>NC_137640.1:20473924-20973924 GCF_963383615.2 Lipophrys pholis | reverse complement strand
CGCACTTAGATTTCCTCACGTTTTAGGGGAAATTGGCTTCATAATCATCTGTGTTTGTATGCAGCTGAGATGCACTGATGGTTTTAATGAAACACAGACATCCTTTGTTGAACTCTACTTGCACCCAGCGATGGGATGACAAGTTTCCACACACAAATACACGTGCACAAACACCCTGGCAGTGGTAGTCGTCTGGCAAGTCTGGCTTGGCTCGGCTGAACATCAGAGTCACACTCCAAGGTGAAGCTTGATCCTGCTTTAAAGATGCCTCAACATGCAAGGCTCGTCATTACACCACCACCTATTTTATGTACCTGATGGTCTGTTTTGGAAAAAGTTCATAAAGGAACAAACAAACTCACACTTAAGTGCACAGAATACACTTTGACATGATTTCAACTGTGTGTGTGTGTGTGTGTGTGTGTGTGTGTGTGTGTGTGTGTGTGTGTGTGTGTGTGTGTGTGTGTGTGTGTGTGTGTGTGTGTGTGTGTGTGTGTGTGTGTGTGTGTGTGTGTGTGTGTACGCGCACGGTGAACTAACTCCCATCTTTGTCTGCTCCTCCTACTCCCATCTTTCACAGAGCCAGGCCTTTGAAGATGCCTAATCCGGGTTATTTGCTTTCCCATGCTTGTGTCAGGTCCCGCTCTGAATTAACTGTGGAGAATACACTCTAGTCTGCCGGCCGCTCCTTCTGTCCCTGATTTATCCGAATAGGATGTGGGCGATGGGTGTATATAAAGCAGACTGAATAGTGGGTAAATATGATCTCACCGCCACTCTTTTTATCCACAAGGCAACACTTTCACTGTTGCTTAAAAACTTTTATGTAGCCTGACATCCATTGAGAGCTGGTTGAATTCAACCTCGCTCAATGAGAGGTCCATGAAGAGCGCCGTGCTCACAATGGGGCCCGCTTCATTACAGTAAATAACATTGGCAGCCGTCACATTGTTTCCGCAAAGCAAGTTAATTTAGCCCACTTAAATTGGTAATTGTTTTAAGCCCAGTGGAGCTTCCTCTCTGGTCAGGGAACTGAACATAAACCCGAGTGAGATTGATGGAGGCACCCCCAACACTACCACCACCACCACCACCACCACCACCACCACCACTCCAACCATCCACCCATTCTCCAAAAAAAAGTGGCAATCAAAGCAGTACCAGGTAAGGATGATGAGTGATAAGGAGTGTAGCAATAAAAGATTGCAGGTAAACATGCATGTGACGTAACCAACATATAACGTATTTGTCTATATGTTTTAGTGACAACGTCCTCTATTTACTGCACAAGTCATCCCTTTTGACTGTGCTTATGTGGATGTTTCTCAGACAGCCAATCTCTCACACTGTAGTTTCCTGGTGTTACACACCAGTCATCCCTCTCCCACAGTCACGCGATGGTCGCGCTTGCCAAGGCCTCTGTGGCCTCCTCAAAGCTGTGCGTTTTCCATTCCCAGGGGCCCTCTGAGCCCCAGCCTGTCTTGCTCCAGCCTGGCCGCGGCGCACCGCGTTTATGTCCTGTGTAATTGCAGACCTCAGTCTGAGCAGGAGGCCAGCGTCTGTCAAAATAGCTGTGCGTTCCCCCTCAAGCAGAGCCTAAATCACATCAGCTCCTGCAACTGGACCGCGTTTCCCACAACCCCCTGCCTGACAAGGCTGGGGGCCCTCATGTCTGCTGATTGGATAAAGGGGAAATGACATGAAAATTCCACTGTGATGCACACAACCAGAACCCATGCACTCCAAAACTATAGCTACAATACTCTAATAAGTCAAAGTGCTTTCACACGCATGCAGGCTCTCTCTCTCTCTCTCTCTCTCTCTCTCTCTCTCTCTCTCTCTCTCTCTCTCTCTCGCACCGAAATTCAAACACATTATTCCTCTTTCATACCCTCCATCCAGGCGTGGGGCCCACACTTGGTCCCACACCTTGAGCAGGCAGCCGTGAAATGGGGCCCTGTCTGTTAACTGTTGGCAGGCCTGGTGGAAATAGCAGAAGCGTGGTCCTTGTTAGGTCTGATGACGCTATCTGGATTTCTGTCTCCGGGGAACATACTTGGCTGCCGCTGCTACTGCTGGGAGGCCAGGAAAGTAGCAGTGAAACATACCCAGGTCTGAAGCCAAAGGCTAAAGTCTACATGGCCTACTCAACCTATTACATTACATCACCATAACACTATCATTTGATAACAAGTTCATAGGTCGATCTGATTTTTTGTTACAGTATCAGCAGCTATAACAACACCAGCTGATCATGAGGTCATCCAACCCACTGACCTGCACTGACCAGCAAGGCTTGACCACATAATTTACTTGACCTGCAGCGCGTCTATCCCCTCCCACCCTCTTTCTCTTCCACTGTTCTGAAGCGGAGGCAGATCAAGGGGTGGGTGGGTGATGGGTGTGATGGTGACAGGGGAGCATAGGCAGAGAAAAAAATTCCTGAGTGCTTAAATCCCTTCACATCCACCCTGGAATCACAGAATCCAGCTCGCTTTCTGCCCACACAAACCCAGCCCCTGTGACACCCCTGGAATGCTGAAGCTTTTTTTCTCTCCCCAATTTAAGTAATTACCACAGCGGTCACGGTGCTCAGAACAGAGACCGTGACCCTGGGCATTGTAAAGTGACAGCCTGTGTAGCTGAGGCGGCATTCAGCTTTATGCTGCCGAAGCCAGACCTGCCGACAAATTCATCACTGATTTCTCCGCAGCAGCCCTTATTTGGTGGCTATAATGCCTGCCGACTGGTGCATTGTGTCATTTCGGGATACCCCACATTCCCATGGAGTGTGTTGGAATGTTAGAATTATTTATTTCAGTGAGAAAAGTTTTTTTTTACTTACTGTGTGTTTTTAAGTAACAGAAACTTTGAAATAATTTATTTTGGCTCACTCTTCTTGCATGGTTTGTGAATTTCTCATCGTATTTTGCAGAATATTTGACACTCCATTCTTTTCTGAATCATAGCAGAACGAGCTACAACCATCTGATCAATCCTCAAGAGGAGAGTTTTACTCTGGCCCTCGTACAGCAAGAAGTCTTCGCGTATGATCATGTGGCGCTTTACATCAAGAAGCAGACGATCCATCTCGTGCACCATTTTTCAATCATGTATAAGTTGTGTCATTGTTACAGTGAAACGCGAGTGAGGATATACTGTATATATATATATATACAGGTTGTCTTCAAATTGCAATGTCCACCGAGGGCAAGACACTGAACTCTAAATTTCTCCCAATGGAGGACAAGCACCTGTCAGGGCACCCTCCATCGTTAGCGTGTGTGCGTGGCTGCGTGTCAGTGAATGGGTGAATCTAAAGAATTCGGTATCGAACTTTCAGACAGCGAAAGCACGTTATACGTTTAGTCAGATAATATGAATAAATCAGATACCGTATGTGTTTCTTTACAGATTCCATGGAATATTTCCCTTTGTCCGAATGATGCAAAATGATTAAATAAATCTTTTTATTTAGTTTTCTTCTGTAGATTTGTTACTATCACGAGCAAACAGCATGTGGTTGAGCTGTTTCTGAATCTCCAGGTACGAACTACTGTACCTTTTGTGGCAATCTGTCACATCTTTGTAGACTCATCAACTTCTAAAAGGGCAAGCTTGCATTATCTTTATTTTTAAAGACAGCTGATGTCTTCATTTTCCCCCCAGTGAAACCAGAGTGTAACAAGTCTTAATAAAAACGGTAGAAGTATATGGGCACAAATAAGATTTTTTATTAAATTGTTCAACATGAAACTTGAATGATTTTAGGAACAATTTACATCTTCGATTTTTTTTTTAAAAATGTAAAAACTGGTCATTTTTAAGAATGCAAGTTGTCTGTAAGGTACTGTACAGTATATGACATACAAATTCCATATCTGTTATATTTTTGTATGTGTGGGCTCTTTCTTCCTTTATGTAAAGTCATTTTGAACATGTTTTGATAGTTCACAGACTTTCAGTCCAGACCAGCCACATACAAAACAATCTGTTTAATTTGAAGCCAGACACGGTTGTTGTTCACGTGCCACGGTAGAAAGAGAATGCACTGTGTAAGAGCTTTCAGTGACTCTTATAGCACCTTTACATGCAGTGGCAGTGACGTAAAGCTTATTTTACTCTCGACACCGGCCACCTGTAATAATCTTCAAAGCCATCGCTGGCGGTATGTCTGCAGTCCGACACAGAGTCACGACCTCAACCCTGCGGTGGTTCCTCAGCCCTCAATCTGGGTGAGGTTCAGGTTGCCGTCCGTCCAGTAAAGATCCTGTTTCACTGCAGGTGTTCAATCAAAGTGCTGCCTGGTGCACGTCTGGACTCCAGTGCCGTTAAACGCCTGACTGGCTGTAAAGAGCCAGCCAGTGATTAGACTGCACGCGTGTGCCAGGGCGTGATGGTAAGGCCTTCTCAGCAGCACATCTGAGCCTTGTGGCCAGAGGTGTCATCCAGGGGATTCACTCAGACTCCTCCAGGGCCCTCCTCCTTTCTCTCCTCCTCCTCTTCCTTTTTGTTCCCCTGTGCTTGTAATTGAAAATGTATTTATTGCAGAGCCAGAGGCTGGACTGAAGAGAGGGAGGTGCTGCAGCTTATGAAGATGTGGCTGAGGTGAGGGCCGCAGGGTTTGGCTTCTCCTCAGAACCACCAACTCACTCACACAGACAATTTTTTTCCCCTCTTTTTTAGATCCTTTCTTTGTTTACGGCTCCCTCACATACTTCTCTCTTCTAACTCCTTTCAGTTTGCTAGCCTTTCCATTTTTGCCCTCCTGTTTCTTTTATCCTTTGTTTCTTTATATCATTCTTCATTGGGCGTGTATAAGGCTCATTTCAAATGCAAATGTAGCCACTTGGTTACAAGTTCAACGCTGCCAATAGCAACTAGTTCAAAAGACAAGTTTTGTCCATTTAAAACCCTGTTTTTATAGTCTCATTGAATGATTGATGCTGACTATTGTCTATGAATAAATATGCACAATCCTTCAAACAAGTTTGTCTGTCAGGAGATTTGGTTGGAAGAAATATTATTTAACTACATATCCTGTTGTTTTTTTCAAATAAATTGCTGTGGAAAGATTAATAAACCACTTGTTTTCTGCTGAATCTGTTTACTGTGATAATCTCAGACTTCAGATTGGTTTGATATCAAACTTTTCTTTTTCTTCCTTTTGGCACCTTTTAATTTGTTGACCCAATATTTATCAAAAGTTGTGTGAGCTTAAACATTTGTTTTTTAGTGAACAATTTTATAGTTGAAAAATATTATTTAATAAAACATACCTCTTCAGCTGTAAAATTTGGACATCAAAAATCAGTTGATGTTGAACTGAACTTAACATGACCCACAGAATAGAAATACAGTTTATTTCATTGAAGAAGTGCACGAACATAAGCCGGTAGAGCTGTTACTAAATCAAAACAACCTTGTGCATGACAAACATATGTAGACATTTTCGTATTTAGAAAGACACCACTCTTGAAAAGTGACATGTTTTCTTCACTTTTCAAAACTTTATTTCATTTAGATTACTCGAGAAAATAAAATATCAGCACCGTCAAGTGTCCTGAGTCCTTTCGTTAAAACTTGGACCAGAACTCCCTGCAGTGACGGCTGGGTAATAGCGGGCTGTTGGTGTGCCTCTTGCTTTGCCTATTTACAACTAATGCGTCATTTCATGTGCTCACCTGTGACGTTTCTGCCACAGGGGGGCGCTGCTGTGATGGTCAACAGCTTTGTGTGTAAAAATGTGTTAACCTAATATTATTTCTTTCCAACTAGTTCCTAAATTTGTGTTTATTGCAATATGCTATTTATGTTTTGAAAATGGATACCTCGTGTTATTAAAATTGGCATTAAATGATTACTTGTCCACACAGCCCTGGCATCCAGCCGTTTATGTTCAGTTTTGGGATGGTTATTGAAACTGGCTTAATGAGCGACATGCACAGCTCCAGTACTTCCTCAACTCAATACAGCTCCTTTATTTCCTGTCTTATATTATTGGACAGACTTATTAATACAGGTGTGTCTGACCATTACTAGTGAGGTGAGATATTATCATACATAATAAACAGTTTGTCCTATAATGTCAAAATGGATGGATGGATGGATGGATGGATGGATGGATGGATGGATGGATGGATGATGGATGATGGAAATAGTGGAGCTGTGCATAAAGCTCATAAAGCACAGCAACACCTAGAATACTTTTCACCAGCCACCACTGGCTCCCTGTCATATGTGGATTTGGATGAAATCAAGGTGCATGAGCTTTTGTGAGTAAAAAAAAAAAAAAAACTTCCAAACTGAAAAGAAGACAGAAATATTTGTGGTGTCTATTAGGAATCCCACGTCCTTAGTGTCTTCCACGTAATGGCAATCCCTGGTAGCCTGAGCAGTCGAGTCTCATGCTTCCCATTAGACTTTAGACTGGAGCAAAACTGCAAGACAGAAATGGCCTTTCCCTGAACAGACCACTTGAGGGGCCCCTCATAAAGTGTGATTATGTTTTACGAGTTCCCCTCTCATTCCCAGGTCTGAGAATGGTATAGCCAGTGGCTCCATGCTTTATCAGACCTGTGTTTGGGGAAGAAGGAGGAGAATGAGAGGTAAATGAAGTGCTGGGAACTTTCGCTCCCAAATCCTCTCAGTGTTTGTGCAGGCACTAGGTAGAAAGACATAATCTCAAACATATGTCATATGGGTTTCGGGTCTTGTTTATATGTTTTGTAGATTATGGCCACGGCTGGAGTTTTATTCCTAAATTTGATATTTTCCAAACTGGTGGAAGAATTTTGCACTGGACACTACCAACGTCTATTAAATTAAAGAGACTGCCACCTTCTGTTCGGTAGCAAATTGTGCTATGGCCCAGGTATTAAGTCCTTGGCTTTTAGATTTCAGGTAAACCATCAAAATGAAAATAAGTTTCTCACTTGCAAGGTGTGAATTGTGCAATATGTTTTAAGTAAGCTTGGTTTAAAACAGATGCAATACGGTGTGAAAGGTGTCCCCCAAACTCTGCCTGATTTACTTCTTCTGGTTCTTGCAATAGGTTCCAACATATATTTGAAAATGTACCTCCTTCCAACACAATTAGAAAATGTATCCTCTTTTGTATTTGTGTGGTCGGCACCAGGAAGGGCCATAGGGCATCCGTAGTATGGCCTATTAAGTCCGTCCCAACATCTGTCTCTGCTTTGACCCAGTCCATCACTAAACCACTGCAAATCATCAGTAGATTTGCTTGAGGCAGCACAAAATGGGATTCCTTATTCTTCAGGTTTTTTTTGTCAACAAAAGTGCAGTAACATCTGAAGAGCATTGCAAAATGTATCTCATTTGTGAAGAGGTCTTCGGAGGGCAGAGGGTGTGGCGACGGACTACAAATTGCCCACAAAAGAATTGAAGGCACAGCGGTAGTTCATGGCTGGGAACACCATCCCTTGCATTCTCTATCATTGCTTTCAAGACCTGCTGGCTAAAAGAAGAATCTGTCCTGGAATCTGTCAAAATGTCGATGAAGATGGAGTGGTTAAAAAGAAAAGAGCAAACCTTGAAAGCATAATGCTTAACTGTAAAATGAAAAAGAAAGAAAGTCACCCCTTAAGACGCCTGATTGGCTAAGGATACACACAGCATGACAACGGTGTTTCTAAAATAAGATAGAGTCTGCACTGCGATGAAATGATGGCCGCTAGCATTGTCTGCATAGCAATTCTTTGACTTCTCTATGACGAATCCCAGTAACACCGACATTTGGCAGCCCAAAGTGGGACGCTTTGCACTATAGAGGACTCCTGCACACGAGAAGCCAAAGGGAACCTTTAAAAACGAAGAAAGATGTAATGCAGCTTTTTTATGCTCATTCTGGGTCTGTGATAGCTGCAGTGGCATGGATTTGTATCCCAGCTACACTGAAAGGACTGCTGAACTGGATGGAGCTTTAAAGTGAAGCAAGAAAGCTCTGGAAAATCGGCCCTCAAAGGCACATTTCAACTGGAAAGCATTTCTTTTAAGCTGTCACTCCTTGGTAGTTGACAATCCTATTATGGCACGAACTTATTGTAATTAAGTAGGAGACGAGATATATGAGCAAAAACACAGTCACCCAGCCATCTAAGATACAAAAAACCTTGTTGTTGTTCTATGTTCTGGGTTAAACAAAGTGCTGAGTGTCCAACTCACCTTATTTGCATTGACATGTGAGTGATGTAAACGGTATCCAGAAGCCAATTTTCCTTTCTCCCGTCGTCTCTTCACTTGCCGGCGTCACTTTAAAGAGACGTAATGGAAAAAGGGTTTATGGCTTTTCTTCTCTCCTATTTTTAGAGGTCGGAGAAATAGAGGCTTCAAAAGAAAAAAAGCTTGAGGAGGTAACGATCCCTCACCTCATCAACCCCTCTGCTTAAAGTCTAAATACGGTTTGCACTGCTACAAATTGTGCCCAAAGGCCGATATAAGGCAGCTCGGGGAAGGATTGTGAGCAGCAGGCCCATATGCTGCCATTTATTTGTTCGATAATAAGAGGATTGCATTTCCTTATTCTTCACTCTTTACACAAAAGAGAGCTTTTGAAGCAGGAACAATTGATATCTGGGATCGCTGATAGTGCCATCGGCTGCTATTGTTGTAAATGAGAGATGCCGTGAAATTCAGAACTGATGACAGTAATACAAAGCTCTGTGTGCACTTGGGGGTAAGAAGTGTGCTCGTGTGGCTTCGCATTGAAACTTGACCTTTAAACTCTGTTTTCCTGACATGTTCTCTCACAGTAAAGATCGTGACTAACCATGTTTAACAGCTTTACTTAAATATTAAAAAAAATAAAAATAAATCACCAAAAGTAATCAAATGGTATGATTTTAGTTTTTAGTTTTTTAGTCTAATATATTGAGGTATAGGACTGCCGAGACCAAAGGTCACAGCTTAACGTCATCTGATACTCTCCTTACCGTCTTTGATCTTCATTATCAGTTCGATCTCTGAATTGACTCGTCCAGTTTTACAAATGAAGGTGCTGAGAGGGTGAAAATATCAGCGGGCAGACTGCTGACATGCTAATGCATAGAAAGGCTCCTTTAATGTTTCTCCATTCTTGGGGCAACAGCTTTGTTTGGAGGTGGCCACTCAACCTCTGAAGAACAAGTCTACAGAGACTCCTCAGTTTGATAATCATCATAATTGGTCAGGGGAGAATAGTCTGCTTTATCTTCATTTCAGGGCACTTGTCACTGCCGTCCTGTTTTCAGGCCATGGCAACTGTACTGTGGGTTTACTACTCTTTTATTACTTTGAAAACAACCCCACCTCATAATCCAATTTATGAAGCATTTTTTTTGTTTGCTCTGGTTTCTACTCATGGAAGTCACATTCAAAACGTATTATTGTCTTTTGACAAGTATTTTGTAAGAGGAAATATAATTTTTCCATGAACAATGTTCTTTGACACTGCAGTGGAAGAAAAAAAAGACCAATGATTGAGAACAGCTAATATCCAAATATGTAGTATACACGGTGTAATCTAAGAAGAAAAAGAAGCCTGAAGTAGTTAGTGTCAGCAGATAAATTAAGCTGTAAGACTTTAAGAAAGTGAATGGTCAGAAGAGATTATTAGCTACTAGATACCCCTATATCTGGAGAATATTTTTTGTCCTTTTTTTTTTTTTTAGCCAGGATTCACACGTTGTATCAAGGACAGTTAATTTAAAATGAGAAATGGATCATTGTGTTAGTTTATAGTGTCTTTGATAAAAAAAAAAAATCAATAAGTTAAAACAGAAAATATGATCCTGAAAGTGCAGTCTCAGTCATAGATCTTTGTCGACGTCAAGTCCTGGCTTTTGAGATCCACGATCCTGTGTGTTTTTAATGTCTCCCTGCTGCAACACCCCTAATTTTAATAGATTTACGTTATCAGGATTTCTAAGGCGTTTCATGCAAGACGATGGACCTACAGGATCACAATGCCACACGTCAGGATACATTTGTTTACAAACTTGTCAGAGGAAAAAACATAACACAACAATTCAAAAAAACTAAAGATTGTATAATAACAGAATGCTATCACAAATGCACCTCCTTCCTCTTTCGTGATCAGTTAAAATATTTACAAAATAATCAATGAAAACGACATAAATGCCTTTGCACAAGTTAAACAGTAGTCATATAGAGGGTTTTTTTTATGTTTAATCCCCTCAGACTGACCACTTTTGTCAGCTCACTTTTGTCAGGTCTGCCAGGTTGTTTGTTCAGCCATACCGTATTGTAAGAAATTCACTTCATGCCAAACGCCAACATTTTTTTTTTGTTTGTTTTTTTAAATAATTGATTACCAGTTAAACAATTAAATATCATACATGAGCAGCCTGGTTCTCAGTGTGCTTCCGTTTAAATAGTGCGTCTGCATGTGCACGTGAACCCACACTTAAAAAAAGAAACACAAACACTAAGGTAATATTTCTCACCAGGGGACTTCATAGCAGTCCCGGATCCCCCTCTGTGCTGGTGAGTGAGGCCTCAGTGATTTACATTCTGTGTGAAAGAGGGCTGCTGGCTGCGTCTCACTGCAAAGCACCACGAGGGAAGCAGAAGTGGCCCGTAATGAATTGGTGTTAATGAGCTGTTAACTCTGCTGCAGCCCAAACCGCCACAGTAACCCCGGCTGCCTGCCTTCCAGGACAACACAAATACATACTTCTTCACACTTTCACACAGAGGGGAACGCACACACTTGCTAAGAATGAAAGCAGTTCAAATAAGTGCTCATGCAGACTTCACATCAACTACAGACACACAGATTCTCCGACACATCCCCTCATACGCATGTTCACTGTCACAGACGCACACACGTACTTGCACAAACACACACACACATATATACACACTCTCAGTGCCAACACATACTCAGTCAATCAGCGTCTCACTCCCAGGCTAAACGGGCCCCTGGCTCAGAGGCAGTAAATCTTCCGCATACTGACATGTACTTGTGGATGGCGTACACCCAGCTGAGTTGCTGAGCAGATCAGAGTCGAATAACATTTGCAAATAATTCTCACTGTTTGTTTTTCCCCAATGGAGCACCAGGTGCAAGGGTTTAACATGTTTCACATGAGGTCAAGTGTCAGACAACAGGGGAAAAATATTACGACTTTATTTTTGAAGTTATTTCCTGTGTTCCCTTATGATTTCTACTCACTGTGTAGCATAACTTCAACATGTCTACCGTGTGAATGTATACTTTGAAAACTTTGGAAACGTTTTCCTGAAATGATGCTGATGGAGTGGAATGTTTTAAATTGGGTTAAGTTACTGAGCTTTAACTTGTATTTTCTCACTCTTATTCCCTCCACTCATTTTAGACAGTCAAAGTTAGGAATCAAAAGGAAAATTCTAATGCACTCACAATGATTATTGCCATAAGCATCTTATTGTTTGTATTTTTCCAGAGTGACCAGTACAGACGTGTTCATAACTGTAACTGGTGCCATTGTTGAGACAATTTTCCTCCCGTTTTTTCCAGGAAGAGAAAACTAATAAAAGCACAATAAAAACAGTCAGTTATTTACACTGGCCTTTGTTGAGCCTTTCCATGACAATGGTGCGTCAACTTTGTGTTCATAGGATTTTAGGAATGATGTCATCAGTCACGAAACGAAGTGAATTGCAGTGCTCAATTCCTTGTATGTTTATATCCACACAAACACAATCAACATAAATTCCCTGAGGTTTTACTTGGCAATTAAATGACTTTGACTCTGGGAGTCTGTAGCTGTTGAGACAAGATCCTGGCCTGCCCTCTGCGAGGAGGACAAAGGCACTCTCTCTGCACCCGCACAACGCTGACTGGGAGCAAATCATCCCAGTGCTGATGCTGAGCCAGATAAGCCTGCTCTACACTTCCTCACACACAGTCGCTGCCACATACACACTCACACACGCAGCCCTGCCTCCCGCTGCCTGCCTCTGCTGAGAAACTTAGTACAGAAAAAAAAAGGGTCTGTGTTTGCAGTGTTTGACTCACCTGAGGGTGTGTGTGTGTGTGTGTGTGTGTGAGAGAGAGAGAGAGAGAGAGAGAGAGAGAGAGAGAGAGAGAGAGAGAGAGAGAGAGGAGAGAGAGAGAGAGAGAGAGAGAGAGAGAGAGAGAGAGAGAGAGAGAGAGAGAGAGAGAGAGAGAGAGAGAGAGAGAGAGAGAGAGAGAGAGAGAGAGAGAGAGAGAGAGAGAGAGAGAGAGAGAGAGAGAGAGAGAGAGAGAGAGAGAGAGAGAGAGAGAGAGAGAGAGAAAGAGCATTCTGTCGCTCTGGATGTGCACATGTAACGCAGAAATGTGTGCCCCCACTCTAAGACTGTTGGGGGGGCTATTAATGGAGGATGCTGTTAAGTGATTTTGGAGGCTTTGCTGGAGATGGAGGGGAAGGAAGAAAGATGGCTGCCTGCAAGGTGCTATAATAGTCCCTGACAGCTATAGTGCTTTATAGCCAGCAGCTGGTCCAGGTGTTAGCCGCTGCCTGAGCACACATACACATATGTGTGCATGCACACCTCCTGCCTCATTAAGGCCGTTCCTAACAGTTGGGCTCTTTGTGGTTTAGAAGTGAGTCTGTGTATTTTCAGGCTGTGTGAACACACTTTAAACTGCTCGCTGCCTGCCTGGAAGGGTCGAAAGAAAGGAAAGACGGCAGTGATTGGACTGGTTGTCATGCTCAAGCATTCAAATTGCCATTTGTTGCGGCATATAAAATACCCTCAAAAACAACTGCCGTGTTTATAGTTTCTCTTCCCAGCGCTAGACAAAGTTTTACTGTTCAATGTTTACAGTCATCACGAGCACCAAATTTGTGTTGTTGTGTGAGTGACCTTTTACTGTCTTTTGTTCCTCCCTTTTTCCCAACCAGAATCTACCTCATTAGCATAAGCACCAGCCATGTTTTTACAGTGCATCATTCAAGGTAAACGTCCATGCCCTGAATTCTTTGGATCATCAAAGTGAATGGGTGATTGTTGCTGCGTCATGTAAAACAAGAATTTTTTTTTCTCTTTTAGTAATCACTTTTCTCTCTGAACTCAACAATAATAGAATCCCAAAGCATAGCTTTAAAGAAATGCTGTTGTTTGAATTTAAAGAGCACTGGATGTGTATTAGAGGACAACTTTTTCCAGCGGCAGCTGATGACGGTAGGAGTTCTGGGGTGAGGCCTCCTCGTGCAATAATTGTTATTTAGTCATAAGTAGCTCAAACAAGGGGAAGGAACAAGGGCGGCATGCAGGAATTAAAGAGCTCTATGGGGGGAAGGAATACAAGAGATTATCAGTTTGGAGGGCACAGACTCTCCTTCACCCCCCACTATGGTGCTCTGTTTCTCTCACCAAAAGCAATATTCACCTCAGGTCAGCCATAGTTAATGTTACCGGACCTCTCCTGGTACAGGGTCACAGAACAAAAGTCCACCTTCGATTCATGGCCTCACTCTCACCGCAGGTGTGCTAATGAACATTACTGACTGGTTCACTGAGAAGCTAAAGATGCTCGCCGCCGGCATCCACCTTCCCACCTTCTGCATTTTCCTACATGTTTGCACACCTCAAAGAAAGTGTTTTCATTCAAAGGCTACTTCTTCAAGTGTCTGTCTTCCTATTTCCCAGCTAACAGGAAATTAAAGTCTGTGAGTGCTTGTGTGTGTGTGTGTGTGTGTGTGTGTGTGTGTGTGTGTGTGTGTGTGTGTGTGTGTGTGTGTGTGTGTGTGTGTGTGTGTGTGTGTGTGTGTGTGTGTGTGTGTGTGTGTGTGTGTGTGTGTGTGTGTGTGTGTGTGTGTGTGTGTGTGTGTGTGTAATGAGATATTGCTTTGGTATATCTGCAACAATCACAGAACTAACAAAAATACATTGTGGCTGTGTTGGAAAAGTTCCCAAAGCCAACAGTTCAAGTGTCTTTGGGCAAGTTTCTCCCAATAATGTGTCACACCTCACATGTTAGCCGTTTGTGCCTGATCATTTAAAGAGGGCTTTAATTGCGAGAGCAGTAAAATTAACTATATTAAGTTAAAAAAAAATAAAAAAAATGGCTGACCAGTCACTGTAAATCGAAAGTAACACACCACTTGTGAAGATGAATTTCTTTGAATTCTCACATTTTATTAAGTCTGTCATAATATTATCTACAACAACAGTTTCACAAGGTTTCAATGACACATTGGCTGAGCTGTAAGCAACAAAGCTGCTCCTCAGTGAAGACTACATTTTCAGGTTAATTCTCATGATCGTGAGTACACTGAGCAGGAAAAAGAGAAATAAGCAATATACAACAGGCCAGTTGAAACTTCACTTGTTGTAACTCAGTTACATAAGCATTACTACTAAAGGTACTCGCAATATAGTAAGACACATCTTTTTGCTGTGCAATTCGCAATATGTTTTCAGTGATGCCGAACGTGTGCCTTCAGTTATTAATAAACTCTGCTGTGAAGTAGCGCCTGGAGTGTACAAGCAAAAGAAAAGCCCCTTCTGTCCATTCAAACATCTCCACAACTTGAGCTTTGATGTCATAATGAATGTGTCTTTTTATGTTCTGACAAGAAGTCGAACCATCGTTATACATTTGTTGAGGGAGTGCGCTTCCAGGATGTGGCTTTTCTGGAGGATTCAGATCTCAGATGATACATTCAATCACAGCCTGTCTTTGTTTATCACAAGCTCATTTTCTTTGATGGTTTTCCAATGCTGCGCTTTTGTCAATTTGGAATTGGAACTTTATGCTTCTCCCAGTGAAGTTTTAAAACACTCGATGAGATCACAATATTGTTATAAACTGACCAGAAACACGTCATGCAGAGAATAAGTCCAATAGTAGTGGTGGTACAACACAAATACTCCAAGGGAATTCAAGATTAGGTCCTACTGTGTATTTTAACTTAACAAGCAAGAGTTTGCAGAAACTTCCCCAGAGGCATGTCTACCAATATGTAACTGCATGTGTGGGCGTGTGTGTCTAGATGCAGCGTATGGAGGAGAGCCCATGACTTGAGAAGCCTCTGCAGACATGCAGGAACATGACACATAGTTCCTCCCCACATATCCTCACAGACCACAAAGAGGCAGCATTAATGATAAGCACCTGGATTCCCACAAGCTCCCAGTTAGGCCCAATTGGCACTAACTGATAAATTGGGATGAGTGGGAGTTAGACTGCAGGGCCTCAGTGAATGAGCCCTTTTCACATCAGGATGCAAAAGAGAGCCCAAAAACCGAGATGAAGAGATCCTTTATACTTGCAGAGTGTTCACATGAGAGGAGACCACACGCTTGAGAGGGAATGGGATAGAAAAAGAGAGACAGGGACAGTGTCTTTCCCAGACAGCCCATGAGAATCCAATACACTCCCACGCGTCTGGGCTTGTGTGTGGCCTCTGCACGCACACACATACATACACACACACACACACACACACACACACACACACACACACACACACACACACACACACACACACAGACACACGCTACACGCTACATGTGTCTGTGTTCATCCCCTCCTTGTAACGTCAACCCCTTGCTTTCTCAATCCGGGACACACTCCCCGCCGACTTTGATGCATTTTTTTGCTTGATGTGTACGACAATAATCTTTTTCACCCCTCCAAAGGAGCGGGCCATGGGAAGAAAGGCCCTGCTCTCGAAGCTTTGCTTCATCTTTTGCCGCGGCTCTCCAGCGAGACAAAATCGCTTCTCCGGCACCACAGTGCGGTTCAACTGCAGCTGAAAAGAGACGGGGACCAAATCCCTCTCATACACAACAAAACAACACTGTAGCCTTTTCAGTGTGACTGGCCACAAGGAAAAGGTCCTTTCTGTTTGTGGCAGACACAGTGTCTATCTCGCCATCCACTCCCCACAGATGTTGACACTGTTTGTTGCGGGTTAAGATGCCCTCTAAAGACCATTGTTTCCCTTGGATCTTCTCTGTTATTGAGTTTTTCCTCTTTTTTACACGACGGCCGGAGGTAGAGAAGGGCAAAAGCAGTGAAAGACCTCCGGATGGCAGTCAACGCTCCAGGGGGCCTTTCTACCCAGAGAGACCCTGCCAAAGGGCTTCATTGTGGGTAGCAGCAGGCAGTCACTGAGGGCTGTATGCTGGAAGTATTGTGTTGCTTGATGGACCCGAGTCCCTCTCCAGAACAGGGTCAAAGGTTAGCCCCCCTGTGGACTGCTCCATACCTGCCCTGCCCTGTGTCCCCCTTCCACTTGCGGCCGGGAGAGCCAGGGTCGCATACAATAGAAACCAGTCAACACACTACTAAGGAGACTCTTAAGATGGAGAAGGAGCAGAGAGGAGAGACTAATTCAGTGCACTCTCCACTTTTCAATGAATAGGTAATTCGATTAATGGGCCCATGAGAGGGAATAACAAGTTAGGCAGGTCAGAGGCTCCTCTCTGCAATTTACAAAGCCACATCTCAGCACTTCAGCACGATAAAAATCTTATCTCACACACTCAAAACAAAACCTTCTGATGACATCTCAGCTATCAGCATTGTTGATGTGGGTGTGAGTCATAAATGCGTGCATGCGTGTGTGCGTGCGTGCGTGCGTGCGTGCGTGCGTGCGTGCGTGCATGTGTGTGTGTTTAAGTATGCTATAAGAAGCAAACTTGGATCTCTGCTGAGGCCAGAAATGGCCCCTATTGCCTTATTTTGACATCCCTGTGCATCTCGGGAATTCTTGTTCTAATGCCTCTATCTCTTTCAGCACCTAAAACTCAAACATCCAGCTGTGCCTAATATCTGATTCTGGAGTAGAAAACATAGGTTCCAGAAACACTAATGTTGTTGTTCACATCAATGGTTATGGGTAACTGTGTTTCACTGCATTTCCTGCTTTACCTGAGGGGAAAGCCACTAATTTATTTAAGTTTGTAGACGATATAGCCAGTTTGCTCTTTGTAGTATTGATTCAGTAATGGTGAATTGGAAGTGAGGTCCCGCATCAGTTGAATGAGTGAAATTATTGTTTTTACTGGAATTTATCATCACCTGTATGTTTTCAGGAAGATATGACGTCAACGCTGCTCTTTTCTGGACATAAATGGTATTTGACTCATGAAGCACTCGCGTGCTATATTTATGACAGAAAGAAATGGTGTTGAAATCTATCACTGATTGGTTTTGTCAGTAGTGATACATGAGTGTGAAGGTGCATCTCTGACCCCAGATTAACCATTTCCCACGGGGAGGCCAGTGTGTCTCTTAAAACGTGACCCCTGTTCCCCACACCACTACAGGGGGCCTGCAGTTACCACTTTCCCCTCTAAACCCTGTAAGTTGCCAAATTGTATTGCTCTTACGCTCTTTTCTGCAATGCAGAATAATGCAGAGCCTATTTCTCTTTGTTCTACTGCTTAAATCTAGGCTAAGTCCAGAGCTGCCCAGTAGCTGCGTCACCTACTTTGAGGTTGTCCCAGAGGGCAAGCTGCAGGTACCATTCATGGTTCCTTCTTTCAGTGTCCTGCTGCTAGAAATTTGTCATCCCCCTCTGAGTGTTTCTTTGAAAGTGTCAAACGTGGGGCCCCTGATGGGAGATTTGTTGATATGATAACTCGATTAGGCACCAGGATGGATGACATTTTGGCAATGAGCCAGTCGGCAGCACCCAGGAAGGCATTGGCTTGTCTCCTTAACCTCCCTTCAGGAGGCAGCAATTATTGGTAGTAATTGGTGAATTAACAAAAATGCTATTTCACACATGCTTTTTTTAGGGTGTTGTTTTTGGACAAGAAGCCAAACGGACTACAGGCTTCTGCATTTCACATCTTGTTATCGATATTCCATCTCTGTATATACGTTTTACTGCATAACATAAAATCAATTTTGCCATTGTGATACTGGAAAATGAAGATGGTCATGGTCACGTCCTTTTCTTATTTCTCACTCATGCCTTTCTTTATATAGCTTCATGGCTTCAACTCAGAATGAATAATTCAATTAACATGGCCAAGGCCTGCATCTCAAATCCGGGCGTTGTCACGGGAGAGATTTGCATTATAAAAGTCCACTGCACAGCTGAAGGTCCTCAGATGCTTTATATTTATAAAATGTTAATAGTCCAAAATGTGACGTTACCCTGTCAGTACCTTGAGAAGAAGATGTCTCCATTGTTTTCTCTGTGTGTGTGTGTGTGTGTGTGTGTGTGTGTGTGTGTGTGTGTGTGTGTGTGTGTGTGTGTGTGTGTGTGTGTGTGTGTGTGTGTGTGTGTGTGTGTGTGTGTGTGTGTGTGTGTGTGTGTGTGTGTGTGTGTGTGTGTGTGTGTGTGTGTGTGAAAAAGGTTTCTCTTTTGTGGCCGATGAGTGCCACTAAATTGAATATTGTGTCATTTCCAAGGTAGAGTCAGAGGCAAAGAACACAGATTCAGATTCAGACAGCAGATTTGACTGGCAAGTGAATCGAGATAAAAAAAAAAAAAAGCGTTAACCAAAATGCAAATATTCATTATTTAGACAGAGCTTGATGAACAAATCAGTTTTACTGTCTCTTAGATTTTTGTTGAAAATTAAAATTAGGTTAAACTGATTGGCTGCATGGTGGTGCAGTGGCTTGCGTTCTCGCCTCAGAGCGAGAAGGTCGTGGATATTCTGAGCCTGTGGAGTTTCCATGCTTGTTGTGTGTGGATGAGCTGACTATAAAGTGCCATTGTATACTGACATTATTGATGACAAATAGAAAAAGAAAAAAAAAAGCTCTTATAACATTACGGTTTCTTGAAGCGTCTTGAATATTTCTCAACCATTCAATAGATCCAGGTCTTACGAAACCTTTCTGAAGTATGTTATTATCAAGCTTCATCTTCTGTGCAGCGTGTTGACATTAGTGACCCTCGACCTCTCAGGCACTGCAGGTTTACTCTGACGTATTAAACTGTCTGCTCCCACCCACAAACCTCGTGTTTCTGCAGGGAAAAGTCCCCGTCCGGGCCCACTGGTCAGGGAACACTGTTAACAGTGGAGTGTTTTATTTCTTTAAAATGTCTCAAGACAGGAGTAAGGTTGAACAGAGGAGTCATTGAGGTGCTGGTGGACACTTGTGTTTTTGATTTTTAATTTTTTTTGTATTTCTTTATTTTCCAATATTGCTCCCAAGGGCACCTTCATGTGTAATATAATGTTCTCTGAAACAATCTGTACCTCACTGGAATAGCAGCCATTTCCATACGTGACATAAATGCATGCGTGCTGGATTAAACCAAGAGTAATTAATTAAAATGTGTCCATCTAGCAAAAAGCACGAGAACAGCGGGTTTTACGTGACAACCCTAACCCAAACAGAAAATGCTTTGATTTGACCAATATCACATTTCCAATTAAGTTAAAGTGTGGACATCTCGTGCCCTTTTCACAGCACTGAAACTGACCCCAGCTGACAGTGGGATAAGGCAGTATACACCCTGGACAGGTCACCACTCCACCACAAGGCAAACCAGAAAGACAGTCGCACACAGTGACATTCAGACGTACGGCCACTTTAGGGTGACTTCTCATCCACAAACACATGTTTCTGGACCGTAGGAGGAAACCAGAATAGAAAAGGTTCTTCCACACCCAGAGTGAACATGTACCTGATCAGTACGACACTGTGCAGTATTTTTATTTTTTTATTTTATCTGGGGAAAAAAAAAGATTAAATATTATATTTTCACCCCTATATTTTTACTCCCCTTTACTTTTGCCGTTCATTAGCTTGTGGATTAGGGAGTCTCCAATGTGATGTGGATTTTTGAAGAGTCAAAATGTGCACAAGGCCCTTCTGAGGGAAGTGTCATTTAAGTGCACTTCATAGAAGATAGTGCTCACCTAAAATGTTAGCACACAAGAGCACATGTCCTCCACACTTTCAAGTTTCAGACATTTGTTTTCCCCCCGGAGGAGCTGAAGCACACACATTATGTCGGGCTGCCACAATTTGACCAACACTCCAAGTAGAGCATCTTTTGCAAGAAAATCGGTGACGTCTGTGTGGTTTGAACCATTTCTGACAATCAGCCTACAAATCAACAGCCTAACCAGTTAAACCATGTCTCAAAGTCGCAACAGATGGAGCTGAGGTGTCCAAACATGCTCAGGACGTCCTTTGAGAGTGATGTGTCATCCTGCAGTAAAGACACCACAAACAAATAAGTTGGCCCGGACGCTGAAAAATACAGCATCTACATTCATCTTAACCATTACGCCTGCTCCCAAAGGAGACGGCTGTGTTTTGATATGGTATTGACATATTATTTTGCTCTGCCCTGACATTTGTTGAGCACTGCTGTGCGCTGTGGTGTTTGTACTGTAAGTGATGAGATGCAGTGCATGATGCCTCCTGGGTGGCAGTACTGTGGACTTGGCTGGGTCGATCCAAGAAAAAAAAAACGACACTCTCAGTAAGGAAATGTCGCCATCTAGTGGCTGAAAACAAACTCTTCACTGCTGAAAAGCACAAGTCATCAAACGATATTTAGAAGTCTGTAAAGATGATGATTAAATTTAAGGAATAATTTTCTTATTTGCAAATCCTAAAAATCAAAGTAACGAAGTAGTCAAACCAGTAACCCATTTGTACTTTCTCCAAATTAAGGTTGAAGTCAATCAGAATTTACATTGGGAGAAGAGCAAGTCTTCACTTCTTCATAGGGAAACAGACAATCTAAATATACACATTTACGTTCAATCTAGAGACATCAGTTGCAACGCTAAAACTTAAAACATGAAGGTATGTATATCTCATAGATATGTGAGGGCACTGACCTCACCATGCAGCCCCATAGTGAAATATCATTATAATGAATGTAAGTAAACATAAATAATATTATTTTAGTATTTATCATATTCTTATAAATAAACAATAATTACAGATCCTTTAAACAAATATTGTGAAAAAAATAATCAGCTTTTCCAGGAAAGAAAAAAAAAAGTAAGCAAAAATGTTTTGAGCTTCTTAAATTGAGTCAAAATATTACAATTAAATAAAATTTGCGTAAATCGCTATCTTTGCCGCAGTACATGAATGCCACTGATCTCCCAATCTAGTTCAGTACACACGAATTACGCTGACTTGGCAGTTGTCTACTTTCTGAAAACCCCCATAAAGAGACAAAGCCACAAAACATCCTTGTTTCAAGGACAGGTCCTTCACATAGTGCTGGATTAAAGAAGATTTAGTGAAGTTGGCAGGACGGACACATCATGGGAGGAAAAGTTCCACAGGCAACGGGTGGATCCAATGCCAAAACTAGGTGCAGCTTCGAAAGGAGGACTCAACCTGGAATCTGTGCAGCATGATCCCCCAGACAGAAATGTGTTGAGGGTGTGATAGAAATCTGTCATTCAGAACCAGAGGGACTGTCTGAAGTGTCTCACCTGGAGGATGAATGGAAATGTTGCTTAAAGTCCATAGTGAAGTGACAATCAGTCAATACAGTTGATCTAGTTTCATTGTTATGGAAGCAGTAAATTACATTGACAAAGATGTAAATGTAAATAATTCCATCATGAAATAGGCCTCGGACTTGATAAATGGCACAAAATGAAACAATTGAAGGAGGGAAGGAAACTTACCCGGGGCTGTAGTAATGAACTAGAACATTTCTGATGAAATTCTGTGTGTTCCTGTCACTTGTCACCGACTAGTACCCCCTCCAAACTGCAACAACTAAGTAAGTCTGAATAGCAATATCTCTATCATTCATATATTATATACATGATATGATGATATCATTATGATAGACGTGAGACATTATAATAGTTTATGATCCTTAAAAATATTGGTTTGTCTTTTTTTTACTCGCAAAGTGAAAATGCTGCTGATGAGATCAATCAATTCCAAGAATCCTCAAATGTCTTTTGTTTTGTAAAGTTCTGACAAGCATCCACTGTGGTGTGCCATTTTATTTTTAACAGACATCGCTACTGAAAAATGTTGTCATCAACATTCTATTGTTTGATCACTAAACCAGTATGATTACTAAGGGGCCTTGGATCCTCATTGGTATAATTAATTCCCATGACACGCAGGAGCACATTACAACAGGTAATACACAGTTTACCATCAGGTCGATATTTCCTCCATGTTGACCTTGGATCACATCCATCCGTCCTCTATTGCTTCATCCAACCTTTGCAGAGGGCTGGCGACGCCAACAAAAAACTGCCACAAATCAGGAACATTTCCAGTGTGAAGCAAGCGTGCTGAACACGTCACAGTTCCTCCCCTGAGTTGCAAACTGGCTATGATTTCGTTTTTATATTAACTTCTTCACATCGGAGTGGTCAATCTGAGACTGTGTTGTTACTGTTGCTTAGCTGCAATGGAATATATGTGTTGTGCTGTTTTCTGTTTCCCACATCATGTTTGATACATGTCTAATATATGATACGGAGAACTGCCTGTTTTTTCTCCATATTTGAACATGTGTTTCAATGGCATGTATTGAGTGGTTTAACAATTTCTTCCCATGGGGCCACCACTCCCGCCTTTGTGAATTCTTAAAACCTGTCTGAAATCTAATACTCATTACTGCGGGTCAACTTAGCAACGTATTGTTTGAGATTAGGGTAATATAATGCTCAGAAAAAGATGCATTTATCCACTACTGCATCTGCTGTTCAACTACGCTGAAAAGAAAAGAAAATGTTTAACTTCTCTGCAGCTCAGAGGCTGTGTCATTGTTAGTTTTACACAATTCGTTATCCTGCTGTGTCTTCGAGCCACATTTACAGGGGAAGCATTTTACCCTTAAATAAAAAGAAAGGAAAGTATTTTGAACCTGTTTGTTGCATGGTGTGTCACATTGTCTTGTAATGATAGAAACGTGTCCATGTACTTATTGGTATTTTATGATACATCATTGTGTTTTACCATGTAAGTATCCTGAGCTCAAAAGAAGAAAGAAAAATCATATTGTTCGATAATATCAGATCTATTTCACCAATATTGTTAATGCTCTCTAGCATATTTGTTGAGTCCTGTTTTTTTTTAGTTTGATACTATTTGAGTCTTTACAATAAACCGCACGGGATGTTTGTTTGATGTGAAACATTTACAACAGATTACTTTTCAACCAACACACATGTTATATAAAACAACACTATTGAGTGGAATTTGGGTATGTCGGAACCTTTTTTTCCAGGAAATTGTTAGTATTTATTATCAAACGCACACTCATTGGCCTTCACTCATTTTCTGTGACATACACACAAAAAAATCTGTTATTATTTTCATTACACACCCCATACCCATAAAACATACAGAAAACACGGTGCTCCGATCTTCTTGTGAACAAAAAGTGAGGAAATTTGTGTTTGGCAGGTATTTTATTTATTGGAACAATGCTTCTTGAAAATACATTTTATATTAATGGAACATTTGTAAGAAATACGTATTTCTGAGATGAACAGAAGCCATGAGAAGGGCAAACAGATGCCTGGTCAGCACAATTGTCAACACAATGCTGCCTAAAGCACGTTTATTGTTGTTGTAGTTGTTGTTGTTGTTGTTGTTGTTGTTGTTGTTGTTGTTGTTGTTGTTGTTGTTGTATCATTGGGAATCGGTTTTGTTGATTGCTCCACCAACAGGATAACATCATTTGGTGGCAGAGTGACAGTGTGAGGCAGGATCCCCCTCCCCTGGAAAACAACTGTTGTCATTATTCCAATCTTGCAGAAGATATTGAGATGAGAATCTGCAACCAGTAGTAATCCCATATCTTCACAGTCTGGGACTAAACTCTATCTGTAATGTAATAACATTTATTATGAATTGATTGTACAACAGAAACATATTACAAACTTCAAATCCATTTGTAAGAATCACTCGGAATAAACGTTGTAACCCAGAAATTAAACTTCCAATTTGTTTCAAGTGAAATAAATGCAAACGCAACAGTAACACAAAAACAGTGTATTCTACACTTAATTTTACGTATTGCCTGACATGACAAGGTTATTGATTCAATAGAGCTGTCCTCTCGTTCCACTCTATTTTAAATGGAATGAGATTGCTCAATTTCAATCCAGTCCAAGCTTATATAAATCCAGGTAACTGGGGAAAAAAATGTTTTGTACTAGTTTGTTCTGCTGACTCTTACCTTACCTTAATGTGCTCAGTAGTTTTTAACGACACTTTTTTGCAAACACGAACATGAACTCCTATTGATGAATGTCATCTGAGCAAAGGGTAAAAATGACATTCAACCAAAAGATTGTGCTTACACCATTTGTATTTTCATAAATTGTTATGAAAACCCATCTTGTCCACATTATAAACGGTTTAAGTGCATTTGCCACATCTATAAAAATGTTTTAGTAAAAAGAAAAAAACATCAGACTGAACTTGCTTCAGTAATATCTACTGAATATGAAGTTGACTCATTGAAAAAAACGCTATTAATTAAAGCTCCAAATGGGAGTTTGGGTAAAACTGGGGGTGAGTTTCCTTGGTTGCATAAGGCCTGTTTTAGGTGTTATTACAATGTTATTCTCTGGATCCGGTAAAAGAGTTTTCTATTAATAATAAAGCATGACAATATCAGTATTTCATCCCAACAATTCAAACATGGGTTCATTGTAAAGACTGCAGGTTCCTACTATGGTAATTATATGTGAGCTGACTTCAAGAATGGACGGGTAGTTTGAAATGAGAACTCACTAAACTTTTTGAAAAGCACTTATATTCAGACTAAGCTCTTTATTTGCATCTCCTCATTTCAGAGAGCAACTGTTTTTATATGATGAGGTTTTTATTAGAAGAACAAAAACAGAAGAAGCAGCAGCACCTCCACTGATGCTCATGAAACGGTTTCTCATTTCTCACAAATCTGGTGTCTGACAAGAATATCACAGGTTGTGAATCTCCCCACATCCTCTCTTAGTACTCATAAAAGCAGAATGAGTTAATTCAAGAAATCTCAACTCAAGGTGAGACGATCTGGGCGGACTGCAAACAATTTAGCTATTCGACTAACTTGTTAGTCAGAGACGAGTGAGATGAAGGACCGACTACAGATTGTGTGGGAATCACATGTCAGGTTCTGAGAATTAATTCAAGAGACTGTACCACTTGCCATTATGTGACATTTCTATTTCAAAACCTCCACATCCCTGCTACTTTTTCCTTCTGGTTTGTTCATTCATTCATTCAAAATCATTTAATTTAAAAGTTTGGCCTGACATGCAGTCAGGTAAAATCTTCAACCACAAGATGGCAGCAGAAGAAATTATTTCAAAGATTGCCTCAATACTGTTAGGGATTAGGTTCCATGCAGCATCTCCTTATCAGCAATTCCACATTTATTGAATGTTATTGCTCTCTTTCACACTGTCTGTCTGTCTGTCTGTCTGTCTGTCTGTCTGTCTGTTAGATAAACTCAAAAGCAAAAAATAAATAAATGTTGGGATCTCACAAGACCACAGAAAAGTTGGTTCATTTCTGATGAAAGACAATCTTCATTTGTCATGATATAAGGTCGTGACATGTGGAGTCCGATTCAGGCACGTGCTTGAGCATCTCACCCAGCACAGGTCCTGCAGACACTGCAGTCCCATGCATGAATATTTAGATTCAATATTTTTCATTCCATTTTCTGTCTATTTTGCAATGTACTGAGCTTCATTGTTTTCTTTTTACAGTTCATTTGGGCCTCCGTGTGTCTTTCACTGCTCTGACTAAGCTGCTTGAACCTCAGCTCCTTCTTTTGCTGAACAAACAGGTCAGTATGTTGACTCGAACACGTACAACACAAATGCTCACATGTGAATTTGGCAGACAACAAACCCCAAAAATAAAACTGTCACTGTGGTCATTTCCAGTTCAGTTGAATTGTGAATATATGATGAAAAATGAATTGTTTGAATGAACAACACAAAGCACAAGCCGCTCATCTAATCATTGTTGGGCTAGTCTAAAGGTCAAAGGCTGAAATCTCTGTGTTGGTTTTTGTCAGACTTTACGACTTACTGCTTTTTGATCAGTAAACAATGGTGCAATCGGTCACATACTCAGCAGATGAGGCGATTTTATTTGCATAACACTTCAGTGGCATGTCAAACTGACAGCACCTTGAATTAAATAATAGACGTGGGTGGATTAAAGGATTAGTCTGGGGAAACTCAGCAGGCTGTTGATGTAGTGGAAGGGTTCAGAGTGAAAGGCATATTTGGTTTTACACTGGCTGAAGCTACGAAAAAGCAGATTAAATACGAGTGGCTTGTGTTTTCCTTTTTTATGCTAAAGTCTGCCTTCTCTTTGTCTCCTATTTTCTTTGTGTAGACAGGAATCTACTGCACTGGAGATGAACTAGAACTCTTTTCCATGCGAGTAGTGAGAATAAGGAAAGTGACCTCAGAACCCTGAGAGTTCATCATCCTTCATTTATCCCACAACTTTCATTAATCTTAACAATATTCTTTCATGTTATGTGAACCATTTTCAGAGTACTTTCCAGGGTGGTAATTGTCTATGTTAAATGTTTTTATTAAGATGAAATAATTAAAGATAAAAGAAGATAGAATGATGAAGTGGTTAAATAAAGGACTGGTTGAAAAACAAATGTGCAACAACAGTAAAATTACGATTTAAAATGAGTGCAAGTATATTCTTCTTGGCAAGAATTAATTCAAGTGTATTTTGAAATAAATCTGTTTTGTTTAGTTGTCCATTAAAGATTAACTTCATTATCTTGTGCCAGACCTGTGTGGCATGCTGTTAATGACAGATAGCCCCGCCCACCTGGCAGACCAGCCAATAGGAACACGGATCGAGCCGTCATCCCCGTCGTCCTCATTGGTCTTCCTCAAGACCGTGAGGAAGTTTACTCTGCCGAGGCGAAGAAGGTGGTTTGGACATGGTGAAGCGCCCATAGTAAATAAAACAATCGCGCAAGGATGGCGGACACTGTGGAGGACACGCTGCCCGAGGACGAGATGGAGTTTCAGAAGCTCGTTGATCAGATTGGAGGCAAAGAGAAGATTTATCTGGTCAGTGATGCCTGTGAAGGGAACGACGAGGACGGAGATGACCCTACAATATTGCAGGAATTCTTACGTGACATGTTCCACGACAGCAGCTTCGGGAATTGTTTACAGCCACGCGTCTCTCCGCCGAGCAATCAGGGAAATACCGCACCGTCTTGCTCCAAACCCGAGTCTGGTCAAAGCAATGAGATCCCTCTCTCCGAGAAGACCGGGGCTTTGGCTCCGTGCGGCGGTCCGGCTGGAGGGGGCGGTGAGGAGAAGCGCACAACGCGAAACGGGAACGCACCGAGGACGGCAACGCGGCGGTCCAACGTTTACAGCTTAAAGAGAGCCATTGACTCCCCGGTCATCGTCTTCCTCTTCAGACAGACTTTTGTCTCCCACGGTCCCAACGAGGTCTCCTTGAAAGAGATCCTTAAGGACGTAAGGGCACGCACGAAACGTGCCACGGCGGCTCGGCCCGCTCTAATTGGATTAATACGCACCAAACAAGAAAGTACCGAGACGCATGAGTGTGCCCAACGTCTGGAGAGTCTGATGCGCTCTGTGTTCCACAAGCATTCACCAGAAACAATATGGGTCGGCTGTTTCGTCCCGATGACAGATGCCAAAGTGCTCAGCATCAAGAAAAACGCTTGCAAAGTGGTTTGCTCATCCCAAACAGCAGGTGTAATGACATGCATCTGACATAATAAGTACACTCTACACCTAACCATGGCTGTAGTTTGAACTTTAACTTTCCTATTTATTTGCAAAGCTTAAAATGTCAGAACTTGTGTGAAATATACCATGTAACAGTGACATTGTGTTAGTTCAAACACATTTGCTCATGAAATCAATGAAAACTCATGAATAGACACTATTTTGGTTGGAATTGCTGTGGGAGTATCTGGCAAACACAGTAAAGATGTCATTAGTGCACTCTATTGGTCTATTGTCTTTGTTTGTCCATGACATTCATAAGACCACACATTTTTACCCTCATTTTTTTCTTCCCAGGCTTGGCTTCAAAAGCTCGGGAACAAAGAGACCATTCATGAAATAATCAAGCCCTCGGATAAACTGCCAACTTGTTGAACGCTCGTTATTCCCTTTCAGATGATACCAGGGACAGAAGCGACCCGGTTTTGTGGCCATTCCAATGTTGGTTCAAGTCTCATAGAAGAGGAGCTGGAGGCCAGGCCAACAACTCTTCATGCACAAGAGGTGGTGTCCTCCATGAAGTTCACTTCTAACATGGTTTCATCCTGGCATATACAAGCTTCCACTCAGAAACACCTTGCTGCTTGAACATCTCAACAATACAATTAATATGATTTTCACTTTAACTTATGTTCTTATATTCATTTTTTATATTTTCAGGTGACAGTACAGAAGAAGGCATCCCTTTAAAAACAAGTGCCTTACCTGCTCAGTGTCATGCGAATGGACAGCAAGCGGAAGCCACCTGATGTTGAGACACAAGACATGCAGGCCTGCAACGGTGGACCATCATGTTTTTACTTTGAAAAGAATATAGGAGCTACTCGGCCTTACCAAATGCTAAAATCTTTATAAGTTGTTTCTTGTGCTGAGCTAATATATTGATCAATAGTCAAACCTGCTGCCATGTTGCTTACTCATTGTTAACAATGGTTAGAAATGAAGTGATTTTAATTGTACTGTAGACTGATCATCAGTTTTATACTACTGCTTTTTAAAGAGACTCTTAAATGATACGTGGCTTGGCTCGAGTAGTTCTTTCACTTGAGGCATAGTAAAGCACTGGAGTGGATTACCAAGCGAAGTTAAATGGCTACTACTCAAATAACCCCGAGGTCACTCCGTGCCCGTTGTTTTGTGCTAATTGGATTCAAGGTTTATCCAAGATTAAACGCCTCTGAAGCACAATATCATCTGACATATAAGGGTCTGAAGGTGGGCCAAGCTTTATAACTGCGCCTGACTCTTATAAAGGCCTTTGTGTCATGAAATATTTTGAAACCACACATGAAGTCCGTTTTCGGATTTGATATGTTTTGTATTTTTAGTTATTGTGTTGATATATCATACAGATAATGTTTGGCTATATGCTATTATTTACTTCCAAACATGTACATGCAACAGGGAAGGGAATAGAAAGCCTAACTTTTGTTTCAATTTATAGAATTTTTTTAATTCTCACTTTTTGTGATTGTGCTTTACATAAGTACTGTTGACACATATCTGTTTAAACAAAAACAAAAAAACTGCTAGTCACTGTGAGTGTATTTATGTGTGCTCGCCCACTGGTTTATCATTACAAATTAATAAGCACAAATAAATGTGTCTGTGTGCAACCCTTTTAAAAATACACTAAACACCTATTTTTTTATCTGAATATAAAAATGTCAACTATAAAGGGGAGCTGCAGAGATTACAACTGATGTATGAAACTACACTGGTTCGTCACTACAGTACAAAGGAAGTTATCAGCATTTATTAGAATACTTCGAAGAGACAACAAAGACTACATGCTACTTGGAAATATTTCTAGAACCATGCCATGGATGGAAATGTGTTGAATCTGTTCTGCCATTAATCATTTCTGGCTTTGTGGCGTTATCACCCAGTAAAACACTTACTTGTCTATATCGCTAGGAATACCATTCTGCAACACAATTTTGTATTAATTTGATATACATATGCCCGGTGCATGTTCTTTTATTGTTCATTTTGTCATAATATTGCAATAGTTCATTTTACAATTATTTGTTTGTTATTAATGTATTATACTACCAAACATAATTTAAATTTCTACATTATAAGATAAGATAAGGCAGACTTTAACGTGCCACATGGGGAAATAAGAAATAGCATTAAAAGATACACACCAGTATTTCAAACATAATAAATAAATGAACAAACAAACTGTAGACTTTTCAAAACAGAAAAAGAAAATGCATATTCATCATGTTAAGAATTTATCTGATTACCGTATGTTAGACCAATGGTTTTAAGCCATTTTATTGCAGTGAGTATGAAAGACCTGTGGTCCTGCTCCTTATTGGATGCACCCTGCAGCAGTCTGTCATTGAGGCAGCTTGTTAGCTCACACTCTCACACACCTCCTCAAAGAGTGTCCCAAGGACAGAGCTGGGTCTTTTATACCAATCTGTTCAACCGGTTCCTGACCCCCTCCCTTAATGTTCCAAAGAAGGGTCGGTAGACCACTACATTAAACAAAGCAGAAGGAACCACAGTTTAAAAAAAAAAAGCCCTTAACTGACTCCTCAGCCTCCTCAGCAGATGGAGTCCACGTTGGTCCCTGTTTTACAGGATATCTGGATCATTTGTATGATTCAGCTTATTATTGAGGGGAACACCTGGAGTCCATTGTGTCAATATCAAAAGTTTGGGTACTGGATATGTGAAGGAGTATGGTTTTCTTTTAAAGTCTATCGCTAGCTCCTTTGTCTTAATAGGGTTTATTACAAAATGGTTCTAATCACACCAGCACCACCAACAAAAGGGATGATGACAACCATATACTTCGGGTCTTTTCCCTCTGATAATGTCCAACAATAGCTACATCATCAGAGATCTTCTAGAAGTGGCAGCTACCTGATGTCTCACGACTGAACAAGGAAGCAGAGAGTACTGTGCCCTGTTAACAGGCTACAGCTGGACAGGTTATACAGCAACCATTACAACAAATTTGTTACTCTAGCATCATATTTTAAATGCACGTTCCTTTATCATTAGGAGTTCATCATCTTTACATTTAATCATTTTTACATTTAATTCCTACACCTAGAAGCACCTTGAGCTGCACTCTGTAGATCATTATTGTTACTTTTAAGTCAATTTTTCCTTTGAAAATATAGACAGTTGACCCTAATTTGTAAATTGGAACTTGTGATATATAACAGCAGGGTGACACAGTGGTTAGAATGTGGTTAAAACGCCGCGTGCCATCTACTTTTTCTTTTCTTACTTATAGTACCGCCTAATATTGCCCGGTCCAATATTGCCGGCACAGTGACGTAGCGTCTCTGCGACAAACGCTGTTTCACGGTACGCTCATATTGATAACGCCTGTCTATAATTGTGAAAATGAAAAACAAGCCAAAAATTCCAACAACTTTTCCAAAAAGTTTTATTCCATGTTGCCAACAAGACTTACATGTAGTAAAGTTGAACATATCAAATACCATGCTTGTAAGTGTCTTTTTTTTTTACAGGCAAAGAAAAAGCCGCCTCCCAGGTCCTAATACTGGGGACAAAAAGAAGTTAGCAGTTCTGTGCGGTGTGTGCTGCTGTTTTACTATTCTACAACCAATCTGTTTTTCTTCTCTTACAACCAAGGTTTTACGGACATTCACAGTCGAGCCACGGTCGTGAGGCTGACGGGTTTGGAAAAAAGGTGCCAGTCATGATAACATCTGCCGGTAAGTCGCAGAAGGAGTCTTTATTTTGTAGCTGTAACTTCAGCTAGCTTGCCATTGATTTAGCTGAGTCACACGGCTAATGTGGCGGATGTCAGTCGTTAATTCAGTAACAACTGAAAAACGATAAATACAACAGGTTTCTTAAATATTACACGTTTGTAGCGTACATTGAATTGACCACGTAACCTTTTCGTTCCTTTGTGGTTTCTTCAACAAATTGTTCTTCATGCGTCCTAAATCGTAATGCTAATCCTAACATTTTGTATCGACTATTATTGTACGACTGTCATTTCCACGATAATCCGAGACATCTTCACACGTTTATTTGGTTGCATTTCCTCTCAAAAGTCCAACTTACTTTATAATGTTAAGCAGGCTTTTTTCATTTGGCATGGTGTCAATACTATTCTTATATTAGTAGTGTCATTCAGAAACGCCATGAACCCGAGGGTTTTGGATAAATTAGACTTCTAACCACTCACTGTTTGAAAGGGATGACACTTAAACCATTGCATTTTACTGTTAATTTTATGTAGGCTAAATCCTAAAACGATAATATGACGAATAGATGAGCCAAGTTACGTAATTGATTGGCTTGAGTAGTAAAATACGTTTGATATACGTCTACTGAGGCTTCGAGTATGCATGCCGTCTGTAATTTCCTAGTTTTCTGCAATAGAAGTTCATAACATGCAATCTGATCTATCTTTCCCAAGCATAGAGTATCGCAATTTATTCAACCCAACACTAATACATCGGTTTTATGTCTGTTAATAAACATTATTGGCACAAAAAAAAAAGTAGCTGAAATCCTGGCCCCCACACTCTATAAAATAGATGAACTGAAAGGTCCAAAATTTCTTTTGTAGGTCTGATCAGCAAATACTGCAAGAGCTGTGTTGTTACTGCTAAAGATGATTTAACTGTTATTAAATACAATGACTATCATACTCTTCAACTAGCACTTTTCATGTTTAATAGATATAATTCGTAATAACATGGGATAATATAATTGGTTGTTTGGTCAAACAATTTGTGTTGGTCTACACTTGTGACTTATTTGGAGATCTGATCACATTTTATAGCAAAGCAATCAGAAAATGTGGAAATTCCAAAAGGTTCACATACTTTGTCTTACTACTGCATTAATAAAAATGTAGGTTGAGGCCTTGTCATAATGTGGTCACCAAAATCTGACATAATATTGCAAGAAATGTTTCATCAAACACACAAGGTCTATTGTGAATATTCTGTCATCTGAATTAATCTAGCTCTCTATCTCTCTTTTAGCTGGGATTATTTCACTCCTTGATGAGGAGGAACCGCAGCTCAAGGTAAATATTGATTGCAAAGTAATTTACAAGGTGTCTGAAGATATATGGCTTGTTTTTGATAGTGTGTGTTGGCCTTTCTGTAAACTCGCCTGTCACTGTTCTCATATTGACCATTGAGTTGTTTGTCTAAAGATAATCTAAAAAGTTTAATAAAATAGGTAACTTTGATTGTGCTTTTTCTCACAGGAGTTTGCTTTGCATAAGCTGGACTCCATTGTGAATGACTTCTGGGCTGAGATTTCAGGATCTGTTGATAAGATGTGAGTACCATTTATGTGTCTCAACTTTTATTTTTGATCCACGATTGCAACTTTGGTTTAAGTGTCTTTCTGTGTCCCTACCATCGCACCTACAGACTTACTGTTTCTTGGGAGGTTGGTCATATGACTACATATGAACCATTACTTTCAGGATAGTAGCCCTATCAGAATCGTAGTTCTTGTCTTTTAAAATTTTTATACCACTGCATTCATTAAATTGCTAGTCATAACTACAGATATCCCAGTATCAACAGAACGAGGAAGACTTCTGTGTTGGGGGGGACTTGCATCGGGATCAGAGACCAAAAACTCAGATTGGGACATCTCTAGTTATCTAGTTAGAAAATATACATTGGCAATTGTTTCTTTTGTTAATTTTGTCAACAGAAAAGTGCATTTTCTTCATACGTATGTTAACACCTGCCATGTGTTCCGTTGTCAAGTGTTGATACATGTATGACAGTGTAGTGTTTGATGCAGGAAAAAAAGCTAGCTATTCCAAGTGACATTTATTTTATTTTTATGTTGTTTTTTTTGTGGATGTAAATCAAGCCCAGCCTGTCAGTGTCAAATAAAATATCACAAAAACAGTGTTTCTTGAGCTGAGCTAGTTTTTGGCTGGTTGTAAATGATCTACCATTTTACTTGCAGTTCCATTACAAAAAAAAACAAGTTTGTTGGTTTTGGTTAGTTATTTTTAATTTTTTTGTCTTGTGTAAAATGCAATTGTCTCTCTCCATGTCTACTGGCAGCGAGGTCCTTTATGAGGATGAGACGTTTCGGAGCAGGGCGTTTGCAGCTTTGGTGGCTTCCAAAGTGTTCTATCACCTTGGAGCCTTTGAGGAATCCCTAAACTATGCCCTTGGTGCTGGAGATCTTTTCAGTGTCACAGATGACTCTGAGTATGTGGAGACCATCATTGGTGAGTGACTGACCACAAAGATGCAGCTGTGATGCTGCTGTGTTGTGTTCATTACCAATATAAATCAAATATTAATAGATAATATAATTTTACATTCAGTGTTTGCTTAAGCTTGGGTTTTGATGGGAAAAGACAGTGTAAGAGTTAATTTACAATGTATGTCTATTGAGAAATTTAAACACCTTTATTGCCTGTTGCAGCAAAATGCATTGACCATTACACCAAGCTGCGGGTGGAGAACGCTGAGCTACCAGAGGATGAGGAGAAGAAGAGCATTGACCCCCGTCTGGAGGGCATTGTTAATAAGATGTTTCTGCGTTGCCTGGACGATCACAAGTATAAACAGGCTATTGGCATTGCCTTGGAGACCAGACGTCTGGATATGTTTGAGAAAACCATCTTGGAATCGGTTAGTGGTTTTTTTTTCTCTTTCCATCTTGCATAATATCTCCTGTGAGCTTTATAATCGAAGTAATATAAAATAGATAAAAGAGACATTCATATTCACCACTTTGATCAGATAACTATTCTGTCAGTGTGACTTGTGTGTTTAAATCATTAGATGTATAAGTGATTGCTCCTGTCATTACAACATTATATGATTCTGATTGTTTTTCTTCCTTAACATGAGCGCATATTCATTATTGTGAACCTTTTTTCTCATCCTCCAGAATGATGTGAGTGGCCTCCTTGCCTACAGCTTGAAGGTGTGCATGTCCCTGATGCAGAACAAGAAGTTCCGTAATGAAGTGCTGAGGGTGCTTGTCAAACTCTACATGAACCTGGAAAAGCCTGATTTCATCAACGTTTGTCAGGTAGCCTACTAAACTGAAAAATACAACTTTTTATGTATTATGTTATTTCTAGTGCTCTATCTTTTTTTGCTTTTTTTGTTTGATTGCATGTGTTTTGATGGGATGTCTCTTACATATTTCTGGTGCCTCACATGTTAGCATATTTACTGTGTTATTGTAATCCTAGTATCAACAATGCTATGATCTGTGTTATTTGTAATTTTTGCTGAAGACATTATTAGGGAAGCTTTCTTTTAGATTAGACAATTTCACAACTCTTTTGATATTGTACGGAAAGATATGCTCTACGATTATCTTTTTTAGCCTCATAAACCATTTTACACATTTCTTTAAAATACTTCAAAGTACTTTGTTAAAAATGAATACAATTAAACTGGACAAAAAAAACTAGATCACACGGTTTGGTTTGTTTTTATGCGATGTTAGAGAAGTTTGAGGTTTATATATACAACACATTGGTGTCAAGCTCTTTCAACAATTGTGGTTTCAGAGACACATTAAGCCACAATGAAATTCATTAACTTGAATGGACTGGATTTGATTAAGAGCCACAGAGGAAAAAAAGAGTCCATAAACCTTTTGACGGAACATGCGTGCAGGCGTTCCCATGATCTTTCATGCATTATAATGTTTTGGAAATTGTCCTTATGTGTTTTCTGCTATATAAACCATTACTGTAATTTCCAAAATGGTCGGTGAAAAATATCCCTAATTTTTCTATCCTCCCCACTTCAGTGCCTGATATTCCTAGACGACCCACAGGCTGTGAGTGACATCCTTGAAAAGCTAGTGAAGGAGGACAACCTGCTGATGGCCTACCAGATCTGCTTTGACCTTTATGAGAGTGCCAGCCAGCAGTTCCTCTCCTCTGTCATCCAGAACTTGCGCACTGTTGGAACACCTATTCCTGCAGTTCCTGGCTCTACAAATACAGGCACCGTGCCCGTACCAGACAGGTAGGCTCAAGACCAAACTAACCTAGATATCACAATACCTTGGCGCCTATCTCTTCAGTCATTTGACAGGCTATTAAAACATTTTGTTTCATAAATAATTTTGTGATCTGCCTTTGCTCCTTTTTCCCTTAGTTTCCTCCTTCCGAGTGTTTTGGTATTGAGATATTTAATTAAGTCTGCTAAAATGAATTCACTTTTAAGTTTGAATCTTTATTGTATGATGTGCATCATGTTGTCTCTTTGTACATGGTTATACAGATGCTCCTTTTGTTAATGATTTTATTTATTATTTAGTCAGGAGAACCACATTGAGATTAATAATCTCTTTCACAATTGTGTCCTGAGGAGCTGGGTGGGCCGAGGGTCTTGTTCAGGGACCCCTGGTGCATGTTTTTTGGAATGTGATACGACACTGATTTTATTTTTTTGGTGTGTTTATGTTGCAGTGATGCGATGGAGACGGATGAGAAGCCCGGCAGCTCCCCTGCTGGAAAGCCAGAAACGGTTCGTGTCTTGACTTGTTTTGAACTACTTTACTTTAATGACACCTTGGTCGTGTTTAAGCTGTGTCTGAATGGAGCAATTTTAGTTTGATGTTCAAATCACCTTTTTCTGTCTTTGCAGAAAGAGAAAGATGAGCCAAAAGACCAGAACGCCAAGATGATCAAGATCCTCAGTGGGGAGATGGCTATTGAGCTGCACCTGCAGTTCCTAATTCGAAATAATAACACAGATCTGATGATTCTCAAAAACACAAAGGTAATGTGGTTTAACAGTGAAATAATTCCTTACTGAATATAAATGAATGTGAACATTTGTTTGAATCTGATGAAGATCACAAAGTCTCCAGTGACATTTTGTTTGAGTTTTGATTTTTTTTATTCATTTCCTTCCTCCAGGATGCAGTTCGAAATTCAGTGTGCCACACAGCGACAGTTATAGCCAACTCTTTCATGCACACGGGAACCACAAGTGACCAGTTCCTCAGGTTACTGGGCTTTTTTGATAATAAAAAATATATATATATGTGGTGGACCAAAACTAAAATTAAAAAATAAAAAGTCATTCTTATATGCCTGACCATTTTTTCTTTCTTTTTAGAGAAAACTTAGAATGGCTAGCAAGAGCCACCAACTGGGCAAAGTTCACAGCCACAGCGAGCCTGGGGGTCATTCACAAGGTAGGGTCGTCGCTGGCAGTCATAAAATAAAACAAGCTTAAAATCATGTATCCCATGCTGTCTTATTTCATTTTGTAAAAAATGTAACTGTGGATTTCAGGGTCACGAGAAAGAAGCACTCCAGCTAATGGCTACCTACTTGCCCAAAGACACATCTCCTGGGTCTGCATACCAGGAAGGAGGAGGCCTGTACGCTCTGGGACTTATTCATGCCAACCATGGTGGAGACATCATTGACTACCTGCTTAGTCAACTTAAGAATGCCAGCAATGATGTGAGCCTTTTTTCATTGATGATGTTAAACTTGTAAAATGTTTGTAGTGGAATCTGTTTAAAGCCACTGTGCCAATTAACTAATTCATATTCTCCCTGATCATTCTTGATGTTTGGTTGTTTGTTTTGTTTTTTCTATAATGTCTTCTTTTCCCCCACAGATCGTCCGTCATGGCGGCGCCCTTGGCCTGGGTTTGGCTGCATTGGGCACAGCCAGGCAGGATGTTTATGACCTTCTCAAGTCAAACCTTTACCAGGATGATGCTGTAACTGGTGCGTAGACATTGATGAACTAGAAAATTTCCTGAATTATAAGGTCACTATTAAAATCTCTTTAATTTTATTCCCTGAACCTCTCTGGTTTTATTTTGATTAGTGTAGCAGAGAAATTGTGTGATCAACGATGAAATATGAAATGCATTAATATGCAATTTTGTTGGGTTTTTTTTCTTTGAAAGAAATGGATGACTGGTTTAAGAAGCTTTTTGCTTATTTTTATGAGCATCTTATTTTAAAAAGACTAAAATCCAAATCAAGGCATTCTAAAAGGCATTTCCTAATCTCTCCCAGGTGAAGCAGCTGGCTTGGCTTTGGGTCTGGTCATGTTGGGCTCTAAGTCGGCTCAGGCAATCGAGGACATGGTAGGCTACGCTCAAGAGACACAGCACGAGAAGATCTTGCGTGGCCTGGCAGTGGGAATTGCCATGGTCATGTATGGGCGCATGGAGGAGGCTGATGCCCTCATTGAAAGCCTCTGCAGAGACAAGGTATCACTGAAAAGCACTGACATAGCAAGCCTTTTACACGATACAGTTAGAGTTCTTTTCTTCACCAAAAAGTTGAATGCTCCGCAGCAACACAATTCATATAAAAAAAAAAAAAAAAAAAAAAAAAACACCAACACAATTTTAATGCCCAGACAAAAGTGGGGACAAGTCACTGCCCCCATGAAACCTGAATTGTCAACTTGAAATCGTTTGATATATTGTGTTCTGTATGTACATTTAATACCTAAGTTTATGCGTCTCTCATGTCACGTCTGAGGCTCTTCCTCTGTAGCGCGTGTCAGAAACCATTCTGTAAACTAGCTGTGGGATTGGTTGAGATTTTGTTGATTTTAGTTTCGCATCTAGACGGAAAGTCTCAAGGCTTTGTTTTTTCTCACTGTCAATGACAGGACCCCATCCTGAGGCGCTCTGGTATGTACACTGTGGGAATGGCCTACTGCGGCTCCGGGAACAACAAGGCTATCCGACGGCTCCTGCATGTCGCTGTGAGTGTTTTCTCTCATTACTGTTTGAAGCATTTTCATTGAGAGGGACCTTTTTGTCTTGGTGATAGTGAAGCAGTTGCCATGAACTGATGCCACTGGGTGTGTAAACAGTGCTCCTTATTTTTGTGTTTTTTCCAGGATTTCTGACTCATTTGTATTTGCGGTTATAAATGTGATTATTCTTATTTGTAGCAATGTGTTGAGGTTTAGTAACGATTGTATTTAATGCAGTAAACTTTTATTGAATTGAATGAAAGTCTCTTGCATTCACGAAAAATCATGCAAAACTTTTAAGATTAAGTAAGATATTAGATTGAGATATACCAAATGCATAGTTGTAGACCTAAGAATAATTGCATGCAACTGACTTTTCGGCCATCCCATATTCCCAGGTTGTGAACAATTTGTCCTCCAGGTGGCACCTTGTGCAAGCTAACCACATTCAAGTGTGATACTGGAGTGTTATGTTTTCTGTGTAATGCAAGAGACGTACATCATGAGAGTTACATTTAATCTTAATATAATTTTTGGTAATTTGACTGGTGTTCTTATTGCATTAAAGGTAAGTGACGTCAATGACGATGTCAGAAGGGCAGCCGTCGAGTCCATTGGCTTCATCCTGTTCAGGTAGGAATCAAACTTAATTCCCTAAACTCAGTGAACATCATGTTTAGTAGTTTCTACAACCTCCAAATGTCTTTCTCTTTTGTACCACAATATTTGAACAAATTCTGTGACACTGACACTACACTAAATCCCACTTAGTAAATATACAACAATATCTTTTGTTGTGGTCAAGTTAATATTCATTAAAAAAAAAAGGGTTTAGTTTTGTTAAAATCTACTTCATAACGTTTCCTATAAAGAATTGGTGGTCTATTGCATTTGAGATTTGACACAAACATTGGCAATATACACAATACAAACATATTAATGGTGTACTCTAATGCTACTAGTGCATACGCCATCATTCATACCAGACTGTCAGGAAAAGATTTGAATTAACAATAGGCCAAATGACATGCACTCATTTCATTTCAACTTGTTTTAAGATGAAATAAAACTCACAGTGATAATAATATTAGGGATGGGGCCAATCCAATCCAGTATCCGTATCGGTTCCGATACCAACTAATTTCATGGATCAGAAATTTCCAATCCATCAGCCACGTCTGTGCTTTACTGTCAGCTGAAATGACTCCACAAGTGTTTCCCTGCCGGCTGCTGTGCTCGCTGGCTGCAAAATGTGGAATGGATTTCCTGAAAGGAGGTGGGTCTCAATGAGACGCGGAGTAATGAGTCAGGAAATCCATTCCACAGTTTGCAGCGGGCTAGCGTAGTAGCACTGTGCTATCCAACTTTTAATGACCGCATGTCCGCTATTTGGACGTATTTTATGCTCAAAACACCACAAAGCAACACAGCAACGTCCAATGTTTGCAAAGCCGTTGTACGTCGAGGCGCCACCGTTTTAAAACGCCGGCTCGTCGAGGAGAACAGCGCTGACTGCGGCATCAAAACGATGAACAGCAGCTCCTCTGCTGTAGCAGGCGATTCACACCTCCGTGAAGCTGCGTCCTACTCCACGCAAAACTCATTGAAAATAGTCCCAATCATTAGTGCTGGAAAAATTACAGTTCGTGCTGCGTTGCTAAAGAATTTCCCCAGTGATTAATAAAGTGATTCTGAGGTTTTAAAGATATTATAAGTTTATTATGAGATGATGACGTCACGCAGACCCCCCACAATGTCCAAATTGAACAAAAATTGTGTGTACCGCTTCCTTTTCTGACATACTAACCTCAAGTTGCCTTTTGGGAGAATACATGCATACATTCTTACATTTCATACTTGCCTGTAGAGAGGAGTTTATTCTAGCCTCATATAGAATCAACAGTAATAATAATATTGAAGCAAACAGAGCTCTGGTATCGCAATAGTATCGTTATTGGCAGATATACAAATTCGGGTATCGGGATGGGATTGGAAGTGAAAAAACGTGGATTGTGCATCCATAAATAATATCCCAAAGTTCTTTTGCTACAATTGTTTTGACTGTCTGCACTTGGACTTTTTTGTCTGGTCCCTGAGATGGGATAACATTTTATTTAGTAACAATCATAAATACTGTTAAAGGTTGAATACATTATACAGAATTTACAGTATTCTTGTGGTCTTCTTGGTTATCATTTCTTTGCCACAGAAGGCTGTCGTTATCATTCACACATTTTCTCTTCACCTGTTTGTTTCTTCTTCCTCACATTTACATGAATTTATTCATCAGACACCAGAGCAGTGTTGAAAAGACTTCACAGTCGGTGCACAAATATCTGGAAGTAAATTTTTAGGCCCAAAAAAGGCTTTGTGATATTCTGTTTGATCAACAAGCTGTCAGATAAATCTTTTTGGAATCTTCCTTGTGTTTAGAAAAGGATTCTGAACCATTCAGACTCAAATTTCCTTTCCCATTCCAACTTAACACCCTAATGGGTCATGGATAAATCCCTCTGCACTCTCCCAACGTGAATACAAGGAGAATGACTTTGTTGGCTGGAGTTAATTTTTTTCATCCTAAAACAACAAATTTGTAGTTTATTGATGGTGAGCAAATCCCGCCGAATCAAAAGTAAAACAGTTCTGATGTTCTATGTTCTTTTTTGTTTTCATTTTTGAATGATGTGCTTTGTTTCTCCTGGCATTAAACGATGCAGCATGCACAATGTAGACAGAAAACATAAATGGTTTTCACTTTTGTTTTCGGTCTGCAACACAAAATTTATTATTGAAAAACATTCAGGTTTCCATTTAAAGTGGATTTAATTCTTTCATGTCTACAATCATTTGTTAGGAAACTGTTACAACATATCAAAACAGCAGGCTGCAATACACATACAAGAATGGGAAAAAAAGTAATATTTTAGAAGTGCAATGCCATTTCATGTCTTTTTTTGCAGAAAAGATCTGAAAGGTAGAGTTGTGATTGTCTTAAAGTATAAACGTAGCTTGAGATGATTGGTAGCATATTCACATAGCCTAATTTGAAGGGATCAGCTTAGGAATGTACTTTATACTATGTTCAGCTTACCGGTTGTCATTATATTCGGGTAGCTTCAAAGTAGTGGATTTATACACTGCAACTTACAATTTTGTGTTCAGTTTTCTTGTGACCTGCTATATGTTGAAGATACTGTTAAGTGTTGTTTGGACTATTGTGTCATGACTCTGAGCATATCTCTGCATATGAAGACTGAAGTCAGTCACCATATCATCTTATTAATATTCAGCGTCCTTATCATTCAGTCATCTAACAAGGGGGTTTGACATGTTGTGAAAAAGAAGAAAAATAACATAAATGAACATATTTGAAAATGCAGTCTTGTTTGTTTCTCACAGCTTGATGTTAACACACACTGGTAACATCAGACAACAATAGGGGAGATTTTTCTGTTGTGCAGTGTGTAATAGGTAATGGAGTGTTAAGAGATTTAAAAAAAAGCTCCATAGATCATATTCAGTTGTTACATTATAAATTCATTTATTGTGGGTCTTCATAGGCAACTAACATGTTCCTCGTGCTGACCGTGGTCGTTTTCAGTAAAAAGTATTGTGTCTAGCACGACGCCGCTGCATGACGGTACAGCTGTTTGCCGACACCTCAGAGGACTTTGATAGCTCATTGTTCCAATGCCGTTCTTCATCCCCCGCTTCATGAAGAGTTTTGAGTTTTCTGCCACAGAAGATCTAAATGAAATTCCTGTGAGTGTCCAATCCGCATTTGAAGTTAGTGGTCGTTGATGCCCAGTCGTGCAGGTTTTGTAGTTGCAAGTGATGTAACGTGTGAACGCCTCCCTGAAAGTTTTGTTGAAGAGTGTGTAGACCAGCGGGTTGATACCTGATGACACATAGCCCACCCAAACAAAGATTTCCATGAGGCGGGAAATGAGGTTGGCATCACAACTGGTGCATAGCACTGAGGTGATATTTGTAATGAAGAAAGGGCACCACATGACGACAAATAACAGGAAGACAATGCCGAGCACTTTTGAGGCCCGCTGCTCGTTGCTTAGAGTCTGCATTGATTTTTTCCCCATTGTTGACATTCTCCGAAATGACATTGCATTCCCTGCAGGATTGTTTGTTGTGCCTGTATTGGGTTTTTCTTGCATCCTGAGAAGTCTGTTGTCCAGCATGTTCATTTGTTCAGCTTGAAGAGAAGTCATAGTTCGTTGTTTTTGAAAAACTGTGGAGACTGTTGGGTAGCTTAAGCGCTGAGTCACCTTTGATCTGAGCAAGTAAACCTTTTTGCGCAAAACCTGCACAGTGAGTAGATAGATTACCATCATGATAGTCAAAGGGACAAAGAATGCTGCCAAGGAGCCAAACATGATGAACTCCCGAAAGGTGTCAGTTTTCAGCAGGCATGTGTGGTTACTGTTGAAGGTGATGTTGTTGGGAACGTGGTAGTTCTTAAGCCCTTTTATAGGAATTGGAATTGCAATACCTGGAAAATGATAAGCATAATTAATATTGGCAAACTCATGCCTTGAGAGTTCAGATTGTTGAACAGTCCTGAAATTTCTATACTTTAGCTTTATGATGTTGTGATGCTATTGCTGCTGTAGTATTTAGTAAAAATAAAGAAAATCTGCAGAAAGCTGAACAGATGCTTACAAATGGATATGAGCCACACCAGTGCGATCTTGACCATTGCTTTGGATCTGGATTTGTACTGGCTGTGTTGGATTGGCTTCTTGATGGCAATGTAGCGATCCAGTGAAATTGCACACAGGTGCATGATGGACGCAGTAGAAAACAGCACATCCAGGAAGAGCCAAATTGGGCAGAGGAACTCCGGAAGAGGCCATCCAGCGTCTAAAGAGAAGATGAAACAAATGAATTAGAATAAACCTCTGGGATGCACATTATTGATCTGATAATGTTTCTACAAATCACTTTCCTTACAAAACAATCTTCTTACTTACTTGCACTTACAGCAGATTGACCACAATGGGAAAGCATTAGGGAAAAATAGAATTGGTGTTTGTTCATCTCTGAGGAATGACTTTACTGGAAAAAGGAAGGTTCGTTGACTGTTTATGGAGCTTGAAGCTTTTTATGTCGGCTTGGAGACTATGCACAACAGTAGTATTTATTTTCAGTTCCGGGCATAAAACTGGCAAGCAATTGTTCTGGCTTATGTCTCGTCACCCATTAACATAGCAAAAGATCATTTTCTTTTATTACCCCCCCTTTCAATTGCTTGCCCAGTGTTTTCTTGACATGCACCATGTACTTGTCACACAGGGGAAACTTTTGAGTCACCGTGTTGATTACTTTCATTGCCAAGGTTTGTTATTCCGCTCATTCTCACAGACCTTCTGTACCTGCCATGCCAAATCCAATAAACACTATAGAACTGCAGAGAGAAATTCAAAGCTTACTCACTGAAAAGGTTTCAGCTTAACTAAGCAAATTTTCTAACTACTTGAAAAATAATTTGTTGTATTCAGATTTAGCAAGCCTTTGTATTAAGCTTGTATTAAGCTTTCAATGTTGTATAGGTGATATATCACGATGATATATGATATATATGATGATATATCTATTTAATGTTTTTGCTTTAGTAAATACAGCGTAATAACTTTACTGCAGTTTCTGTTTCCTGAAGGCCCTGGCTATCACCTGTACAGTTTTTTTTTTTTTTTTACTGCAGTGTTTTATTCACATTAATTTTGGAGTTTATCCTTGACAGAACTTTGTCATATTTACTGCTTGTTATTTAGTTGCATAGCTCTTGTTGAATGTCTATTATAATGACTGTTTGGAAGACTGGACTCCAGTTTTATTGCCAGAGAAAAGCAATTTATATACTGGTGTGCTTTTGTTATTCAGTTCAAAGGTGACGGGCTACTTGAAATATTCTGTATGATGTGACATCACTGTACATTACACTATGATAAAACTGCATGAAGGAATAGTGGTATAGGAATATCAATTTACTTACTGTGTTGTATAACTAGCAAAAGACTAAAACACTAACTTAACATTTAAAACGGTGCAGTATTTTGAATTCACTTGTTTCTTTCCCCATAACTTGGTCTCAACACATAGGTTATACTTTTCAGTTTGCCTTAAGTTAAATTGTAGTCTGTGGTTAAGATAACTGATCAGTTAAGAGAATAGTTGATCAACGTTTTATTTAGAACATCCATGCCTGTCTCGCAAAGATTCTGCTTCAACTTGCAGAAAAGGATTTAGTCACTGCGGCAATTCAATTTAACACTTAAAATCATATAAAAAGCAAATGTTCAGCTGTGAACGTTATGGAACCAAAAGCCCCAGCTGGAAACTTCTGTCTGGGCCATTACTGTTGCTCTATAGGAAAAAGGAGGACGGGGGTTAAAAGTTCAGTTACATTCTTCATTTTTAGAAATACCAGCTAGTTTCTCAATAATCTGCCCCAATTTATCTGGATTGCAAGTCCACTTAAATGACAATTACTTTGAAAGATGGTTTCATTGGTATATAACAGATGTTTGTTTCTGAGCCCCTGAAGGTTTATGACTTCAGATATAGGTTGCTGGGTATTTAAAAGTGAGCAGGGATTAAAATGTACAATGAGCTAATATGCAGCTTAAGAGAAAATAATTTGGAACAATAAACCTTCCACTAATGCATTCTGCTTTTCAACAAGGAAGAGCAGTATATTGATTAAAAAGACTTCACAGCTCTCACGTTCAAATCTGATGTCAGTTCATCACCTTTATAAATGTCTATGTAGTAAATATGATTATCAGTAGGATTTGTGTTCAGGTTAAATCACATTTATTTTTATAATTTACAGATTTGGCAATTTCATATTTTTCAATATCATAAACTAAAAACAGTGACTCTGGATGACCTTCGTTTATGTTATCTAAGAAATTGCTCTTCTTAATTTTCCTGGTACCTGATGAAGCTGCATCACTATGCTAGTGCTGACCTGTCATGTGGAGGTCATGGTCTCACTCATTTGGACCGACTCCATTTAGATATTGTTTTATTTAATAGAACCACGTTACACCCCAGCCCCATTTCTTGTAGAGTGTGTATGATGGCACTAATATTGACTGCGTAAGCTGTCCTGTACTCGGTACTTGATTCAGCATCACATTCTTCAGCTGAGGTAGGAGGAAGCACTAGTACTTGGTTTGGGGGTTTGCCTGTCAGGACAGCACTGCTATGCTTCACACCACCCTCATGTACACACTGCATGTATGTTTATGTCCCCATGACCTCAGCCTTCTCACCCCAGTACTCCCCAGTTTTATTCTTCTTTAAGGGATGACAGCAGTCTAGGCCTAAAACTAGTCAGCAGTTAGAGATTTCCTTCTTATTTTGCCAGATTGCAGCAGTTTGATGTATTGTTGGGAGTAAATGTCATTTTGGAATACTAATTATAACAGGTATTATCATTGAAATGTAGTGTTTACAAATCAAGATGTGTTTGAGATTTTTCATATATTATTTGTTCATGAATGACCTTGTCACTCTTGAGATAATTTAACAAATTCAGTTTCTCCGATTCCTCATTGGAAGCAATGCAAACGGGTAAAACTCTTCAGGATTATAAAACTAAACCGCTGAATAATTGATTTCTCTGAAAGTTTGAATAAATTCGTCCTAGCTACTTTCCAACTATTTTTTTTAACTGTAAATCAAAGTTATTGAAAGCAGCATGTATCCAGACATGTTTTTGTTACAGAAATTAAATAATTGTGGATTAATTGTAATCACTGTATAAGAGATACAAACATCATTTAGAACCACTGACACATTCAGTGGAAATAAAACAGAGCTGATACTACAGATGACATTTGCAACGCCATACTTCACTCTGTGGACCTGAATAGTTACTGTCCAATAGAGTCAATGGAATATAAAATAATAGATTCACCCTGTGAAAATGTTGTAATGCTATTTAAAATATACAGTATAGTAGTTTAAATAAGTATTTTTGCTCTTGTATTATTTAAATAAAATTTATTTTCTAAGTAATAATTGTTTCAGAGTTAAATCAACATAAATGTGTTTAATATTTGTTACAAATTGTACAAGTTTATCTAAAATACGTGGCAAAGTATTCCATCAATGTTAAATGTCATTGGAATTGAATCAAAATAAATCTTCAAGGATTTGGGCCTGATCGAATTTTCTTAATCACCATTGAGTGTGTGTTTCTTTGGGATTGTGTAACTGTATGAGACAGGCTGACAAAGGCAAAGCACGAAGAGACTTACCGTAGAGAACTGTGACGAGCGCAATGGGCATCACAAGAAGCCCGACCAGCAGATCAGCCATAGCAAGTGACATCAGAAAGTAGTTGGTGGCATTCTGCAGCTTCTTCTCAAGCGACACGGCAAGAATGACCAGGATATTTCCTCCAATAGTGGGGATAATGACCATGACGATGAGTAGCGCTGCCCACTTCAGCTGAATCTCAGGCACTTCTCCTGCATTTGAGTCGTTCGCCTCAAGCTTTGCCACAACTGGGTGAGACATGGTTCTGCTAAGATCACAGTGTGCCTGAGCAAGAGTCGGGGCTCTGATTTATCTGGCGCGCGACAATCGGTCAGCATGGTCACTTGGTCCTACTGGTAAGGGCACAGGGTAGGGTAGGACAGCTCGAGGTCAGCGCACAAGAAGCTTCATCCGTCCTATAGTGCACAAACTCAAAGGAAGAAGCTGGTGCTCGGTAGATGATCTACTGCTTCAAGACGATTAAGATTAAAAACAAAAACAAAAAAGTCAGGGGTCCAATGCAATAAACTCCAATGTTGGTAATATCCCACCACGGTTAGTACTTCCACAGAGAAATGTTAGCTGGGGTCCTCTTTTTCCCAGGCTGCTGGTGCTCTCGTCTTCTTCTGAATCCGCTTTCGATAAGAAATGGGCCTGTTAAAGGCATGGCTCGTTACCGCTCGCTTTAATTTGTCTGAAAGAAGACATAATGAGATATTAATAGTTACAAATGAAGATGTTCTTTCCTGTATGATGACACTTGTTTCCACATCATAGCAAAGAAATTTGCCAAGGTGGAAAACTTGAATGGCAGCATTTTTATTCTTCTATTGTGGTTTGGTTTATATTACAACTAATTTAGTAATTGGCTTAAATAATCTCATCTGTTCCATTTACCCAGCTATTCAAATATAAGGTACCAATTCATGATTTTAGTGTCCTGAAATTATATCCGGAAAGTTTGTAATTACAGACAGAAGGTTTGCGTTAAAACAACACAGAAGGTCTTTTGATTCAAATAAAAATCCATACATCATAACAAAGTTGCTTACCAGCTTCAAAAAATAGTTTCTTCTTTGGCGGTCTCCTTTGGTGTTTCAGCTGTTAAAGGTTTTATCCAAGCTGCTACGTTTTCACTCTCATAAATACTGGAGCAAATATTCTACGCGAGGACAAAGCGTGCAGCTCCGGATCCAGCACCTTTCAGTCTTTTTCCACGTTGTTGTCGAACGGCTCTTTTAAAGTTCCCTATCACGTCTTTATATTTCCACCCTCCCCACATAAGAATCTGACAGAAAATGCCCTCCCTCGGCAGCAAAACCTAAATCTGTCCGGGTCTGCATCTGTCCATGATGTGGAATTTGCTTTGAGTCCACATGTTGGAGGAACCCCCAGTCCTGCTTCGCATCACCTACGGCGATCACAGGTTTAAAACTTTCAGATGTTGTGGCTCTCCAGTGCCTTTCTCCAGTTCCCTCTCTCTGCCTGTGATCAGCCCGCACTCTCTCCCTTCTTGTTCTCTCTTTCTCTTTCCCTCTCCCTCGCTTGCTCCCTCCCTCCCTCCCTCCCTCCCTCCCTCCCTCCCGTCAGTCTCACAGGCGAGCCTGACTATACAAAACAGATGAATGTCTTCAGGCTGGCAATATGCCAGTGGTTCTGGGAGGTAATTTCCTTCAACACAGTCATCATACTGTTTATATTTGTCACTTTCTTTTCTCTCCTTCATTTGAAGAAAGCATTGATGGGGGTGGTTGCAGTTGAGTTTAGAACGAGACTTTTGATGTGGTGCTCGGAAAATATTTTTATACATAGTTTTTTGCCTTTGTCCCCAGCAATCTCACATGTTCAAGCCCAATTTAATTCTGTTTTGTAACACATGATCATGGTTACCTACACATATCGATATTTAACCTTCATTCCCGTGTCTACAAAATAAAGAATATTGAATGTTCAGTGATGAGGTAATTGTAAATTATTTAATAATTTTATTGAAATATGAGAGGAATTCATATTGTATCTATCTACTATTCACACCAACACTCCAAGTATGTTTCAGCTTTCTTAAACAGCTGATCTTGCCTGTGAACACACAAAATTGCTTCTGTTGGAAATTAATTTGGTTGTTCTTTTTATGTCACGTCTGCCGTGCTCAATGATTACAAGAACAAGGTAGATGACCATCATATTTTCTCAAACCTTCTCAGTGTTGTGAATACATGCTTAAAGACATTTGCATGTGTGCCAACTATTGCCTACGTCAAATCAAACATATTTTCCAGTGACAGGCTGCAATCCTAGCTTGTCGGAACAATTCACATTACTGTCTCTAGTATGTTAAGACCAGGATGATATATCTATCAATAGTATAAATATGAACAAAGTATTAAAAACACAGAAAAGGTAAATGGCCTGCGGTAAACCTTTAATGTGTACTTAAAAGAAATTCCATCTTTGTTTGGTAGGTATTATAATGTCAGTTTCACCACTTCATTCAGAAGAAACTCTGTAATGCAGGATGTTGTGCAGACATGCTGTCACAATGTGGTTCAGAGACGGCATCTAAAAATGGGAAGCCAGCTCATTAAATTGTGTCTCTCACAGTGAGAGTATTTTATTATAAATACAATTCTTTTTGCAAAATAAAATTGTAATCAGCTGCTTCTTTTTTTATTTATTTTTTTTAACCCTAGGTTATTCACAAGCTTTCTGTAGATGAGTTATGTGTCACAGGTATCACCTGTGATGTCAACCAGAAGAATGCCATTAGGTTATAGATGCATATATCACTCGCGTTGTAATACATGAAGTACACATATATATTCAAACAGTACCTTAATGACACAAGTCAAGGCTTTGTGCAGTTTTTTGGTCATCTGCATGGAAGTCTCTGTAGCAAGCTGTTGTCAAGTTTAAAATGTAGATACATGTTCTCAATTCAGTGTTGCCATATTTCAACTTTCTTTTTTGGTTCGATTATTTCACAACTAAATAACTGCATCATGCCATAACATAAGCCTTAAGATTTTCTACTATTTGGTGGTGGGAAGTGAAATTTAACTGTACTGAAAAACAATACCTAGTATTTTCTCTTTCAGTTGTGCCTCTAGGTATTGTCATTCCCAGTATATTTCAGAGTCTATATCACAAATTAGGTGGGAACGTGCTACCTTTGCAAAACCTTATAACGATGCGCCCAAGACGGATTCCCATCGATTCATCACCAGACGTACCTTGAACCATGTAATCGAAGTTGGGGAGTAAAGAGCCTCCACCAAAGAGGGTATCAGGACAGTTTCAATTCAAAAAGCCTCGAATCACATGTTCCATCCAAAGGTTTTACATTCTGTGTCCTCTCCAACAAGTGACTGTAAGATGTCTGCGTTCGACCAGAATGATCGTAGTGTGGTTTTGTTAAATCCTCACTTTTATGTCCGAGCTGAGCATCTCATTATAAACAGACCAAACACTCTGTGAGAACATGCCTCCATATACTGTAAATAATAAACACCTTGTACACTTGTACCTTTTTCCCCCCAAAAAAGTTAGTTTCTGTTACACAGTTGTGTCTACCCTGTGGAGATATTCTATTTTTCTTTTCCTGCTGAGAGAAGTTTGACGAGGCTAATTACTGACTGGTTACAAGGTAAACTTAGCTGAGGGCAATTTTTGGCTTCACAGTTCTCACCTTTACTTGTACTGATGGATCCTCTACTCTTTCATTGTAACAAACAAAAGAAAGCAACTGTTCAAACTGCACCAGTGTTATGTCAATATGCAGACGTTTCTCCTCTTTTTCAAAATAAACTTTTGGAGTCATGCAGGTTTGCAGTCATTGACCTATTCAATCTAACTTTGCTGGCGTTATCAACACTTTCTCTTGGAAATTGTCCAATTCTTGGTATGGGACAGATAATTTCATAAGTGTGCATAATATATCTTGTTTGCCCGAGTGTTATACCTGCAGAAAATTCTCGAAAGCAATTCATTGAAACCCACAACATAGTTCACATTCACACTTTCCTGGTAAAGGTTCTTTTATCCAAAGCGGTAAGGATGTGTTCTTTCCTCGCTTCTGCATTTTTTTCTTTCAATCGGCACCATCAATTTCCTTGGAGTTGCACATGATTACATGTGGTTCATGAATGAGAAATTGTTCATTGAGTCAAAAGTGCACATAGTTGGCAGATCTTTTTCTATAAGCATTTATAATTGAATTTTACAACTATGGTTGCATACTCTATAATCTTAGTTCTTTCCATTGAAATAAACTGATTCATTTGTATTTTCTAATTAGCACATCTTAATGTGCTTTTCATTGACATATTAGCAAACATGTCCCGAGCCAAGGATTTGAAATGGTTTGGCTCTCAGACATCTGGGCTTTCTTTTCCACATCACCACACCGCCAACAGATTTTCTCTCAGTGTGATGAGTTCTACTAATTATGAGCCAAAACCCAACATCTAATTTCCACATACGCTTTCATTCAACATTGTCTTGTTCCCTTTGTTTTTATAGTGTGAGTCTACAATATCCTTCTCAAAGACGCTGCAACTGTGGTGTTAAAACATGGTGAATTAAAAATGTGTGCCACAACCTACAAATCCCTGCCAGTTTTAAAGATTAGTAACTTGGTTCATATGACGGCATATTACCTCAAACTATTTTATGTCAATCACATTAATTCCCTTTATCCTTCAGCTTGATAGTCAAAAAGCCTCTTGCAAACTTATAAATGTCTCTTCTCTTATTTTCTTTCTCTGTTTTTCTAAGGACCCCGGAGCAGTGCCCCAGTGTGGTGTCTCTTTTGTCAGAGAGCTACAATCCTCATGTGCGCTGTGGGGCTGCTATGGCTCTTGGAATATGCTGTGCTGGGACAGGCAACAAGGTGAGTTCTTATTTTTTCCAGTTTACTCAAAACTGTATTTGGCCCAGCTTCTATCTTTTTGGTGCAGAACTACCACTGAAAAAACTCATTGCAATCGCTCGCAATATCAATGAAGCTTAAGTGTGTTCTGTCTATGTTAATGGTAGACTTTACTGAAAAGGTAATGAACAGGAGAAACAGTGATGAAATAAATACTTTTCTCCTCAGTGAAGTAAAGCTCCAACCAGTATTCAAGAATTTGCTTTATCTTCAAAGTCTGTTTCTGCCCAATATATAAAATTGTGAGTTGCAGCATGATGATATTCATATTCATCCCTGACATCAGGGATATTGATTTTTAATGATTTGTCTCAATAAAAACAATACAGAAGTACAGGTTACGCTGCTCAAAAGAGGTTTTCGGTATTCACTTGTTGATCTTAATAAGGATTTCAATACAAATTCAGGTTTGGTGAATGTGCCAACTTGGATCAGGATGTTTCACAGGCTTTAGTGTTACCAGAGTAAATAAGACAGTCTTGGAATCTGTCAGCCTCTTGACCTCTCTGTTGTGTTCTGTTGACTGACCAACCTAATCATGGCTCATTCCACTGTGTTGGAGCACTAAGGTTGTTAATGTGGACCAGATCAAGCCGACACTTGCTACCGACCTGCTCAGCTTGCTTGATTTTTCCGGTGTAAGCCCCTCCAGCACAGTGAGTGTGATGATGGTGTCAAGATAACTGGGTCCCTTATTTAGGTGGCCAACATGCTTTTTGCCATCATTCACACTTTGGCGTTGGTATTTGTTTACAGGACGTAATCTGCTGTGTGCCGAAAAGAACAAAAGCCAGCAGGACAAAAATGTTTTGACCATTCCTGCAGTCTGTTTATGTTGTCGTAGTGCCATAATGAGATTCAAAATAGAAAAACAACTGTTGAGTTTGTTTATTGAATTGCATGGAAACATTATTCACAGAGAATTATGTGTGGAAATGTAATGTTAAACACCAAGCAGACTCGCAAGAAACATTTCATTGTTTCAGTAAACTTGTCATATGATACTGTTTTTATAACTGTGTATTAAAAATCGAAATTATCTCGTGGTCAAATGTGTTCTCCACATTTCCATTTATTTACACAAGCATCAAGCCAGTTTTCAGTTTTGCTGAATCGAGTCTAATTTCACAGTCATTTTGGGCATTGAGGCACAAACTCTAAGCATGTAGATTAACATGATCTTAAGCAACCAACCTGCTCTGCTGATTGGGTCTGACAGTAAGTACCCTCTATTAACCCCCCTTCCAACAACCCATCATAGACAGGATGTGGTCGACTAGTGTTTGGCTTTACACGCCGAGTGATCATCTTGGTACGCGGCTGTCTCAGCCGGTTGAGCCAAAAGCACAGATGAAACGTGGTTTATTTTACCTCCACTGTCATCATTCTAGTTTGTTTCTCTTTGCTCGGCAGAGCTGACGCCTCTTTCTGAGTCTGTTGGTGTCGGTTACAGCCATTACTGTTCAGCAGAAAGAAAAGTAAAAATGATGTACTGGCCTGAGGACAGAGGAGGGAGTAGAAATAAAAAGCAGAAGATGTGGTTCTTCTTCACTCCATCCGTCACAGTTATCATGGGAGGAGACAGATTGTTGCTCTGTTGTCAGCGGCAACCAGATATGGATGACATTAATGTTATTAATTTGTGAGGTCTGGTTGACTCTGGCTGAATACAGGAAAGGTAATTATCAACAAGCTATAGTGGCCGTGTTGCACTCAGCTGTTCAGTGTCGAATGGAAAGCTATTAAAGAGTGAGCAAACCATATAATTTTATGCCGACGCACGTGAAAATAGATTTTGAGATGTCAGATTTAAGGAGCTTCTGTTTTATTTTCTGGTGTACACTGGATCAGTGTGATTAAATGTTCACCTTTTCTTAAATTTTGCAAGTAAGTCACTGTTAATTTTATCAATGCGGGCGAGTTAGTTTTCTCCATAATATATGACGTGAGTATAGCGTCTAATATATTGGGTCTCAGTTGGTTGATTAGGTTGTCTTTCAGTCACAAGGTTGAAGGTTTAATCCCCTGTCAATATGCTGAAGTGAATGGGACTACTGGAGCTGTAAAAAAAAAAAGAAATGGCATGATCTAAATGAAATCCATTTATCGTGTCACACAGGACCAAAATATCCAACATTGAGATTTGACACTGTTTTTGTAACTTCTTTTTGTGTAAAAGGTCAAGATTGCGGATTAGGTGTGGGCCAGGCTTCCACGAGATGAGCTCACCTTGTCATTTTGTATTTCACATGGTCATGTTTAGTCAACTCTCTAGTAGGAGCAACTGTTGACTCAGTCGTGAAGCTGGAATTATATTTCACATAGGGGATGCTTATGTAAACAGGGTCAGCACTCTTTGAAAATGGACTGTGCGCTAAAGTGAGGGAAACTAAAACAGTACATTTCATTTCAAACAAGAACTGAACTGAGCTACTTCAGTTCCCACTATCAGGTTTTCTTGGCCATTTTCTTTCTATCATGAGTTGTAAGTCTTTTGGGAGGCTTCTGGAATCTGGAAAAAAATAAAACATGGAAGTTGGTACATTAACCACAAGCTTCTTAAGAAATTCTTTTTAGTTGCGACAGGAAAATAACCTGTTTGAAATCAATAAAAAGGGAAAGAAATGGCATTTATAGCATCACTTTGTATCCAATGAAACATGAGATTTACACAAAATGTTTATCAGTTCATATTTTCTGTTTAAAATGATGGTTACAATTGGTGTACCTCATCCAGCGAGCTGAAGGGGGTTCAGACTTGGAGCCACTTCTAAAAGTTTCAGCTGGCTCGCAACATGCGCGTTCTGCACAGTACTGATGTATAAATCAGAAGAAACAACTGTAAAAGTCACTTGTGTCCTTTGTGTCATTCTGCCAATAGTCAGACAGCTCATCATTCAGCTGTTTAACTCATGTATGTCCTCAGAGGTCTTATGTCCAATTATCAGCTAATTAATTACTTCTTTTTTTCTTTTCTTTTCTTTAGTTTTTTTTTACAGTTAGTGGATTTACTATTTTGTGGTAAATGGTAGAAAGAATAGCTGATCTCTTTAAGTGTTCATTGTATTAAATTTCAATAATAAAATCATGTCTGCATGGCGAGGACTATTTTAATGTGGGTTTTTTTTAAACATTCTCGCCACCTTATAGCACCGAAATGACCATATAAAGATTAATTTTCAACTTATCTGCCACCCTCTTCACAGGAGGCCATTAATCTTCTGGAGCCCATGACTAACGACCCAGTGAATTATGTGAGACAGGGAGCCCTCATCGCATCTGCCCTCATCATGATCCAGCAAACTGAAGTCACATGTCCCAAGGTGAGTGCATGAAATTGGCCTCATAGCCGACAGCTTTGATCAGACAGTTGGTCCTGACCCTCGCGTACAGCTATAAAACAGCAGAGGTATTTCCATTTGAACGTAAACCACTGTGGCGCAGAAGAAATGCTGCCGAGTACAGAACAATACTGATCTGGCATTTGTCATGTTGTCTGTTAGATATTTGCTACATTGTTCAGTGACTACTAAATGATGCTTAATGGCACAGAGACCAGAGCTTTTGCAGAGTAAACAGTGAAAAGGAAAGAAACAACGGAAAGTCTTGACTGAAAGCAGAAAGCATCACAAATGTGAACAGACAAGGAAAAAAGTCTGTCAGGACTCTGAGAGTGACTAGTACAGGCATATCTGCAGGCACTCACCCTTTAAGTTCCTCTTACTACGTCGTAAACAGTTAGGAAATACCACACACATTTGCAGAGACTTTTCACTGCACTGTACACCAGCATAGCCTGAAGCTCAAGGCGCAATGCAAGATTGTGCAAGTGGGAGATTATTCAGAGAGTGGACCATCGATTAATTTATTTTTCCCTCCTCGCGGTTTGTAATTTGCAGCTGTGCTACATACCTTCCTATAGTTTCGGGAGGCTAAAGGATCCAGTTGGTTGATAATTGAAAATGTGTCTAAATGCCGAGGTGAACAATGTACAATCAGTGTTTAGGGCATTGTCTGGCCACATGGGTGTGGCAATGCTCAATGCTCTTGTCGCTGTGAATACACTGTTGACAGAATATTTAATTGTAGAGATACGATGTAATTCTTGACTCTTGTTAACTTTAGGTGAACCAGTTCCGGCAGCTTTATTCAAAGGTGATCAATGACAAGCATGATGACGTGATGGCCAAGTTTGGTGCCATCCTTGCTCAGGGAATCCTTGATGCAGGTGAGTCTACAAGCAGAAATGCATTTGGTTCATTCAGGTCTTTCACTAAAAAGGAGATCAAATCAGCATGTGGTCTTACATGTATCAGACGGTCTACTCCAGGGAAATGCAAAAAGTCGTGTAATTCTAAATTACTCTGTAAAACAAGTTGAAAAGCTCTAAATGTTCTGTGGGTGTGTTGTGCGCACACCGTAATGGGAGTTGCTTTACGCTCTTTGGCTGACCACCCGTGCACCATGACTCTGGAAGCGATCATGCTAAGGTGCATTAATGCCAGGCGGTCCACCCTCTGCTCTGCTCTCGCCGGTCCCCCGCTTGTGATTTCTGTTTTTCTGATGGTTTCTGTGTTTGTGTGTCTGTGCGGGGTGTTTGTGGACACAAGCAAGCCGCCTGTGTTTGTGTGTGTGTGAGGTCCAGGAGAGCTGCACATCATCACACAGAGAGCAACTCCCACTCACACACCTACATTTGAATGTATGCTCCGTCCCTCTGTAGGCTGAACCGAAAACGCATTTTCTAGCCCTTAACACAAAACCTCATGTGCTGAGCCAGAAAGAAACCAGCTAAGTTTACACACTGCTGTCTAAATACACTACCAGATGTTGTAGATTAAACAAAGTGAAGCCTTTTTCAAGAATTTGCACCATCATGTGACAGGATTTGAGTTATTATGAATTATGAGGGATTTTCATTAGTCATAACAGTGTCACCTGATTAACTCTGCCCATCCTCCATTGCTCCCTCATGGTTAATTTGCTCTGAGTAGTTCAGCTGTTCGTGATGATGGACAGGTGTTCCATCATGTGCTCAATCTAGCACAACAAGCTGTACAAGTCCATTGAGAATATTGATCGTTACTCAGTTCACATACAGACTCCCAGCTCTTCTTCCAGCTGTTTCCAGTACACACACACACACACACACACACACACACACACACACACACACACACACACACACACACACACACACACTTTCAGACACTCATGCAACATGAAAGCTTAAATATGCTGCTACTCGGAGGTCATTGTGTTTGAGGTGCAGGGCTGATTGTATTTGATTTGACTGGCGGAAGTGATTAGAGCCCGGTTTTACAAACACTGGTGCTCATTATCCAGGAAATGTCGTTCTCTTGCTCTCCGTCTCCATGTCTTGCTCTCTCGCCCAGCATGTTCAAGCCCCATTTACATGCTTTCTCTCTCTAATTGATACAAGGCCATTAATTAGTTAATTTTACTCTTGCTGCAGTGAGCCATGTCCTGCTTGTTGTTGAGATGTTTTTGTCTTCAGGCTGCTTGGTTGTTGGTGTAGTCACATTACACCTCTGAGGGTCTTTTAGGTGGCCCCAGCACCTCCCTTACCTACTGCATGGAATGAAAATTGGCTCACCAACCTGAAAGCTGGCAAAACAAAATGTGGGTGGGTGGCACAACCTGTTAGTCAAGTGCACTCAACCATTCTCAAATATTCAAGAGACTCTCTCAAGCAGTATGTGGTTGAAGCAGCGAGCTGGGAGCTCATTGAGGCCAGTGTTTGGGCTGTGGGACCGGTGCATTTAGAGCACTGGTTCATGTGTCAAACATTAAATCTTTACTCTGACCCAAAATCAAAAAGACTTCAAAACAAGATAGCAGTGGATGATTTAAATGGTATTGTGCTGGCTGATGTCTTTTTTTAGCTTAAAGGACAACTCCTAGTAACCTTAGCATTGAAACAAAAGTTCTTTATTTTTATCGTCGACAAGAGGCCAGTTCCTCCCAGTTGCCTCCCTTCCTCTCGTCCTACTTCACCGTCTGTCCTCCACTGTGCCTCCTGTTGTCTGTCCCATCAAGACTGAAGGAGTCTCCATTCCCTCCTCATGCTACAAGTTACACTCTCCACTGTGGTGTATCACCTTCTTTTACACATCTTTGTACATGAATTCCCTGTAGAGAATAGATTGTACAGCTAACACAGCTTTTCCTTACAAGGGAAGTTATTTGACTTTCATGATAATTAGAAACTCACGTTTCCTTTGCAGGAACTGAGATATTTAAATTTGCTTTCTTGAAACCATTTCCTCTACTTGCCACACACACACACACACACACACACACACACACACACACACACACACACACACACACACACACACACACACACACACACACACACACACACACACACACACCTTTTGTAGGGTTGCTGCAAAACTTCTTTGAATTCATTCATTTTAAATTCATGAGCTAATTAATAAGCTCATAAAATCACTACAGTATAACTCGGACATCCGTCAGTGTGCAGTGATCATCATGGACACAAGATGAGATCCTATTGGTCTGGAAATATATGATATAAAATCATATCAACTATAAAATGATTTCTTTTACTGAAATGTTTTATTTCAAGGTCCAGCCGTCGCCCTCATTTGGCATTAACCTTCTGTGGAGTTCAGCTCTGAGGATAATGAGCGAGACTCTTTGTAAATGCAGGAGACAATGCGTTCCATGGTATTGGACTGGCGAACTTGTTCCTGTGATTCAGATCCTCCCTCAAGTGACCAGTTCAGGTTGAAGTCAAAGGGTGGTGAACATCCTATCCTCATTATCCCAACACTCCCTTCAAATAATTTCTATGCCACGCAGTCCAGACATTGTTCACAATTGGTGATAAATCATAATGAAAGCATTTCACCATCTCCATTGTTCTTTTTGTTGAAATAGTTCACTTCTTAATCGTTCTGCTGTGAACCCTGGTTGACACTGATTACCAAACCATTTTTCAACACGCATGACTTCACCACTCTCCTTATACTTTATATCATTTGACCTGATTCACCATGAGCATGAAATTCCTGCAATTCATCTAGAATATCCTCTCATCACACATCTGTATGTTGTGTAGCATCATGCTGTGTCACTGATAAGACATTACTCTAAAGCTGACATAAACTAGCCATTTTGCATTTGGCAGCGAATCCTAATCTTTGCCGACCTTTTTAATTTGGCTTTAAATACGGTAAAAAGATCTACAACTGGTATTTTAAAATTGTGTAATCGATCACTTCCTACAAGCAGTGTGCTTTTGGACGGACACATGCTGTGTTTTGCAATTTAATGCACACGTGAGATAGGAATCGTTTTGTGCCTATTTAACCTGAACACCTCAAGATGCATTCATTCTTTCACTATACAGTTTTATCTTTACTAAAATAGCCGTTATTTACTCTTAGATTTTATTTTATTTTTGAACTCCAGAATTGTTTTCAATGAATTCATTGCGTAGACTTGAATTGCTGTGTAATTTAGTCCTTGTGGGACACTGAAACACTGAAACTGACTTTGCTGCTTTTTGTTGTTCAGGCGGCCGTAATGTTACCATCTCCCTCCAGTCCAGAACGGGTCACACTCACATGCCTTCGGTGGTCGGCCTGCTGGTCTTCACCCAGTTCTGGTTCTGGTTCCCTCTCTCTCACTTCCTGTCGCTGGCCTTCACACCAACCGCCATAATCGGCCTGAATAAAGACCTCAAGGTGGGTACCAACCCGTGTCAAATTATCATTCACCACACGATACATTTGTCAAATACAGTTGTTAACATCTGATAACGTATTTCTAATGTGTGAACTGTGTTAGGTATAGTTATTACTTCTGATTTTTATGTGGCATAACATTTGGGGGTGTTTGTATTTCGCCGTTCTGTCTTGGTAACAGCTGTCACCAGCAGCCTCTCTATAACAAGACTCCCCTGGCTGCAGGCTTATTCTGGCCCCATGCCACTCGCACACCGATGCCAGGGGATCAGTGAGACATATTGTCGACTTCAAGGGACAATAGATGGACTTTATCTCCTATTTTGCTATTTGAATCAGCAGCACCTGACATCAGGGACACTGATCCACTGGTGGGTCTTGTACATTCCCAACTTTACAAGGCCATGGAGAATATATGTGGTGTAAAGCTTGTAAGCTACGATACAATTACGACAGTGCAGAAGCAAGATGGTGGGTGAGAATGAAGTGGTTCAAAAAGCGTGTGGCAGTGGGACGTCTAAAGCCTCCAATGACGAGGCATCTCACCGTCAGGAAAAGAACGTTTTGCTCATATACTGTTTGTTCTCGTTGAGCAGACGTGGAGTCTCACTACCAGACTGCCCCGCACAATAAAATCCACTCATCTGCCTCTGATTCTCGAGGTGGATGACCGAATTACGACGTGGCATAAAGTGCGTTCTGTTCGGCGGCAGAGCTCTGGAGCGTTTACAAACTGAAAGCAAAGACTGAACAGGAGGCACCTTCTGTTTGTCAAAGCATGTCTTCATTTCCACATGAGGTTTAGTCCACAGCCATTAGAGAAACACCAAAACAAAGGTCGCCTCTAAGACTGAACTTTACTTACACTTAAGTCTGATTTCAGTGTTTCACTAGTATTTCAGTAACGATCCCTTTACCCTCTATGTCGCAGTGATCCTCCGTCCAATGTAATGGAGCCTATTCTTAACTGAATCCTGGTCTGTTGAAGTAGCCGTGGTAACAAGATGAGTCAGGTCGGCACTCGCAGCCCTCTGACAGACGGATTAACAAGACACATGAAATTTATTGTGAAACATTCCTTTCTTTCTGGTGTTTGGCTTTTACTCATTCTCAATTCACCTTTCAGTCGTTATTCAAATTCCTTTTAGAATCACGCAGCTGAACTCAAACTCTTCACAGACTTTTCCTGCTGGAGCACCGTCTCGTTTCAGTTTGAACCCTTTGTTCCTAAAACCAAGAGTTTAAACTGCTGCTGGAAACAAGACAACAACCAACAACTCTACCTCAAGTTTGATCTCTTAATTTCTACATTTATAACACAAAAGACCATCTTCCTGTTCAGATGCCCAAGGTGCAGTACCGCTCCAACTGCAAGCCCTCCACCTTCGCCTACCCACCGGCGCTCGAGGTCCCCAAAGAAAAGGAGAAGGAAAAGGTGAGAACTAAACCACCACAACAGAATGTTTCACTTTCCTTTTTCACAAAGAGATTCATTCTGGGAAGACGATCCCGCTTTGTATTGATTTTCAAACCTTCTCTGTAAAGCTCATTATCGTCTTCGCCACCGTGTTTATTATTGAGAATCCCCCCCCCCCCCCCCCCTTTGCTGCTTCCTTTCTCAAACCGAAGGTTTATTTTGTGGTCAACTTGTTTTTATACATTTCCCGATGTTTGCAGAACCTCTTGATATGTTGTGGACAAACCTTTTCTCTGTGCGTGGCAGGTATCCACCGCTGTGCTGTCCATCACCGCCAAAGCCAAGAAGAAGGAGAAGGAGAAGAAGGAGAAAGAGGAGGAAAAGATGGAAGTGGTGAGTGGAAACTCGCTCTCCCCTTTCAAAGTTCTTTAATTCATTAATTTATCACGTTTTGTTCTTTGAGCATCAGGAGTTTACGTTGGCAGTTTTATCACCATGAGCAGTAATATTCAATCTGAAAAGGCCACCCACACAGAGTAATTGTACTCAAATTAAAACAAGAGGACCTTTTTGATCCTTTGATCTCTCGACGGTGTTTAGAGAAGCAGTTTTTTAGGGATTAAATGAATTGGGTGCTCCGTGACTCTGGCTTCAGTAGATCCTACGACGGGTCCTGCTCAAAATAAAAAATAAAAGTCTGTAAACATAGTAGTTTTATGTCGGTCTTATTCTTCTCACTCCCCCACATGCAATGTTTGTCATTACAACCTCTCTGGCCATGAGCACGGTTTGATCCCCCGCCCCCCGCCCCACGCTACACCTCCCCTCTGCTGCTGAGAGACGAGTCTGGAAACGTCACATCGCCGCCTTTTCATTCTATTTACCCGCCGAGGTGGACGGTGCCCACTGAAACAGGGTCGCACAGTTCAGAATCTCTGGCTCAACTCTTGTTTTTAAATTGTGTTAAACTAGATTGTCTAAAAGCTCTGTCGAGCTTTTTTTATTCTTTGTTCCATTAAAAGGCCAAAATCCTTTGAAATGAAACCAAAGAAAACGTTACAAAAATTAACAGACCAACAAAAATAATAAAGTTATTACTGCTCAACACTGTCAAATATTGTCAAATCAGTTTCTTTGATCACTATTGACAACAATCTGTAATTTTTCCAAAACAATATCTGATTATATATATATATATATATACATACATACATTTTTTTATTCTTTGACTTTATTTGTTTAAACTTTTTAACCTCTGAAATGTTTAAGTTTGTCACCGGTTCCTATCTCGCAGGAAGTCGTGGAGGGGGAAAAGGAGAAGGAGAAGGAGAAAAAGGATGAAGAAAAGGAGAAGGAGAAGAAAAAGGAGGCCGAGCCAAACTTCCAGCTCCTGGAAAACCCAGCGAGAGTGATGCCCGCTCAGCTCAAAGTGCTCATCATGCCGGAGACCTGCCGCTATCAGCCCTTCAAACCGGTAAGTAACTCTGTCTGAGTCTGACTCTGACTCTGACTCTGTATTGAGTGGAGCTTTCTTTTGAAAATCCTGAGCCTGTCGTATTAAAATAAGCTGTTCAATGTATTTAATCTACATGTTTTCTTCGCAACAATCTCTTCATACCTGATACCTGAACTACGACTAAGAAACTTACGTTTAATATACGTTTACTATCAGATAATGCAGTACAACCGAGTAAAACTGTAAGTTTCTACTTAAAAATAATGTTTGGACTTTGGGAGCGGCTTGTTGGGAGACTTTGTCCCCCAGAAGGTCCGGCCTCTCGCGCCTGTCCCGCGGTCCTCGGTGCGCTCGCTGTAAACTTTGACAGTTTCCCGCAGTAAACGGCCCGACGGCGTCCAGTCGGCCAATCAGCAGCGCTGCAGGCCTGTAAAGACGAAGCACTGTTTGATTTTGTGTCCGAGTGTCATTCAGTTCCATAACGCTGTCTTTGCTCCACTTCAGTTTTATAACACTGCTTTCCTTTTAAGGCTTTGCTTTTTATTCCAAAGAAAGTTTAGGAAGTGAAGGAGACTTGCATCTGTTCAAGGTCCGGAGATTTATTGAACAATTTATTATATGAAAGTGGAAGTTTCTTCTTATTAACTGGAGGTTTGGAGTTTGGTCCAAAAAGCTTCACTGAAAATAAAGGAAGCCGTTTCTGAAGGCCGAAATCCGTGAAAACGTCGCACGACTTTGTAGAAGTTCACGACAGAAAAGTGATTAACGCAGCTCGTCTTCCTCCAAGAACCAGTCCAGATCAATATGTTTACACTTTTCTTCTGAGTCGCAGGCGGAATAAAGTGAAACTGAGGTGAATGCAGGCCGTCAGCTCGATGTTGACCCTCAAACCTTCTCTGACTTTGGCCGCCTCTCACCAGCTGTACACAGGCGGGATCATCATCATGAAGGACACCAGCGAGGAAGAGGAGGAGCTGGTGGAGCCCGTCTCGGCTCACGGCCCCAGAATCGAGGAGGAGGAGCAGGAGCCCGAGGCCCCCGAGCCGTTCGAGTATATTGACGAGTAAAGGTCCGAACACACACACACACACACACACACACACACACACACACACACACACACACACACACACACACACACACACACACACACACACACACACACACACACACACACACACACACACACACACACACGTTATTCATTCACTACTTCACCAAGCTGATGTTTATCTCACTCGTCTCCGTCCTGTCCCACCTGTGGCGTCTTGATCTGCTCCACCTTCTTCAGACGGAAACCTTTACAAACAGAATCGACACACGTTTGCGTTTACAAGCAGAAGCTGCTGGGGCTTTAGTGAGGCTGAGTCAGAGCGACGGTCAGGCTGGTGGTCAGCAGCACGTTGGAGCAGCTGTGAACATTCAGTGGAGGTTAACCAGACCCGCTGACGGCGCTCTGGCTGGAACTCTGCCACGCCGCTGTTTTCATAGAGTGACACCGTGCAGCGACACGCCGTGTGAGTCTGTGCTGCTCTTAACAACCCGGCTTCACCCGCCAGGGACTCAGGATTGTAAACATCAGTGCGACGTCTGAACGCCGGCGCGCAGCACAAACCTCCTCGCCCGGCGCTCGACGCTCGACGCTCAGCGGCTGCTGCTCGTGTTTGTGTCGGAGCGGCGGCACACCAGTGTGACGACGCGACGAGGCGGCAGCGAGCAAATCAGATCCTCTGTGCTTCGGTTATTCCTCTGCGGGGCCCGAGTGAAACGTGAATGATAAAGGCAGCAGAGATGAAAATATTAAAAACCAGTGGCCCTTTGTGTTTCAGATTTACAACACTGGCTGAAATATTGAAGCTGTTTTCTTCTTCACCTCTTTAACTTGCAGGTGAAACGAGATTGTCAGGTTGTAACAGGAATCCATGAATGATGAGAATCAATTAGGAGATGTTCAAGTAATATTCAGTTAATTCAGTTTGAATAACTAAACTAAAACCATGAACGTTTCATAACTTATGACTGGATGCTGACGGATCAATGTGACATTCCAGTAGATGATGTCCCTCCTCCTCTCACCTGATTGGTTGAGTCTATTTGGCTTCCGGGCTGCAGAACCAGTTTTGATTCTGTTTCAGTCTGAAACTGAAGGAAACTGAACGGCCTGTTGACTGTATGTAAAGTTAAAGTCCAGGGAAATGACTTAACTAGTTGTTTGACTGCAGGTCAGGTTGATACTGATTATCAGTGTGGAGATCATCTCATTCATTCTCTCTCTTCTTTTCTCTTCCAGGACTCTGGAGTGGCGACCCCTGCATGATGGTCCGGTTCCCCCCCCCCCCCCCCCCCCCCCCACTGCTCAGCCATCCACCTCTTCTACCTTTTTAACACATTTGTTTCCTGTGCTGACTTCTTGTTTGGGCTCTTCTTCTTTCTCATCTTGTATTATTTCTAAAGTCCTGACAATAAAAGTGCTGTATATTAGAGAGGGGAAAACGTGTGTTTTATTTGCAGCAGGCCTGCATCAAGGGAATCTCTCTCAGCCCAGACTTTGAAAGAAGTTTACATTTTCAGCACTCAGCGGCAGCTGCTCCAGTCGGTCTGCAGTACAAATCCCAAACAGCGCTGGGTGGCAGGACCAGGAGTGTCTGCTCCGGCAGCCAGGTCCAGGGCCCATTTCGGTGCAGCTCCAGTAAGTTTGATTCTTGGCGGAGGAGGCGGACATCTGCTTGATCTCATCTTGAGTTACGGCGTTGCTGCAGAGGACAGTGACTGAGAGCAACGGGGGATGTGAAGAAACGGAGGTAAACAGGTGCAGGATCAGGAGCGTCGCAGCGGAGCTCCCAAGCTGAGAGGAAGAGTCGCCTGCTCCAGTATGAGGAAGAGTCTGTTCTCAAAACACCTGATTAAACTCCTGCGTGTCTAAACATCCAAAACATTCAGACGACTTGAACGGCTTCACCATCGTCCAACTTCTACTGACCAAGGTTCATGTGCTGCTTTGGTTTTAGAGGAAACTTCCCTCAGGTCATCTAAGTAGTAATCCTTCATCACTCGTCTCAAGCTTTATGGGTTAAATTGTGGCTCAGTTAGTAGAGCAGGTCATCTCCCGATCAGAAGGTTGCAGGTCCGCTTCCTCGTCTTCTCCTCACCTCGGAGTGTCCTTGAGCAAGACCCTGAACCCCCAAACTGCTGGAGCGAGCGCCCTGCGTTCCAGCCACCTCCACTGGAGTGTGAATGTGATCAACGGTGTGACGGAAGCCATTTCCTTCTGAAGCACCTTGTCAATCCCACAAAAGCTATAAGAAGTTTTGATGAATCAAACATTGTTATTTGAAATTTCTTCTTTTTGTTTATGCATCAGAATGGACAGAGGAGATTTTCTTTCTTTCTTTCCAGGAGCATCTTATCTCTGATTATTAAGCTGCTCCCACATGTTTGCTATAATTCTGATGATCATCCTCTCCTCCTAAAAGCTTTGCACGATTCAAGATGAAAACTCTGAACGGACTCGGGCCTGCAGAAGAATTTTATTTGATTTTCTTGTGGTTTTTGGTCGTCGGCCCCCAGATCAGATTTATCATCTTCAAGTGGCCAGTATTTCTTTATTTAATGATTCTATCTGCTGAACGAGGCCCGGTGTGGAAAAGTGGTTTGGAAACGACAACAGGCAGTTGTTTTCCGCATGAAGTGTGCTGGAATGCCACTCGTTCAGTTTTCAGCGCGTCGGGCTGGTGGAAAAAAACGCCTCGGCTGTGAAGTCGGCAGTCGGTGGAGATGATTTGCCGCTCGTCCACTCCCATCGGGGATCCGGTACGAGGTCCACCGTGGCCAGACGTCTCGTCTAATCGGTTCCTCCCTGCACATTCCCGGGGAGTCTCACTGGAGACCAATAAAACTCTATCCACTCTGCAGTCGCTGCTGTTTGTTGTGGTCCATCAACAGATCACTACGTTTATATACTAACAGCAATAAATAACACAGGCCCTGGTCCAACTGCCAGAGACCGTACAGTTTTAATTTATGTTTCCTCAAGTGACTCACATCAAACAAATGGCTGTCATTGTTAGATATAATGTATCATATGATTTAGTGATTTGTTTTTAAATTGGGAACGTTGCATCATGAGGAGGTGAGTTTTAATTTATTCCTGCTTAAAACCCCTCCTTTAAAAAAAGGGATTCTGGACATGAGTTTTTAAAATTCAGAGTTAATCATTTGAGCTTTGATGTCGATGTTAAAGTTCTTTGATCCTTCCATTTAAAAATGTTTGACCTTTGTCTCGACACCGGCCCGAGTGGTGGAGGATGTTTCTACTGTTCTTAGGGCTGGGATTTGACAGATACATTTGCGGTTAGAAGTAGTTTATGACGCATCCTCACATCATAAACGAGGTGGTGGGGCGCAGGTGGAGCGATGTGTCATACGTCGTGAACATCTGGTCATTCTTTTCATGCTTCGTTCTGTGACGGAGCGACTTCGTCCTCATTCCTTTCCTGCTGAAGATCTAACAGCAGACCACAAAGCAGCTCCTCTCTGAAGAGCACAGCTGAGCTCTCCATCACTTCTCGCTTCTTCCAGCAAAGTGTTGGAGGCTCGAGCCGGTGGGAGTGAGACGGAGGAGGCTGAAGTAGAAGCATGCTTCACCTGGCAGCAGTAGATATGTGCAGGGTGAGATTACAGAAGGGACTAGTGGGGAGGTTCGTAACGAGCAGGAGGAAATCAGAACCAGAGGAACAGACCGATGGAGACCGATAGTTTCTGGCTTTGTTTGTATAGAAGAGTGAGCAGACAACAATGGTCAACATCTTATCTGTACTTTAAACACGTCACCATGTAAATAATTCAGCTTGACTTTTCCTATTGTGCAGATTCCTTTATGTTCCAAAAATTGGATTTAATAATTTTTTTTATCTTGAAGTTCAAATCGCCTTTTTTTTCCACAGTCTTATAGAGAGACGATCAGTGGTTCAGTTATTTACGGTGTGACTCTACAAGGCTTATAGAAAGACACATAATCTACATCGCCAGAAGAATTAACAGAAGCACGTGACGGAATAAACTCACCTTCAAACTCAGTTTGCAGTGAAAGTCTTTTAGAAATCCTCTGCTTATCTGTCCTCAGGAGCAGAACCAGAGGAGGCTCGGGGGGCCGTGGCCACCCCCCCGCCTCAAATCTTAAAGACTCCTTTACAATCTGCACATCGTAAGTAATGTAAAGACGTTTGGTGTCCGTGCCTTTTATTAAGAGGGTTCGTGAGTGAGACACATATTTTAGGAGATTTATGTGCTGCCCAAAGAGAAGCACATGTCTTATTTAGACGAGGGTTCATCCTGGACGGGACACACAATGACTTACACACACACACACACACACACGCTCCAAACAATCAGCTCTACCAACCAAAATGATCTGTATTTACGATCGAACTGAGAATCAAAACCCAGCTGCAGGAAGTGCTGACATATAGACACCTGACCGAAGGTATCTAAGTAGTTGTACTTTGTATTATTGCACCCATTAAGGAGAAGAAGTGGAGTTTCTTCTATGATAAATTCTATTTTGTTCCCATCAGGCTGGTTGTGTGTGTTTCCAATGAAAAGATGGCGTGACGAAGATGAACACACTCTTTAAGATGCTGAATGTACGAACAAACTCACAAAACAACTGATAAAAGTAGCAAAAGGCTTTAAAACGAGTAAAAGACACGATTTAAAAACACACGAGCGATCATAAACAGACACACGACGTTTGAAATCCATCAACAGGCCGACAGGACGGATACAGAACCACTGAGCTTTAAAAGACGTATGAAGAAAGTCTGCACCTCCAAATTACAGAGTGGCTCTGAGTAAGAAGCACCATACAAGGAAAAAGTGATCCCAGGGTTGGACGGAGCTGCGGGCCGAGCCGCGGATGTCTGTCAGCAGCCTGGTGAAGCAGGAGGAAGAGGAGGGCCAGCAGACGGGGCATGTAGTCACCGTCTGTGGATGCAGTGGCGTGCTGATGAGAGGATGGACGGTCAGCCGGACAGGAGGAAAGCAAACAAATGGAGCCCGGGGGGTCGGGGTCAGTGAGGGGACGGGTGGTGGAGGACGGGGTCGAGGACCCACACAGGCTTTGGCCTCGCTGGAGGCTCAGCGAGTGATGCAGCGCTGGTCCGTGATGGAGCTCTGGACGGTGTGAACAAAGCCGGAGTTCTGTGGATTTTGGCCTCGAGGCCCGAAGCTCATAAGGTTCCTTCTATCTGAGAGGAGGAGGAAGGAGGAAGGAGGAAGGAGGAAGGAGGCCGATGGAGGGAAAGATGAGACCATATGAACGCTTCCTGTCTCGATGATCTGTGCAGGCTCTCACACACACACACACACACACACACACACACACACACACACACACACACACACACACACACACGTGCTCTCTGTTCGTTGTGTCTTTCATTTTCCTCGTTGGGTGCAGCACGTTATTCCAGGAGGATCTTTGAACGTGTGATAACTGACTAATTCATCCTCGCCATGTCGGAACTCGAGATGATAACCAACGTTTAAGCGGCCTGCTGCAGAGAATCATCATGTGGCATTAAATGAGAATCAGTGTCACCCTCAGGGAGGAAGAGGGGGTCGTTCTGCTTTACTTCGATTTATGACAACAGGTTGGTGTTCTTGGTCTCGTCTGCCGGTGCAGCGATGGACTAGTCAGCAGTTTAACGTGAACGGAGGCAGAGTGTGTGACCACGACAAAACGGAGACCAGTTTGTGACGTGAGTTAGTGGGACGCCACAAAGGGTTTGTGTTCCTGTGTCCACCCTGGGACACTGAAAACGTGGACAGACGTACCAGAGAAAACCTGCACAAGCACAGGGAGGACATGAAAACTCTGCACGGGCCTTGGCTGAGACACTGGACCATCACCTCACACCTGAACGACGTTACCCAGCAGTGCTCACCGTGGCCGTGCGCTGGACAGTAGATGGTCTGAGCAAACACACAGAACCACACTGAGGTCAGAGGGGGGAAAGTAGAGTGTTACACAGAAGAGTGTTAAAGAAGACGCTGCACTCTGGGTTCGTCTCTTTATAAGACACGGTTTGACTTTTTTTCTGACTCTCCGGCTGGATCCAAGTCCATCTGGTGGTTTTAGGAGTTCACCATACAGTGGTCTGATTGTTGCCTTGACCCTTGACCTCCAGCAGAAGGCTGCCCGGGCGCGAGCTCCCTGCCGGACGGAGAGGAGGCCTCCGTCCTCCAGGTGGACCACCAGCTGGACACCAGACCTGCCGCTCAGGTCTCTCAGCCGGGGAAAGCTGCTGGAGAGGCCGACGCTCAGCGCGGCGTGGAGCAGCGCTCTCCGGGGACGCTTCGCTCGGAGGGAGGAAAGACAGAGCATCGCCACAGAATGGAGGAGGGAAAAAAAAAAGAAAAAGAAAAAAGGAGAAGAGGCAGCTGGACGAGTCTTTCTGGGAACGCCGCCTGCGGAGACATAAACTAAACAAACATAAGTTGTGCAGGACGGTTGACGGAGGAGCACCTCGCACTTCTCACTGCGAGTCGGTGGCGAGGACGGGAACACACCAGCCCGTAACACTGCGTCTATTCATGGCGTCTGTCCATTCATCATCAGCGTGGAGGGGAAACGGGCAGGACTGTTTGGATTCTCTGCACAAGACCAGGAGAAACTATGAAGCCCTCCTGTTCACTGTGAGCAGGGCGGAGGGACCATCAGGAGGACTGACGCTTCGGCCTCACGCAAATCCTTCAAATGTTTCTGACTGACCATCGTTTGAAACACAGAAGTTGTTTTTTTTCAGAGTACGCAGAGTTTGAAATGAGCCAATGAGTGTTGGAGATGAGATTCATGCTGTAGTGAAGAGTCTCGCCTCACAGTGAAGAAAGACTTCATATATGTTTGGAAGACAAAATGTAAAATTATAGTTCACTTAAACATGAATATTACCGCCGTAAACTGAGAATCATCCCCGTCGCCATCATATTTTCACTCATAAATATGAATAAAACAAATTAGTTCCTTCACTTATTAAAAATGCAATAATTTTTAAAGAACATACTTTTGGATACAGATTCATTTTGTGTTTAGAATAATTGTTTTACATGAAATTCGGATCTCGGTTTAATTGTTTTCGTGCTTTTAAGTAATTGATGTTATTATTCTTATTCTGATCCTTGACCATGTAGAACTAATAGCTTCAGGTTGTGTTAATATTTCCCGAATAATGAGTGAGAATGACTTCCCGGTCTAATCTCAGATAAACGTCATTTACTCCCAGATTAAAGTGTTTGACGTCTGAACCTCGCCCATTCTTCCTTTACCAAACCCCTGAATGGAATCAGGTCTTTGAACGCTTCAGGCAAACCGTTTAACGTTTGATTTGATTCATTTATGGTCGGCCTGCTCGTGCCACTCGCTCTCTGCCCACTTCAGATCTTTTCACCTCTGACCTTTTGCTACCAAGACTTCAGGCTTCCACCGGAGTGGCGACCCCCCCCCCCCCCCCCCCCCCCCCCCCCCCCCCTCCGCCGCCGTCTCTGAGAACACCAGTGAAGTTTATTCCGTCTCTGGTCAGAGGAGGAAACACCTGCAGGCCCGACAGTTCCTCCACAAAGTCATTGAGTAAAAAGTCCTTTTTCCACCCCACGGAGTCCAGTGTCGTCTTTTTCCTACTCCAGCAGCGACAACGTGCCGAAAGTGAAGCAAATCCGAACGTCTTGTTTAATTCAATGAATTTGTTGGTTCTCGCTTTTGGCGACGGGGCGAGGGTGATCTCACCCCGTCGGAGTTTCTTTCGAAAATAAGGCTTCAGTCACCGCTGGACTTGGTGACTTGTTAACATGAATCTGTTCTCCGGTCTGGTCCCTGGCAGTCTGAGCGGCATTAATGGGGCTTGGCCCCCTCAGCGTTTGTTCACATGGTGTTTTAATGGGGGGAAACGTCTCCAGCGGCGGCCCTTCGGTTCTCCACAGGCGCACAAGACCACAGACTTCCTGGAAAAAAAAAAAAAGGCTGGATTCACGGGGCGAACGCCGTGTGGCGAGCACACGGGCCCGACGGGGCAGGCTGTCACGCAGCAGATGACCTTTAATGTGAAATCCTTTGCAGACCTGTCGACGGTGGGTGTTTGTTCCTGGGTGGGGGGGGGGGGGGGGGGGGGGGGGGGCGACAGCGACGTGCGTGCGGCTGAAATCTCTCACGTGGAGGCAGAAACAGAGGCTGGTGTCGATCAGACGCCAACTATCTGTTAATATTGTTTGCTTTGAATTGAACTTTTAAGAACCTTTTGGTCCATTAAAGAACGTTTGTTAGAAGCTGAATCATGCGGGTGAACAGCGATCTCACCAAACGTACGGTGACTGGACACAACTTTGATGACCGCAAACGTTAGTTTAATCTGATTCCATTGAAGAGACGAGCTGAGAAGTGAGAGAAAACAAACAAACAACGGCCCTCGGTGAATATCGCAGCTCTCACGTTAGACAAGGCCAATGCGAAACCAGAACCACGGTACGTTTTGTAGAAACGGGAGTTGTGTTTGTGTGTTTAATTCATGTCGTTCTGCTTTAAGTCAGGTGGGTTTTTCCTCATTTTCTCTCCATGTTCAATTAAAGGTTCGGTTCAAAATGTTTTTTTTTTTCCATCCTTAATTTAATGCGACGCTGTGTTTTGTCAGCTTCTTTTCTTTTCTTTTTTTTCCCCCCGAGTCATATCTTGCATAACGCGCATGGAAGGAAGACCTCTGATCACAAATTTAAAGCATCGACACATCCGGACATTCCAAACATGGCAGCATGCAAGCAGATATCAGGAGGTTTTCTTGGGGGTTTGTGACGAATACATGCAGACAGTTTTCAGAGTCGCCAATTGACCTCAAACACATTTACAAGTTCGAGTTACACGAAACCCTTTCCCCAGTTCCCAGTGTTGTTCCATGTCAACGTGTTCGCCGTCTTGTTTCTCATTATCCTCTAACTGGAACCAGTGGAGGCAGAAAGCCGCTGCCATCGCTCACTTCAGCTCGCTCGGCTCTTTCCTTCCACCGTTTCCTGCGCCCGCTGCGCGTGGAATCGCTGCTTTCTTCTTAGGATTTTCTCCAGGCGGGGGAAAACGTCACAGGATGGATGTGTTGTAATCGGCAAAACTGAATTAAAGCGAATTGGAAAATCTGTTTGAGGACGGCGTACACGTCGAACACTGAAGTCCTGTTCGCGTCAACAGCGAGGAAATACTTTAACACGTCCCCAAAAAACAACCAAAAAAAACAACACAAACAACCCCGAGAACAATAGATACAACGACATTAGAGCGTTTATTTATTAAACTAACAGAATTCCAGGGAAACTTGTTTCCATTAAATGAGTAGAAAGTCGTGGAGTTTCTATGTCAGTTGAACAAAAGCAGCTGTTTGAAATTGTTTCTCTGCTTCTTTCCTTCTTCTAAAAAAACAAAAAAACAAAAACCCTCCTGATGAGAAGAACAAAGCAGAAACTGTCCCTGTGAAGAGCTGAAAGTGATCAGCGAGCAACATCCTCTGCATAATGCAAAACAAGCATCCTTCACATGAGTTTGTTCAGCCTTGTGCTTTGACAACAAACGTCACGTCAGATTGTTTTAACTATTCGACTACATCAGCCTCAGAAATACAAAAGAGTTCAGCCAAATTTTATCTGCCACGTTTCCAATATGACTTCCAGGTGGGAATGTGTGAGAGGAGGGTTTTTTTTCTTCTTCTTCTTCTTCCGTGCGAGGCTCTGAAGCTGCTGAGTTTTCTCTTTCTGAAAATTAAAGGCTGGTTTGAGAGTGGCCACCTTGGGAATAACCTGCACAGAGAAAGTGGCTTGTAGGCCCAGCCCCCCCCCCCCCCAACACACACACACACACACACACACACACACAGCTGAGCTGCAGATTTCCGTATTACCGCGCGGCTTTATCTTTATCTTCTGTGGAAAGTTGAATGTCTGCACGGAGGTCAACTGTAAAGCTCAAACTCCGCCGGCGGGTCGGCTGAAGCGGGCGGGAACGTTTTCATCTGGGGAAGGCCTGAAACCTGCAAACCGCCTCGCGTTCTAGACTTTGAACACCGACACCACCTTGGACTACCGAGACCGAGGGAGCGTTGTCGGGGGAAAAAACAAAAAAAGACGATACGTTCGGTGGAACTTCAGTTTGCGGCAGACTAAACACACACGTACTGTACACACACTCACATAGGTGCATAAGTCATCTGAAGCGGTGGGCACGACAGGCCTGCGCGGCTCCGCTTCAGCCGGCTGCAGAGATAAACACTGTGATTATTAAAGATGGGCCGAGTCTGGGTGATACATCAACGCTCATGTATACCGATTATTACAGGGACCAGAGCAGTTTCCCTGCTGACACTCAGCAGAGGGTGGCGCTGGAGCCGTGTGTCAATAGTGTACACACACAGAGTGTGAACCGGAAGTCTCCCTCTGAAACCTTCTTATAAAACAAATAACTGCTAAACAGATCGTGGCTGAAGCAAATAAAAGAGTGAAACTAATTCGCTGCATGTCGGTGGAGACAAGTGCTGCATGGTGGTGCAAAGGTTTAGAGTAAGTCTAGATATTCTGCTGTAAGGCCCCTTTTCCTCGCGCTGCGCAGAAAAACAAGAGATTAGCTGAAGGGAGTAAATCAAGTCTCGTGGAAAGTTTGAACAGAAAAGAGAGGAGCAGCGCCGCGTCAGAGTGAGAGCAGCCTCCCTCTGCTGGACAAGCACATTTACAGGACCGAACCTGACGAGGGAAACAAAACCAACAGCAGGAATAAAACATGTCTTTTCTGAGTAAATGGAAAATATGATTCACGGCGCAACTTGTCTACGTTATTACAACACGTCCAAAGAGGAAAACCATGACAGCTGTGGGCCGAATATGTGAGAAACATCAGCTTCATAGGCTCGAAAACTGGTCCAGGCTTTTGGCATGAAAACATCAAACAATGTTAGTTTTTGGAAGTTGTTTTTTTTTTTTTTTAAAGATAGAAATTCTTGTTCCTTAGAGAGACAGAGATATTTCTATGTTAAATTCTTGGAACCTTCATCCAGAAAAAGAACAATTCAAACCCTGAGTGTCTTTGCCTGAAACCCTGAGTCAGCCAGACGTACAAACTTGGGAAAAAAAAAAAAAAACTGACAGCAAAACCTCTTTATTTAACCAAAAAAACAACATGTAAGTAAAAGACCAACGCTGAAGCACAGCCTGGTTCTGAGCGCAGAATCCTCAATCACTTCAGAGGGAATGTTTTGGCTCTCGGAGCACAAAGGATAATTCTCCTGTCAGTTAAAACCTCCATAGTGACTCTTTCAGTGTGGCTCCTCTTAGTTTAGGATCCAGTTTGAGGGATTGGATTTTACTATTTGAATATTTTGTATTTATTTGTGTCGTTTTGGACGAGTGACTGAAGTCCAGGTCATCCTCCTGGATCAATAACATCGATAACCTCCAGTCTTCTTCTTAGTTCAGCCGCCACTTATCATGAGGGGAAGGATGTGCAGTGAGAGTTTAGAGGTAATAGTGGGAGCTTCACTTTGGATGTGTGAGGATTGATAATCCTGCTTCACGGATTTCTAAAGACATTTTTGTTATGTGAGGAGTAGGAGTTAATTATTTTCAACTTTTTTAGATGGGATGTGTCATTTCATTGTTTTACCATTTTAAATGTCCTTTTTTCCCCTTTATTTGTATGTTCTCATTAAAGTTTCATTCATTCATCTGCTGCTGAAATAGGGCTAACTTTCAAAGGGTGACAGGCCGACCAGGAAGAGGAGGGAAAGTGGAGATCCACATAAGATCAATGACTTTAATGAAGAAAGAGAGAAAAAAAAACCAACCCAACACATTCAGGAGTCAGCTCTTCGTCTATATGTTTTGGAAGTTCTTAGGAATAACAGGTATGTTGTACATGTATGCTCGTATACAGACAAGGTAATATAAGACGGGCTAAAATGATCTAAGGATACAAAGAACAGCATGTACAAAAGCTTAATTAATAATTCAAGTACCAGTCACTTTATACTTCAGTCCTCTGGAGAATTCAAGAGCTTCTGTACAAAATGTACAAGAGTCGCGTCGGTGAACGTTTTCCTCAATCGTCAACACGGCCGGCTGACAGAACGGGTCGGAGAGCAGAACGCAGCAGAACGCAGCAGAACTCATTTCTGACAGGAAATAAAAGAAGCCGATGAAGTCCAGACGTGGTGACGGTTCCAGGTTCTAATCTCCTGGCGTCGCACCTCTTCCCTTTCTGAAGGTGATCCCAGGTGTCCCCCCGGTACAGCCCGGAGGGCGGGTCAGAGAGGAAAGGTCACCTCCCACAAAGGGGAACCATGGAACCTCCACACAGGAAGTCCTGCTATTAAACCAGGACATCACCTGCAGAGCTCGCTCTCCCGACGCGCTGCTCCAGCATGAAGTGAACTCACTTCACACACAAACCATTCAGAGAAAATAGTTTATTGGTTTTATTTTAAACATTTTCCAATCTTTTTTTTTTTCTTTCTTTTAAATCTGATTTAATGATCCAGCTGCTTTTTCTTTCTGGTCTTTTTTCATTCACTTCTTTTTTTTTATTGTCTCTTTTTAATTAATCCTGTAAACCTTAAAACAAAACAAAAAAAACAACATGTTTTAACAACAACTAAACAAAAATCACTTAAAAGAACAAAGCAGCTGATCAGGATGAGGCGAAGCAGCACCTCCCATCAAGCTTTTTCTGAGCGTTGCAGCGCTGCAGCGAGGAAACAAGTCAGGACACTCGGAACATCACGACCCATTGATGGGAAAACGTCAGACGAGCTGACTCGGCCTTTTCTCCCTCGAGCTGGAGAGGATTCCATCCCCGCTGGGAGCCGAGACGGGATGGAGCGGGTGGAGGAGGAGGATGGATGGATGGATGGATGGATTTCTCTCTTTCTTTTGCATTTCCAGTCAAATAAGCAGCGTTCATTTCAATTCTGCAACCACAGCAGGAATAAAGACGAGCTTTTCCTCAGCGTCAGACGGCGCCGTTAAACCAGGTCCAGATTACAACCTGAGACGTTTGTAATAGTACGGACCGAACGCAATAAAGTTCATCACAACCTTAAAAATGATCTAATGGGAAAGTTTGAACGGAGTAATCAAAATGAGATATAAAAGGACAGCGCTGAAGAACTGCTGCAGGACGAACAGGACAGAATCTACAAGGATCAGGGAAACAAAACAACAAACATTTAAAAAAATCTATTCAAATCAACTACTGTTTTAAGATTACAGACACGCTTATAACTGGTGTGTTCTGCAACGACTGTACAAAGTTCAACACGTCAAAGTCGCCATGGAAGCTGGTCAACGTCAGTGGACACTTAAGACAACGTGAGTGTGTGCTACCAAAGTAAAAGCAGCCTGCCGAGGGATCGGCGACGCAAAACTTAAAAGGCAAGAAAAGACGCCGACGCTCGTAAAGAAAGTCTTAATAAAAATTGAAATGGGAGTATTTTATCATGCATTCGCCTTGTTCCGGCACACTTCTCATATCAAATTAAAAAAAATAAAATAAAAAGAAGAAGTTGGACATTTCCTAATGTAACTGGGTCAGAATCACCGCGGACATCCGGACCGAGTTCATTCATCATTTGATTTTGAAAATCTTTGTCGAAGGCTTTAACACTGTACCATTAACTGACTACAACGGTTCCTACAGGGGAAGCACAATTTTTTAAAAAAATGAAAAAGTGATGTCTCCGTTCACACAAACCTCGCCGCCTTCAGCCGAAGCTGCGAGGGGGAACCTTTCCAGGCGAGCGGGGCCGCGGTAACGGCAGCAGATGTTCCTGATTGATGTTGGAGGGGAAAAGGGACGTCACTTCCAGAAATCTGGCTGGGTTTGTTTTGGTTTTTTTTTTTGTTTGGTTGCGAGTTGCTCTGCCTGCTCAGCGAACGGGCGTCTCGTGTGTGTGTGTGTGTGTGTGTGACGTGTCAGGGCCGCGGCAGGTCGTACTGCTGGTAGCGGTTCAGCTTGTCCGGGTCGTTGGAGGCCATGTGGGTGAAGTCCTGGAAAATGTCCTGGTAGGTTTCATCTCCTGCAACAACAACAGAGACACGAGACATGAGCCACTTATAAAGAGAGCGGCAAACAAAGAATGCCCCTCGACAATTACGACTACAACAAATAAATAAATCTATTTTTGTATGTTTATGAATCACTGGACAACTTTAAGACTTTTAGATGTTAAAAGATCGAAGAAGGTAGAATTAACAGTTCCTGCTTTATCTTCTCAGATTATGTTTATCTGAAGAACACATCCTGGATTAAAAGGCAAGTAGGTGGTAATCTGATTCCCTCTCGGCGGTTCACTGTAACGCAGAGCAGCAAAGTAAAGCAGAGCGACGGAGAGTTCATGGAGCTGGGAAGTTGGAAAGTTACCAGTTTAGAGGTTTCCACTTTCCAGTTGGGAGGAGCGTATAATCCACAAGCATGTCGGGAAACTTTCATTTTGAACATTTCCTGGGATGAATGCAGGGCTTTGTCGTCACCTGCAGCGTTTATCCAATCTATTACAAAGTGGTGAAGATGTACTAGTTCTCCTGTTGATGGACGGAGAGCATCACCCTCAGTGTGTTACCGTGGATTAAAACTCTCACCCTCTTCTCAAACACCACAGTAACTTCATAAACAAAGGCGACGCTGCGACGCAGCTTTATGTAATATTAACATATAAATGGTTTAACAAAACGTGTGTGTGCTTACTAACTAACTCTGCCTCGTGGAAAAACTATTTTCTTGGGAGTTGTAGGTTTCCCACTTCCCACTAAACACACCACCGCCTGCTGGGGCGAGCGGAGCAGAATGAAGCATGCGCTGGGTTTGAGCAGTGAGAGTGTCTTCGGTGGAAACAAGGGAAGAAAAGAAAGGTTTGGTCATACCTGTTAGCGGCGTCGGCGCGGCTCGAGATATGAAACAGAACAAGGCAAGAGGGAGAAAATATGGAAGCAAAGAGGCAAACGTGTTCAAGTAAACAGCCAGAATGACGCTCAACAGCAACTGGAGAAAAGAAAAAAGCCCACACACACAGACAGACACACACACACAGGTTGCGGTTTTTTGTTTGTTTGTCAACAACTGTATTGCGTTTAAAGTGCAGGAGTTTATGTACAGAAATACAGTTGTGTTGGCCTCAGCACCCCGAAGAAAACAAGAGAGAACAGAAGAAAGGCACAAACTCTGGGGGAGGAGAGTGAGAACACGAAAAGCAAAATACAGAAAATCGACGTGGAGAGGAGCGGAAGAGAAAAGAAGACGAGGAGCTTCGTCTCATCGAAGCAGTGCTTTTTCCACCTCGGAGTGTTCGACATAAAAACGTCTCTTTTTTTCTGGGTTTTAACACAGAAACTCAAAACATTTGTGAGAACCATTAAAAGAAGATTCAGGGTGTTTTTAAAAAATATATATTCTTGTCTTGTGAAGCTTGGAACGACTTCTCCGCTCTTCTTCCGCCCTCCTAATCCCCCGAAGAACAGATTAAAACCAGTCCTATCACTCATCGGCTGTTTTGGAGGTGCGGATGAAGAGGCTCGGGGCTCTCCAACAGGACGGAGACGACACGGGTGTTATGCAGAGTTCTGTATGGCTGCCAAGAAGTGCCAAGAAGTGCAGCCCCTTGGCAGTGATGTGCGCTTTGGAAAACGCCAGATTATATTCATGAATGTAATCTGGCAATCAAAGAATTTAGACTGATGATTTCAAAGGAGTCTGGGATAGTCGTTACCTAAAATGTTGAAAAACGTTCAGATTCCAAACGATCTAAAAAAACTGGTACCCTTTTTAAAATCATTAAAATACAAACAGTAAATTAAGATGTTTCGAGTTTATCAAAATAATGTGGCTCTTTGGCTCAAACATCTAATTAATGCTTTATTTCTTCTCACACTTTGGAGTCAAACGGTGCTCCATGTACATCCGTTTGACTTAATGAGTCAATGTTTGGTTTGATCATGGCTCCACTGAAAACACTCCGACAAACAAAGTGAAGCTGAACTCTGCGTAACACCGGGGAGGATCGTTCACCGACTGGAAGCACAGATTTCCCTCTTCGGCTCAAACCTCCTTTTGTTTCTCCAACGACTTTTGGAGGTAACAACAGCCGGCAGAAGTTCTCAAATCAATTCCTATAAATGATCATTTCACATAGAAAAATAAACAAATACTTCTAATCCATCAGGTCCAAAATATTTCAGAATTCTTGAAAAGCAGAAAAGACCACAGGTGTGGTTCCACCTTCAAAATAAAAGCCATCAGGCTTGCAACAGTCACTTCCTACAGCAGCACGTAGCCCCTCAGTTCATCCACCCAAAGATTCAACACTTCTGAACTCAGTACAGCGCCCTCTCCTGGCCAACATGCCTAAATGCACAAAAAAAACCCAACAACCTTTAATCCACATTCTGACACAAAGTCCTCACAAAGGAACTCCTCCTCATCTACTCTAAAGGACTCAAACAATCACAATCACAACCAGAAACCCCTACTTGTTGAATACCGAGCTCTTCTAAGCGTCACTTCCTTCTCCGCAGGCGACAGGAAGCTCTGCTTGGTCAAAGTGCGTCGGCGCCCCCAGAATATTCGGGGCACATTTCAATCATTCACTCGCCATCAACCAAACTGAGACGAGCCTCACACTCCGATGGCTCCACATTCCGTCTGGATAGCTTTTTTTTTTTTAATTACAAAGCTTCTATTTGATTACGAGAGATATCAACTAGAACTAGCAGGTGAATAAAAGCTATACATAGATATACGTAGATTATTTTCTAAGCTATTGCACGTGCTGCTTGACGATCAACCATCTTCGGATGGTTTGTCTACAACAAAGGAAAAATATCCCCCCCGACATTCGTGACGATCAATGCGACGGCACCGAGACGCCCTTCTCTTACAATTCTGGATTTCAATGCCGAGTCGACTAAACGCCGAAACAGCACTTTCCAAAGCAGGAGTAAATATCACACAATCACTAGAGAAAAGCAGTCGACATAAAGTCCCGGTGGCACCAGACTCTCCGTCAACTCCCCTTTGTCTGACAGGACCGTGAAGAAATAAAGGTTTCCACGTCATTTACAACATGTACAGCAAAAATACGGATCATAGAACTTCTGGATGTTTATATTTTGAATAAACTGCACTAAAATATACTTTTTTTTTCTCTTTTCTTTGTTCAGGCATGTAACAACATCACAATGCATCATGTTTTCAAACGGCAAACAATTCGGACACGTAAACAGGCTTCGACAGCGGTTAAGACTTCAAATAAAAATAAAAACAATCCACGGGACAAAGATACAGGAGTTTGCATCACCGGTTACAGGAATGTGCAGAAACGTCTTCCGACAGCTCCCCGTGACGGAGAATCTTTTTACAGACACACGGCACGTCTCTCCAGACCGCTCAGGTCATCATAGAAAACATCATTCATGTCATAATTATTGCCACAAACGGGTGAAAATCATTTTGAGGTCACTGGATAGTATTGGTGGCAGTTTGAAGATTTCCCCCCCCCCCGTTTTTCTTTGCACTGATATTTGTGAGCCGAGAAATCGGCGCACGATATATTCAAACCACAAACCCAGCTGATACAGACTTTCAAGTAAAAAGTGACTTGAGAATTGTGCTCTTGAATAATTTGACAGGCGTAACAGTCACTTAAAGGAAAAGCTTGGACGCTTCACTGTGGAGCACACTGGCTCTGCAGTGTCACCCGGAGTTAATGGCTTTGACCCAGCAGGAGCTGGAAGTACTTACAGTCGGACGCAGGAGAGCTGGGCTCAGTTTACTCCCTCTCGCCGTCGCGGTCGGAGGATCAGATTCCACTAAGACGCGGCTCGCTTTAAAAGGTGTAATGAAACGGCCAGACATGCTTAAAGTCAACCGAACCCGACTCTGGAACCTGAGCGTTATGCCTCCTAAGTCTGTCGTTTTCCTCGTCGCCCCCTTGTTTTGAAGAGAGTTATTCAGTTTCGTCCAGCTGCAGGCTAATAAACTCCTGCATGCACTTCCTGTACTGCATCTCGGTGGGGCTGTTGGTGTTATATTGACCTGACTGGCTGTAGGGCCCCTCCGCCTCCCGCATCTCCTCGTTCATCTTGGCCAGTCGCAGCCTGCGGGACACACCGACAAACAACCCATGAGAGACGGACCTCACACTGTCCCAGAACGGTTTGTGGACATTATATCAACCTACAATATTATGGCGCCTCGAAAACGACTGAAACTTTTCCTCAAGTTTGATTCAAAAAAGTGAAACTTTTCCATCATTTCAATTTACACCAAAAATATTTCAAGCCTTTTTTTTTTTTAAATCTTTAGAATTCTACATCAGAAGCGGTGGGACTTAACAATACGGTACTTTAGAATATTAGAATTTTTCCATAAGATCACATTTTATATTAATCAGAGGTTGTTATCATATTTAAAATTTAACAAATGCTTGGAAATTTTTAGGTACAAAAAGTATAGAAGAAACCTTTGTTCAATGTTATTATTTGAGACAATCAATGAGCATATTTTTATGTAGTGAGCCTATTTTCTTTTCTATACCACACATTAAGAGGTAGATGACCCTTGAACACCTCACATCTTTGTGCTAAATGAGATGGTGAGTGACAAAACAAAGAAAAAGACACTGATTTCAACCACAGGTTGAAATGTTGTGCTGCTTCCAGTAGTCTTTTATGCCGGCAAATATTTAAGGGAGCATTTTTTTCATTATGGCATGTAATCTTATATTCCCAAAGAGGTTATGCCACTATTACATCCACATTGTCAAACTTTGGCGGAGTTGTATTCAAAGATGACTGCAGCCATGAACAGATCAGACACAAGAGAATCAGATAAGCAGTTGTTTTTACTCCTTTAGATAATTGATTAGCTTTTAATGAGATTTCAAATTGTACAATTATAACCACAATCCTCCAAGGAGTGGAAGCATTTGATTAAGGGATTTTAGAAACGTCTGTTGCAATACATACATCATGAAAGTCTCTAACCCTGTCTGTTTCCATCTATTGGCCCGAAGATTTCATTGTGAAAAATGTATTGTATTATAGAACGGAAATGGAGTAGATGATTATGTGCGACGCATATTTAAAGGATAACTAATAATCAATACTTTATTAGCTGTATACCAGAGCTCATAAACACGATCTTAAAAGCTCCTGAAAAAGCCTGAGAAGAAGCAATCGCCACACTTACAATGTGACGATGTCGGCATTGGCAGCCTCCACTGCGATGCTCAGCGGTGTTTTCTCATCGATGTCTGCAGCATTTTGATTGGCTCCTCGTTTCAAAAATAAGCACACTTGCCTGTAACAGAAACAAAACATTGGTCTTTGGACAATCTACATCGTAGCTCTCGGTACAACAATGGAGGGAGAGGAGAAAACCAACCCTGTGTGTCCCAGCATGGTGGCGTGGTGGAGCGGGCCTCGGCCCTGAGTGTCCTGCTGGTTCACATTCGCTGCGTTTTGGAGCAGAAACTCGCAGGTGACCAGCGAACCCTGAAACAGACCAATTATCAATCCCATCCACGTCATTCATGAGAAAAGTAGACACTGTTGACTGTAATATCTCTAATCAAACTTGGTCCAGTTTCTCCATTTCATACCGAAGTCAACATCATATTTGTCTTAGTCTTTTACACAATCCTGTCAGTGAATGAGACCAAAATGGTTTCCTGCCGCCATACTGACCCCCTGCACCGCCATAATGAGCGGCGTCCTCTTATCTTCCTCCGTGTTGACCCAGTTGACCTCAGCTCCGTGCGCCAGCGCCTCAGCCATGTCGGGCAGACTGCGGGCGCACGACGCCCAGTAGAGCTGCAGACCCTGGCTGTACTCTTTGGGCTCATAGAAAACGACCTCCTTGCAGGGCGATGGCGGAGGAAGCGTGGCAGGCATGGCCATGGGAGGGGGCTCTGCAGCTTCTGAGTTAGGAGAAAACAGATTTAAACATAAAGTTAATATTTTCCACAAATTAGACCTTTACAGATGGCAAGAATCTGGTTTGAGTGAATGCGAGTAATAATATGCACTTCTGTTTCAAACCTTAGTCAATTTTTCACAATAAATTAAGCTAAAAGAAAATGGAATCGAATCACCCATCTAAAGAATAATCATTCATTTATTTTGTGATCTATGCCACGTATTTTACATCCCAAAACGTTATAAGTATTTCTATATTAAAATCAAACCTTTTCTCTTTTTCTAACACAATCCCAAATGTCCAATATAAATGCATATGCTGCCTGCCTGTTATAGGTCAAACCTGTAACATGTCCTCTCCACTTATAAACATTATTTTCCAAGAAATACCTTTTATATCATCTTCCAAATTTATCGGACTAAATTCATTAAATTTCACTGTCTCCACATACTGCAATATAACATGATGTATTGCACCAATAAAATGCAGAGCAGACATGTTTGTAAAAGCGGATATGAGCTGATGGCAACTGACTCCGAGTGGAAGCAACTGTGAAACGAGCATAAATTAAATTAATAGAATGACGACACTGATTAATTACTCCTCCATGATTGCAGGACTGGATGGCGACTAGCAGACTTAATTTATTCGATTATTATTTCTGTGACGACAGTGTCCAGCATGTCATTCATTATCCCTCTGGTGCCTCTATTATATTTACATCGGGAACAGCGATTCCGGCAAAGGTCACGGCGTCTTACCTGCATCAGCCAGACTGTTGTTGGACGGAGTGTTGGCCAGCATCTCCCTGCTCCCATCAGCGCTGTTCTGAATGCCGCTGTCTGCACTTTTGACTGTAAAACCAGGAGTCTGCATCACTTTTGTGGCTTAGAAAAAGTCATGATTTGATATACTGAGTGTAAAGAAAATAAAAGGAACACCAGTTGACTGTTCTGATTGTGAAAAGTAGGACCAAAGTCTTAATGCATAACAACTGAGAGCCTCTTTCTGTGGGCCCATCGGGATCAACCTTTGGTTGTGTATTTTCTTTCCAGTCCGAGGTGCACCAAATGTTTATTTACTCTCAGCATGCAAACAAATACAGCAGCTGTCTTAAAACAACTGAAAGAAAAGTGGATGAGCGTCTTCTCTCCATCACCTCAAGTTCCACGTCCCTAATAACAAAACGTAACAAAAAAGATGGCACAGATACAAAAGTCCATAAACCAGACACCGACCAACACCATGAGAGGAGAGACAAAACCCAACCCTCAACCCAAAACATGGTCTCCTCTGTAGTGATGAGATGGCTTGTTAGGAAGAAATGAATGAGAAAGGATAAGAGGAGCGGATCAAGGGATATTAGTCGACAGCCACAAAGCAGTGGGTTTGAAGGACAGAGGGGACGGAAAGCAAGCGGAACACTAAGCTTTCGGTACTTACTGCTCCTGAGCTTGGAGGAGTTGTCAAAGTAGGAGAAGAGCGAATCAAGCTCATCGGGACAGAAGAGAGAGTCACGGCGGGCCTCCGCGCCGCCAGCAGCAGCTATGCAAGGGATGACGATGACGGGAGATGTTTTTGGGGATTAGAGGGCAAAGGGTGTCAATCGGGTGGTGAGGGAGGTTTCAGGGAAGGCGGTGATGCAGGGGAAGGCGTTAGTCCAGAAGCACAGAGCAGCCAGGGAGAGAGGCAGTGAAGAAAGATGTTGAAAAGGAGAGATGGAAAGGAAGGAAAAAGAAGGGATCAAGGTGAAAGCACAGAGAGTTAGACAACGGGCTTGGCTCACGCTGGTACAGACAGACTATGAGAAACAATGGGCAGCAAAGAGGGCTCAGACATATGACATTCACATGGAACATACAGTATGTCAGGAGATGCACACTTCTGCACTGTAGTCACATGAGGGCGGACAATCATTCACAATGTGGTGCAACAGTTGTGTTTCTGAAGATGTTTCTGTATAACAAATCCATATTTTCAAACTGTAGTATCTGTTCGTTATCTGGCTTCTCCTAACCAGACACTCACAATCTAGATCTCAAACTCAACTAACTCATCCTCAGGTTTTTTTAAGTTACTTCAATTGAGCTCCTGATGAAAGAGTTGGTATCTCCTGCATACAAATCCCAGACAACGGCTATGTCAACTCAGAAAGCAGGGGGCATACAAATAATGATCGCACACTATGACTGCATGTGTGTGAAATAAATGTGTTTTTTCTCAAATGCAATGATATTTTTGACCACCCAAGTCTCATCCAGTCAGATGCAATCCCAAAGGAGCACACAGGATTGTGTTATTGTTATCTTTACACGGTGAACAGGCCATTTTCCATGACAGGTGGCTGGTCAGTCGCTGGTACCTCATTGAAAAGTTGACCCCTGTGGTAGTACCAAAACCCACAATTAACTCTGAAACTGCCTCTCTAAGCCGACGTCCACCCATGTGCAGTACATTTCAGACAGGTAAATAGTGCATTGTTTGGTGTGGAGAAAAGTGTTCGACTGAACAAAGTGTATCTTTGTTTGTACCGACCTGACTGTCCAGAGGCATTAGAGCCAGGTCGCAGCTTTGGGGTGGGTGGAGGGGGCCTTGGAGGCAGGTGCTCGATGCTGCTGCTCAGTCTCTTCTCTTGTTTGCTCAGAGAAATCACTTTGTTACGAAGCTCCTCGTCCGACGGCCGGCGGACAAATCTGCGGTCCACATACTTGGCTTTGATATAGGCCTCCACCTCATGCCTGCAGATGAGTCCCCAAATATACCGTAGTTGTAAATTAGGTGAAAATGTGCTTTTTTCACACTTTGTGAATTGACAATTACACATTAGTTAAGAATTTGAATTCAATTTTTTTTTAATTGCACCAGGGCTATCAGGTAAGTCATGTTTGGTAAATAAAGATTTCACTGGATTTCAGTGTTCAGGAAATTTCTTTTAGTGTCTTTACATTGAATAAACAAAAAAAACTCTACAATACTACTATACAAACAACCAAAAATAAAAATGAAACTAGGTTTAATTTTGTTTTATTCTCCTTTCATACCTCGGGTCTCCTGGATTTGGTTTTTTGGCTCCCAGCTCCTCTCGCCGAGCTTCATAGATCTGGTTGATCACTTGGTTTCCCAGTTCGCACATCAACTGTGAGTTTAAGAAAGTAAAATTAGTGACACCTGCTGGACAATCAAACAGTCTCACGTGTGGCTCACTGGAGTTACACTTGTGAAATTGAAGATGAGTCTCGTGAGGAGGAATAACCTGAACAGTGCAGTAGATACTCGGTGGTGCCAGTTTCATGAGTGTCGTTCTCACTCACCTTCAGCAGTTCTGGCTCCCACGTATCCAGAGTCAAAGACCGGACCTTGGAGAAATGAACTCCCAAACTCCTGAAGACAGAGGAGAAGAGATAAAACTATCAATTCACTCAATAAACTAGTTTTGTGAAGCTTTAAAGACAATCACAACTGAGTGAGTGCAGTTAGTATTTAGGTCACAAGTTGGAAACTGAAATCTGCAAATTCAACAACCCGGCTGAATCTTGAAAATATTTAGTATGTGGAATGAGCGTAGTGTGTGGATAATTAGGTAGTGGTCAAACAGCTGTTTATTTCTTTACAGGCACAGCTTGAAAAAAAGTGATCCTAATAAAGACGGTGCTATCTTTATGGAGCATTTTGTTTAAATGTGCTGCACTTTAAGGTAATATGATGAGCAAACCTTATTTTACAAAGGTTTGCGCAGTAAATTTTAGTTGAGAAAGGTTTTTACAGAGAAGGTAAATCATATGATTATTTTAATTTAATGTCAAATTTCACAAAAAAAAAAAAAAAAAAAAGACGTTCTATTTTAAGGCTGCAGTGAGAAACACAGTCTGAATCGTCCTGATTGTCACAGGAAGGGAACTGACCTGAGCACTTTGATGAAGTTTATAACTGAGCTGCACTGTAATTAAATAATTCGACCTGGGAAGGTCACCACAGCCTCCCAAACAGATTGAGAGTTTACATTTCATAAATCCCTGAGGACGAACATTTTATACAAAGTGTTCACACCATGGCCCCGACGGAAAATGTTTTCCATACATGAGCAAACATTGATTTTTATTAATTCTTTGTAGTTTTCACAGAGCTGAAATGAACTCCGAATGAACCACATTCCTGCAAAAGAGGAAGGCGAACAAGTAAAAATAATCTCAAATGTTCACTGAGATTATTAGTTTCCTCTTTCTGGAATGAATCTTATTAAAATTTGTACTGCATTTAAATGTATGTACTGACTGCCTCCTTTATATTCATAGGTTCAGCTTTTGATTCCAATTCCAAGTGTGGACTTGTCCATCGCCACAATATCAAAAGTACATACGTTTCAGTTCCATACCTGTGGATACCTGAGCACTGAATACAGAGGGTGATGCCCAGATTGATGCTGGCCCAGCGGGGATCTGGCTGGCCACAGTCGCAGCAGCATGCATTGCCAGGGATGACCAGGACCTTCTGCAGGGCACTCTCTCCTTTCAGGGATCGCTCCTTCGGCTCCCCGCCAGAGTCCAGACTCCCCGTCGATGTGGACGACTTCCTGTCCAGCTTCTAACAAGAGAGGGGTGAAATGAACAGGCTCATTAAACAAACAAAAAAAAAAAGAAACCTGATCTTTGTGAGACCGGTAAGAGAAGCTTGACGTACGGGGAAAATATTAGGATCACCACATGAATATGAACATACACTAAAGAATATATTTATAAGAGTGGCCAGCAGTGTCATTTCTCTCCACTTTGTTCTGCCGAGAATATTTGCAAAAGTCACAAATTTATTATTTCTGAAGAAACAGGAAAGATTGTGTGAGTTTATAAATGTAGTGATTATAGTATATTAATACACAGCATTACATTAATTTATGTCAGCGTTAAGACACCCTTTCACTTGATATCACTGTGTTTGGTTTCTACCTCGCCGTCGTCTCCCTTGTCGCGGAAGGCTGTAGCGATGCTGTTCTGCACGGCTTTGATCCAGGCCTGCCGCAGCTTCTCGGAGTCTGCCTGCATCATACAGCTCCTGTGGGGGGGGGGGGGGGGGGGGGGGGGGGGGGTGTCAGTCAGTGTGTTTGTGTGCCTGAGCATGTGGTGGAAGGTGGAGCGGCGGTGCCTCCTTGTTAATATCATCCAGGCCTTATTAGACTGACGGAGGTGCAGTCATGTGACTGGGACTCACTTGGTGGGTGAAACCACTTCAAAACAGAAGCGGCGCTCTATGTCCTCGCAGTGTTTCACTGTACATAGCCTCAGGTCCTCCACCACCACGGTCGGGTTGTCCTACAGGAACAAAAAGAAAAAGATCAACTCCTTTCATACTGATGATCTCGTCTTTCTCAAACACAAATCACTCGAGCGCCAAAATGTAAAACAGAAACATCCGAGAACGTCTGATGAAGCAGATGTAGCCTTCATCAACTATCGTGTTCTATTTCACAACAGTGTGATTATCTGCAGGGTCACCATAGCTTTGTGTGGTCTTGCTGTAGTTCTACTATTTGTGTTGCGAATTTGGGATTTTTTGTCTTTTAGTTGTGTGTCTGTTATGGGTTTGCATCAGTGTTCTAGTTTGAGTCTTCATGTCTCAGCTTTTCTACTTGTGTTCTTATTTTTTTCAAATACAGTCTGTACTTCATTTGTCCTATAGTTTGTTTTTTGTTGGAATTTGTGTATTGGTAATGTGAACTTTAGTATTAATGTAATAGGGTTTTTTTGTATTTGTATTTCCATTGTTGCTTTAGAATCACAACACCCTTTTTTGAATGAAAGAATGAATGAATAAATGATAATGCTGCTAAAACTATGTTAAACCGCAACAGAAATAGGCGTGTATGCTTTTTTTTTTTTTCACAGAATGTTAATAAAATGTCAATATTTTAAAAATCTGAACAGCATTGCGGACTGTCGTGCCCTACAACAGTCTGGCTGCACATTATCAAACAAACACACACTGACGTGCAGCTCGACACTCAGCTGCGTTTTATTCAACAATAAATGACTGTTGGCAGTTTCTGTTCTGAAGCAAAGCTTCGGCATCCAGTTAAAAATACACGGAGGAATACTTGTGCTGGAAGTCCAACATGCATACTTGATTGTGGTCGGCGTACAGAGAGTCACTTGACAAACCTTGAATTTCTTCTGGTAAACTAGCTGATTGTTCTGGATGGAGAACCAACGCCTGCAAGGAGATTGTACATTTATTAGAGGGATAACCACGAAAACAAAAAACAAATCACATGCAACTTCAAGAAATCAATAAAGATGTTTTAATTAGGTGCAGTCAATGTTTCCTGGTCAACAAAAGGAAAATTGCCTGTTTCGAGCCTCAACAGTTGAGTTTATTTTGAAACATTTCCTGATGGCTCAGTCTACAACTGAATTCAGTTTGCCCTTTTGTGTAAATTGGAATTTATGTATCAAAAAGATAACTAAAGTTTGGATGATTTCTTCAAAGAAAAACATTTGGCAGCAGCTGAAGGGGCAGATAACAGACAACTGCTCATTGGTACTTTAACGGATTGTCTCTCTTTTCTTTTTTGTTGCCCAATTTTCAGGAAGAAACAATATTTTAATTAGTTTACTGAAATAACTGCAAATATTAGTATTTAGACTACTATTCACTTTACTTGGGAGTCCACTAAAACATGCACTAGGAAGAACTGGAAAAATTTGAATTAGACTGAAAGATAAGCATAAAATGCTTTAATTTTAAACATGGACTAAAAGGGCAAGTCATTGCAATCAATTCACCAAAATGTGTGATAATAAGACAACCACAAAGGAGAGAGGATGAAAATTTGCTGAGAAATATATGTCAGTTTGTACAGTACGGTTACAATCACTAAAATAATGACTTCAATCACATGTTTTAAAGTAAAACCTGATACACGCGACAAAAAAAAACCCAAAACAGAGTGAATGTTCATCCTGTTAAACAAACAATCAGCTCAATAAAGGTACAGAGTGAGTTTATCATACCTATTCCATGTCTTGAAGGCATTGCTGGCCCTCTTGAACAGATACCCCTCCATAGCGATACCATTGTCTGCATCCACGTTGTACTCCAGCTTGGTGTCGTCATTTGTAAAATCCTGAAAACAGAACCGAGAAAAGAAGCGATCAAACACTGGCAGTGCTGAATATAATTTTTGTTTTTGCTTTTCAATGAGTGACTCGGCATTTTTGTTGATTGTGATTATCACAGTAGTGAACTTGGTGACCTTGGGCAAGGCAGCAGTTTAGAGCCGCAGCTCATCAGAACAATAAAATGCAATCCTAACAATGTAACCTCACAAAATAATACTTTTGTAACCAATACTTAGCACGCAAATACTCTGTAGTCACTTCAAAATGTACAGTTTGTTGTGGCCATTAATTTGCATATATGAGACAGAGATTATAAAGAACAAATCCTAAAAGGAGGAGCCCATCCCAAAACTCGAGACTCAAACACACAAATATAGATCAATTGAAAACGTTATTAAAGCATAACTCAAATGCAACCTGACATCATTGAAGCTGTGAAGTCTGAATATCTGGCAATCTTTCTTTTTGAAAATACATTTAAAAGGAGATTTACATAACGTGTCAGGCATGACAAAGCAAAACTACAAAAACGGTTCTTACACATTTGCAATACGACAAAGAAAGTGAACCACCAAGTGATTTACTTGTGGCTCAGCGTTTAAAATGAGGAATTCTGCCGAAAAATAACCGTCTTTCATTGCATGCTTTGTAATGTATGCATTTAGTGAGTTAGTTGTCGTTCCCCAATGGAGAAAAGCATTATGGTGAGCCGTCATGCATCCTTTCTCTCACTGTAACTCAATCTGATATGTTGTCATGGGACGTCCCGGTCGTCATTCCACCTTTAACTACCTGAGCTGCTGCCACACTCTACCGACACCCTCCTCTGTGTGCGGAGTCAATTTACACATGGTGTCACCATCTCCACAGCCAACTACAGCTCCGGATATCAACATCTATGACACTAGTGAGCCAAGAAGTCATCTTTTCTGCTGTTCTTCTTCTAGAAACATCCGGAGTATTTTTTTGTACGTTTTTACGGAAGAAGAAGTTACATTATTAATCATCACCTTCTTCTGTAGTTACTTGGAAGTTGGTGGACGACAATATACTAAATATACACATTAAAAAAAAGGCTCAGTGACAAAAATGTGTCGGTGTTGATAATTCAGGCCGATTACAAATGAGCTCAGTGATTCAACACGGGGTGACGATGACGACTCGTTTAGTTTGTGGAAAGCGACCAAATACCAGGATATGAAATGTGCCCGTTTCCCCTAAAAGGACAAACACATAAGAATCTTTTTAGTTTTAATAAACAGGACTAATTAAACTATTTCAGTTCATTGAAAGTTTGATTGAAATGATCTTTTATAAAATTGCGCAAAGCCACAATGTATTTTGTCCCTTGTACACCAGCTATAGCATTACATATTAAAAACACTTACTTTACATTTCTTAAAACTCTCGCCAGATTTGGAGAATGTACAAATGTTTGAGGTGGGATTAAAATCATGCTTTACTTAAATTATTTACATCTCGAGGTGTGTATTTACATTTAGTGGAATACAGTTGGCTGTGCATGCATGACCCCTCTTAATGCCACAAATTTATCAATGTAACCCGAGGAAAAGCTTACGACGTGAAGCCCCTTCATCCTGTGGTCCTGCCGTGTGTGGAAGTGCATATGAGAGCACACACAATTTTCCAGTATGACATACGGCAGGACAAGTCAGGTTATTTTAGATACACAGGGGGGAACAAAATGTGTCTGTATTAAGTTTCTAAACAGGAAGATAATGGAAAGCACCGGTCCCGGCTTTACCTACTCACCCTTTCCCAGAGGAGGAACAGAAATAGCTTCTGCAAATCACAGAGCTTTGAACACTACCCCTAAAACTGTGGCGGATGGAGCGATAAAACCCTTAATTTAGTTAAGACCAGGGAGGATACGACAGTGGCAACTTGATGTGTGTATTCACTCGCACTGAAATTGCCATAAACAATCCCAAAAGTCCAAGAATAAGGCCAAACATTGACATACAGATCAGCACGGGCTCTCATGCAAAAAGCCTCTCAGGTTCTCTAGTTTCAGTTACGGGTTGTGACCGTGTGGGGCTTAGCCAAGTGTTTCCAACACTGTGACAGAGACTTCAATACAAGCAGCAGTCACAATATAAAACCACATGGCTGTCAGTCTCAGTTACAGAGACGCAAGGACTTCACACAGACATTTAGGAATCTGTTACTCAAAACGTACAACAGTGACACAACGAACTGCAAATAAACTACACACCGACAGCAAAACCAGCAAAAAGGGCTCACTGTATCAAACACTGACCACGAGAGCAAGGCATCAGAATGAAACATGCTGCACTATCTGCACACGTCAACGCAAATGCAGGCGTTAAAGCTCAAGATGACAACACGAACAAAAGGTGCAAATATCTTCACAACCACTGCAATGCAGCTTTGTTAGCATGTGCAGGACAGATGAAGAACCGGGGCAGAAGGTCGGGTAACGATACGGAAGCCACATGGAAATCGATGCATTGACTCTACGTACGGAGGATGACCTCCAAGCGCAAAAGTTGCGGCAGTCTGGTAATTTCTCGAACTCTGTCACCTCCTAAAATATCACACAAAGCAAGAGGACAAGACACAGAGAAAGAAAAAAAAATGCATTTCCTTACACTATTAAAAAGGAATTGATTTGTGAAAGGCAAAAATTTAAATAATAATAAAAAAAAAAAAACTCTAGCAAAATAAGCAAAAACAAAAAAACAGCAAAACAATGTAGCCCCAGGCAGAGAGGCACTGTCACATGCATGAGCACAAACAAACAATCCAAATCCCGATGCACTCACCAGGATCCAGACATAGTGAAAACGACTGAATATCTTCATTTTTTCACTGTTTTTTGCAGGCAAGTCTGTTCACACGCGCGTGTCAGTTTTCCTGTAAGGCTGACAGTTTGTTTCTAACTCCATGTCCGTATGCAGAGCATCTCTAAAGTCACTTGCAGCAGTGTGGCCCGTCTCCTCCACAAACACTGAGCCCCTCCCCCCTCCTGCAGGTCCGGGTCCCTCAAAAGATGTCACATTGTCTGGAGCCTCGTGCGATTAGCGAAGGTCACTTCTGTGTGTGTGTTTGAATAATCAAGCGGCTCGTACGAAGGAGCTCTGGCATCAAACATTTATGCCAACTTTGGTTAAACAGACGTGGATTCAGCTTTTCCTTTTACTCTCTCATGTCTCTCCCCATAAGCATGACTGCAGAAGCCCACCTTTTTAATATGATGAACTTCTGCACCATTTATGCCTCTGATATCAAATTGAAAGCAGTTTTTAATGCATAATGAAGGACCTCAGTTTATAATCTCACGGAAACAGAGAGACCTCTTTTTTTTTTTTTTTTTAAATTACAGCCCTTGTTTTGACTCTTGATTTGTTCTTGAACGAGATAAGACAGAAATCTTCAAGTGAGCTACCATTCGCAAACTTTCCCATAACCACTGAGCCTCTGGCATGCGATGTATTCACACTGCCGAAGCTTCACGCATGGAAAAAAGGAAGTGTGCAGAGCTCAACCTCAAGACCCCGGCCAACAAATAACAAGGATGGTATGCAGGACTGACGAGGCAGAGCAGACAATAAGAGTGCAAAATCAAAAAGTGACAACAAGCTAAGATGCATTTAGTAATATGAGCCATTCATTGATTTCCCTCATTTGACTGATGCACATATTGGTATTAAGCAGCGCTGGTCACAAAGAAAAGTCTACTCGAATTAATAAATTTAAACTATATCATCAGACAAACTATCAACTAGAGTATTGTAATACATATAGTATATGTATTTAGGAGTATTGAAATATTTCTGTAAAAGTCAATATTAATGATATTATATTATGAAGTAATGGCATCTCAGCAGTGAGAGGATCCTCTAGCATTAGAGCCACAGCAGTGATCAACAGTGAGTATGAGTTTATTAAAATAACTTTGTCTCGTTAAGTGGGAACATGGAAATACTTAATGTCAAATATAAATCCAGTAACTTCCTTTTCTTCCCCAAGTGTCTGAGAAAATGACAGAGCTATGGGGAAACTATATAAGGTACTAGGACACGGCCCGAAGCAAATCATTTAAAAAAAAATAAAAAATTGCTGTTATGTTACAAGTTGTCTGGACAAAAGAAAGTACACTCCTGATACGTCAACCTTGAAAACAGATAACTGGAGACCACTGCAAAATAACTTTAAAGCCACATGTAATAAACACGGAACGGTGCAGCTTAAAATACACCAACATCTAAAATCATAAGCTGAATAATAAATGTGCGAGACATAAATAAGTTCTAATGAAATTAAACGGTTTTAAAATAGTTAATAAACTGAAGCCTTCAACTGGACAAAATAGTTAATAAACTGAAGCCTTCAACTGGACACAATGACTCTGAGATACGCAGGAGCATGCAACTTTTATTTAATAAATGGCACCTTATTATGCATAACAACGTATTTGCAGACGTAGACTGACGGACGGAACCGACAACACAACATATATGCAACCATGCACACATGTACTGAGAATGACAGTTTGGGGGGGGGGGGGGGGGGGGGGCAGCTTACCTGCAGAGCAGCCTGAAGTGAGAAGAAGAAGAGAGGAGAGAAGAAGAGAGCAGATGCAGGAGAAAAGAAAAGACAGTTGGTTAGGAGTGTCTGTGTACACACAGCCAGGCAAGAGGGAGCAGTGGGAGAAGGACCATATAAAAATAGCAGTGAGATAAATTGAGGGGGAGGAGGAGGAGGGTAGACTCCCAAGGACAGACGGAGTTGGCACACGAATCATCATTGATGAAGCAAGAGGAAAGAAACACAGAACAAAACTCAAGTGGAATAACAAGTGAAAAGAAATGGGGGAAGAGACGGAAACAAACATCAGTGACGGACAGACAGCAGCTGGGAAAGATGGGCAGATGTTGTCTGGAGTTAAGGACGTGCCAGTAAAGTTAGGGGGCAATTAAACAACCGACACATACTGTTACATAATATTTAACATCATCCTTCCATTTGACTCTTTTGAAGGTTCAGGAGTGAAAATTCATTCATAACCACAAAATAAATGTCACTATGAAAGCTTAAAAACATTACAATATATCAAATATCTGATCTTTGCTTTACCGGTTTATAATCTTATGGACAACTGTGCGAGTCACTAAAGACATTCCGGGCTTTTACGGGTGGCAGACAGAGATGAGAGCGCACTGAAACCAAAGCTCGTGTTTTAGAAACGGGTTTCTGAAAGCCGTTCAATAATGCATGGGCGAGTAGCTGAGATCACCATTGTATATCACCTTACAGCTGATGTTAGAGTACTACCTTCATTCATTCAAATGATAAATTACAAAACAACTCTTCAGCATTTAAAGATTCTCCAGGGTAAGTTATAACTCAGATACCTTTTGAGTTCACACTGTAGTTCTCAAATAACTTAATATACATTATTATTATTTTTTTTTTACTAATAATCAATTTCACTGTAAACAAGTGTTGAATTGTCCACATTTCAGCTGTACAAACAAACTGAATGATTTTTAAGTTGAACTGAGCTTGAAATGTTTTTCAACACACAACCCAGAGGGACCATGTGAGCTGTCATGACCTAAGTAATCAATCAAGACTCTGCTCACAATCCCACAGTCCAGCTTCAGGATCAAGGCTGCACACTGACCTGACAATCCTCTAATCTTAACCCTGCCTGGTGGGTGCACACTTAGTGTGAACACGCTTAACAGGCGTGGGGCCACAGAGTCAGCCGACACGGGTATCTTCCCAGGTTTGCAGCAGGTTGTAGTTTGCTCAGCAGCCAAAGGAATGGTACAACTGTTGTCAATAGAAACACATCCACATGTCTCTTAACATTTAAACCCTGCTTGTCTGATAAAGCGAAATTTGTCGAATGCTGATGCGACGCCAACCCACTTCAAAAGACAGTTTAATAGTATCGGTGTGGAAGTAGTGTGCCTTTGCAGAGTATGCAACATCGCTGTGAATCTATTATCAGCCTAGGAGAGTTATTCATTGTAAAAATTACTCATTTTCTTTAGTCTTTACACTTTTGACATTGTTGACAGTTATCAAGTGTATAATATTTTATATACAATTTTCTTAAATGCTGTTAATTATCAGAAGTGTCCTTATTAGAGAGTGATGATATATCAGCAAAGTAAATCCTGCAGAGCCACATCAGATGAGTGCGTGAGGGGTTTGTGGTTTTCATCTGGACAGATGAAAAAAATAAGTTGTCATTTATGCTTTTCATTCACCCCTGTGCAGCCCACTGTCTCATGCTGTGAACTGTGACAACGGGTGTGAATGCCAACTTCATGTGCTTCGAACAGGCTTTTGGAAAACTGAGGGAACACAAGGAAATATTGTGAACGGGTATGCACCTTTTGTTGGATGGTGGAGTGTTTCTGCTCCATGTCTCTCTTCTCTTTGGCAGCATCCACCACCAGCTGGTCCAACTGCAAGAGACAGAACAAGTGATTAGTCAAGCGTCCCAAACCGGCAGCTCGAATGCAGTTATCTAAAACAGCACAAGCAAATGTCCTGGACATAAAGTGCTCCTTTTAAAGATGGAGCATCTTGGTCTATCAATTTTTAGAACGCAGTGAATTATAGAATGATATGTACAATGGTGCCTCTTATGACGTGCGTGTGTGTGCATGTACATGGAAAGGCAAGGCAAATTCATTTACACAGCACCATTCAGACCCAAGACTATCCACAGTCCTTTTCAAGGAAATAAAATAAATATATTAAAGCAAGCAATTAAGAATCGTAACTTTAAGCGTTTAAGAGTATGAAATACTTTAAAACATCTAAGATTCTCTCACACACACTCTTCCTTTTCATTGGATCAACTTTACTCTGCCTTTTTCCCATATTGGTATTTGGCATCACAAATCACCCACAAATATTCCGTCCTCTCATCAGAGAGAACCCCACACGGCAGGCTGTTTCAGGTACCTTCGCAGCCAACATAGAAATAATAACATTTCTACATGAGGATATGTAGGACAGCTTTCTGAACATCTGGAATTGAGGGCTGAAGATCTACGTTTAACTCCTGCCATAGCTGTCTAGAGGATTCCTAAAAATGTACCATGATCGCCCATTCTTCCAAGATACCTTTAACTTTCAGCATCAGGCTTTTAAAAAAAAAAAAAAATAAAAAAAAATAAAAAAAAAAAAAATATATATATATATATATATATATTATTATGCGTTTTTTTTTAATCATTTTGAGAGGATATTGTTACAAATGTGTGACACGCTGAGGAATTTTGTCTGAGTTTGGACATTCATACATCAGAAGTGTTATTTCCCACTTTAACACCATTAAACACAAAAAAATGTTTCTCTGCTTTCTAGTATTTATTGAATTCTCCAAATAAGAGAAACTGTCAAGGAGTTATGGTTATGAGAATTAAGCATGTTAATAGGGTAGGATTATAAGACTTGAATAAAAACGTCCCTCATTAATTTTCAAGTGAATGTAACCACGCACATCGATCATACATTATTTCTTCTTGAGAGCAAAAATTATTTCAGCAAATAAACATTTTTTTCTGGGACTACATTAACGCAGGACACACTGTCTCCTCTGAACCAAATGTACTGCGCTGCAAAGGCTTTGTATGTGTGAAATTGGACGTGCGATGAATAACTCTCTTCGTCCCTGCAAGTAACCGTTGCATTAAAAGAGGGAAACAAAGACATCTTTTCAGCTCAGCAGAAAGTGATGGATTTAAAAAGAAAAAAAAGTGCTGGAGGTCATAGGGTGTCTATGAAAATGTACCAGTTTGCCTTACAGCATTGAATTGCGACTCTGTACCACTCAGACGCTCCGTAGCTGCAATGTGACGTCTGAGGCCTCAAACACAAAAGAATCAGTATCTGATTGTAGGTCAATGACTGGGGTTGTGAAGTCGTGAACATGTGGTGAGTAGAGTTTAACATTTCATTGGCAAACTGCTACACTAACAGCACTGCAGTTTGAAATCTATGATATTTAGCTGCCTGGAACACTTATTTTCTTTATGGACCCCTCACACACGATTGATTGATTGTTTTATTGTTGTACATTATAGATTATTTGCAGATTAAAGAAACTAATTAATGTTTTGTTTTTTTTCTAAGTGCGATGAGCACCAGTTACCACAACTTTTACTTAAATGGTAATCGTACAAGAGTAAAACAACTTTTTGAAAGATAAAACTTGTAGTCATAGAAGCCATTGCACTCATGGAAATATGTGAACGTGTTGGGAGATGACAGCTACAGCGAAGGAAAGACAAAAATCCAGAGAGCCAGTTCTTTTGTTTTGTTAGAGAGGAAATGGGCGGACAGGAGAGCAGCAGACTGATAACATCAGATGGGAAATGTTTTTCCCCCGCTGCTCCACAACGAGTCCGATCCAGAGCAATACATTGTCCATCTGTATCTACCTGTAACTAACAAGGCAGGCATGTCATTTTGGGCGTCGGTAGCTATGTACAAATTCTGACTCACTTTAACTACACTAATGCAGCATAACGAGCTACCGTACAAATACAACCAAAATTAAAAATTAAAAAAAAACTTTTTGTTTAAATCAGTGATGGGCAACTTTGATTGTGACGCCCACTAAAAGCTCATCACCACTATCAGAAGGCCACATTATGGCCGAGCGCCCTACCGCCAGGATTACTGAAAGAGATTTAATGAAGAAGAAGAATTGTACGTCTAATTTCAACTAATTTCATCGACATGTATTTGATGTTGTATTTGATATCATCTCCCACTAAAGTCACATGTGGCTGTTGCAGACGTCTATTTAAAGTCATCATTTATATTTGTGAGGTTTTCTGAATGATCAAGTTTTCTGGTAACTGAAACCAGCAATTATACTGGTGAGACAGAAGGTTCAATACTTCTTCACTCAACGCCTGTAGTTTTCTGGTTTGTTTGTTTTGTATTTAAAGGGGTGCAGATACCACTTAAAGTATAGAAAGGAGAGATTGTTTTATTAAATATAGCAGGGAGAAAATAGCCTGCAATGTTATCTTTGAGTATAATAAAATGCATGGTTTTGCCTTAAGCCAGCAAGATACAAAGTATCACATTCAGTAATGTTTTACTGAAATTTCAATTTAAGTCATCAACCATTTTCATCAAAGTTACAGGACAACTGTAAAGTTAAAGTATTTTGTGAGCAGTTTTTGACATGTTGAGAAGTTTTAGTGCCAGACACCCAGTTGTGTTATCAGACCTGTTGACAGCTCCTCCACACCTCCCTGCACAGCCTCTCCACCTTCTTCAGCTTCATGATGGAGTGCAAAAAAAAACAACCCACAATCCCCTCGCTGCTGCTCCCCAGAACTCAGCCTCTGATCTTTCTCTCCTTTTGGTTTTGTCCTGCTCCAAATTCAGTGTGACAGGCTTATAATCCACAGCAGTTTTACTCCAGTTGTCCATCGCTTGAAAACCAACCCTGTTTTTTTTCCCCCCGACCCCCTTCAGGGTCTGCTTTCTAAAAAAAAAGAAAAGAAGCTTTTTTCAATTCTCTCCCTTTTTCCTCACACAATCCTTGATGTTTTTTTCTACTCCTGTCTTTTGAAAAGCAGAGCCGGAGGCTCGCAGTTAATGTCTTCCTATTTTGCTGGAGTCACTTTTTGCTTTAAGAAGATTACACTCAGCTTCTTATCTCTTTCTAAAATCAGTCCTCTCGCCGCTCTTCTCCACTTTTTTCCGTTTGTGTAACGATATCAGCACAGTCAGATGCCTCCAACTTCAGAACATGAGAGTGAGAAACCAGTCCACTCCAGCTGAGATTAAAGACGTGCTGCTCCAACTCATCAGTCGACCAAAAACATCTTCCGTCGTTTGTTAATTGCTCCTTTCCGAGCGTTTTTGGTGTTAAATGTCACAGAAACATGTTTCCACGCTTTCTTCAGAAGTCCACATCGCTACTCCGCTCCTCCTCATCTCCTCATTCCGTCTGAAAAATGTATTCCTTGTCTTCTCTGGATTCAAAACCTTTTATTCCACACGCTTGAGCTTCATTCATTGATCTCTTTGCCATGTTCGCTCAGCTGTCTGTCAACCCTGTGAGTGTGACTGTGGGAAAACCCTTTTTTCCAGCCCCTTTCTTCCTCATTCCTGCCGACTGTAACAGCAGCTCCACTCTGATAGTCATCTAAAAGTCACATGCAGGCTGCATAGTGGCTCAGAGGGACGGCTCTGTTTATCAGAGGATGCACACACACACACACACACACACACGCACACACATTATAGAAAAACATACACAACGTAGGAGTGGGGTCATTTGAAGGCAGGATATCAAATTGCAGTTGCACTTGCAGTCGGACAATTTTTTCTATATATTGGTTTATCGTCACGTTCGAAGATCAATAACAGCATCTATTCAGAGTAGATCTGACAGATTCCCACATGATAACTAAAGGACTGGCTCACAACAAGCAGAGAAATATCAACCATATTTAATGTATCACAACTCACTTCCTGGGATTATCTGATGGGGGGGAAAGCATCTCAAAAACAGCTGAACTGACTAAAAGCAGCTGCAGTTTGCACAGGGAGACACAACAACCTGTTGCCACAACCACAACAAACCCAGTTGTGCAGCTCCCCCATTGTGCCGGTGCAAACTTGAATCCATGTGTGAGCACGCAGGCACAATGTTTATCGTGAGGAGGCTTTGGACAATAATGCTGTTTAAGGTGACCAAACAATTGCCAACGTAACGAAAGTTGTTTATTCATGACAGTGCTCTGGTATGTAAACTCAGCTCTGTGCTCTGAAAATAGCATCATGTTTCTTTATGTTACATGAGTTTATTTTTAATCTTTTAGCTCCAACACCGCCAGGGCAGTCAATACCTGGCAAATGCTATTTTAGACACAATAGGAAGCAGCCTTGTTTTAGTTCAGCACGTTGTGTAGCGTCGGTAAATGTTTACTATTAGCATTAAAAAAAACAAAAAAAAAACCTTTAATGGTTTCACGGTTTGTGTCACGCTGGTGACATTTGTGTGTGAAGATGTCTGTACCTGCCCTCCCAGCTGTTTCATCAGAGGCTGCAGTTCACTGAAGAGGTCATAACCTTGATGGAAGAAAGTCAGGTGGGCGTACATGAAGGACAGCATCTGTGAAAAAGACAGATTATGCCAACCGCTCACAGGATTATGTGTGAGCCAACTGATGATGTCTGGAAGCAAACTTACCGATTTCAGGATTTCTGATCTTCTCTTGGACTGAAGCACATTTATCTGAAATACACATAAACAACGGAGTGAGAAGGAGCTGTTGTTGCACATCCAAACTGAAGAATATGTTCAGAGTTTTGACTTTTGAATTTTGGGACGGGTGGGGAAAAAAAAGAAAATACACGAGGGATTAAAACGATGACTGTTGGAGCCACAGTGCATGTTTACAAATGATGCCTATTGCAAACCGGGAACAACCAAGAGCACAGGGAACAGAATGTGCATAAACATTTTGACTGTTGACAGAAAAATGCAAGTGAATGAAAGTTGGAGATTAGAGAAATAAAAAGATTTCTCAAGAATATATGCAAGATGGAGAAAAGTAAAAAACAAACAAACAGGAGATGAAACAAAATAACATGATTATGAAACAAAGAAAGAAAGTGTGAAATGAGCTATACTGAGGCGGGAGAAGTCGCCCCATCTCTTGCTGTTTGTGTTTGAGTGGTTCAGCACAGGGACACCAGGGGGAGCCCTGTTCCCCATAATTAACTCCGGAGTCCTAGAAAGCCTGGATCATGACTATCCTCAAAGCCCAGCTGTCGCGTTGGCGTGTAAAGCAAACTCTGCCTCATATTAAACTACCTACCTCCATGCTGCTCAGCTGGTCTTTGAGGTTATCTCGAGTTATCGTTGGAGATGATGACTTACTATAGTGGACTGTGAGGCACTAAGGCTGAAATGCAGAAGCTTCCTTTTTAGTGCCCCAACAGCAATGACTGCTGTGTGAAAGTCGAGGCCTTGACTGGGCGTGGTGATGCATACAGTGTTGAGGGGAAAACAGCAAGGCCTCTGAAGTCACTTCAAGGTTTTCATTTATTCTTATGGATTTGCCTGGATTCTCTAGTTACTGGTCCACAATACACTCACTTCCTATGGATAGAAGTTTAACCCTTTCTTCGATGCCAGCCGGCACGCTGCGAGGGCATTTTCTCCAGTAACACTAACCATGCTTCTTTATACACAGAGGTTAACTCCCATCCTGAGAAGGAAGCTTATTTTTGCCATCTCCAAGCCACAGTTACTGATGCATCACTACTTTAACAAGCCCCCCCACCCCCGCCCATTACACACAATTAGCAGTTTCGACTGGAGCGCGGCGCCTAAACGACGTTATTTCACAGGCAGAGCGGGAACACAGCAGCCACAAGCGAAACTTGACAGCAATTAGTTGGCAATTTGTTGCCAAGTTGTGGCAATTGTTGACTGCTCTATGTAAACCCTGAAGAAAATTTGGGACTAAATGTGTTGGTAATTGGGCTTGCACAGAGTTTTCGACTCCGGTGAGGGTCTACTGTGCTTCTGCTTGTCTGTGTTGTTTTTAGATTTGGGGAGATAGTTCCTATGTTGGGATTGATGACATTATGGTCAGGCTAAAGTTCCATGGTTTTATAATCCCTTTTATTGCACAAGATATTTTTATATTACTGCAGCTGTATCATGCTGTTTCTGGAATCCACCAACAGTCAATTGGAGAAGCCCTACAGTTTAAAAGGGTCACATTTTATGATCCAGCAGCACTACGTGGCACATACGAGTGAATAAGACTTGCCCTTTTTTTTTTTTTTTTTTTTTTTTAAAGTCATGAGTGCAAGTCTGGCCTACAACGTCCTTCTTATAGTCTCCTCTCCCTCTACCATCTTGCATGTCACTGTAAACCATGTACTGTATAATTAAGCAGAAATGCCACTAAATCAGTATAAAAAGAACAAAAAAGAAATTGAAGCTTCAATCTTTCTCAGTTTTTCCCTAAAAACATGGCCACAGGCAGGAGTTGGCTGCATTTGTAAAGTGCTGACTAAACTTGAAACATAATCCCCTTGAATCTGCTGATTTAGCAGCCAGCTTATAGATTCCCTATAAGAAGAGTAAATGGCCAGATGAAAGCTCAACTGATTCCTCAGAGTTGGACTTCATTTCATGAAAGAGTCACAATAGTGGATTGCTTGAGCAGGCAGCCACGTTTCTATTGACCATTTTATTTTGACATAAACTGTGCCTGTAGCTTTGCTCCTTTTCAAATGAGGAGTTAATAATAGGGTGAACAGTGGCTTTATCAGAAACCGCATTCACTCATGAGAGCAGCAGAGGGCACAGCAGATCTATACACTGACACATGAGCACTGGCAACCATGAAATATGAGTACAAGAGAGTTAAATGGCCTCATGAGGGTCAAGCTGATACAAATTGAGAAGAGACAAGTAAAAAGTGTGGATAAAATAAGCGCTAAAGGGTATGATTTTAAATCAAATATAAGTGCTTCTTGATTCTAGGCACTCTCTCCTCACAGCGATGCAGCGATATAGTGTGGAGGACAAAAAGCGCCAACATTAAATAAATACAACATGAATTAATTTATAAAATGTGTCATTAATTAAAATTGGCATGAAAAATGAAAACGTGTCATTAAGTCGTTACAATACCAATTCATTTTAGGTAAAAAAAAACATAGATTTATTTTATTATTTCATGGTCCGGAGTTGCAGTGCTTCATGAATTTAGTTCATCTGTCGAACTTGCTCGTCAAAGTCAGTGGGCGGATCCTTACACCTGATTGGTTCCCCTGCACATCAAGTCAGAACAGATCGATCCCAGATAACGGACTGATTTTGTTTCTTAACTTCTGCAAGCAAGTTTACATTCAATTTCATCAGGTATCGCAGGCGTCTCACACTAACACGTCCCTGTAGCAACATACAACTAACAATAGATCCTATTGTTACACCTCTCTGATGGTTTGGATACTTTATTACTTGATTAGTGTTAGCCCCGCCCACGGACTTTGACAGGGAAGATTGACAGATGAAATATATTCATGAAGCAACAACAGAACATGACATAATTAATTGTTTTAATACATACAACGAATTGTATTTGAAATAATTACAAATTTAATGACATATTTATATATTCAATTCCAATTTCAACTAATGGCATATTGAAGTAATTATTTAATGGTGCATTTCTTTGTTTAATTTTGGCTAAAACTAAAAAGGTATTTAATCTTTAGTTCTCCATAATATAGAAGTTGTAGACTTTTTCATGCTAAGATAATGGTATCGCTATGTTACGTTCTGCGTTTAATTTTCTGGGGAGAACAGAAACAAGAAAAACTAAAAAAAATGAATGAGAGTCATCATGCATGTGCATATGTAAAATAAATTCCTTATTTATTTCACGCCAGCTTACTTTTCCATTTGGGGGAAATATAGGCAGTGTGCTGTGATTTCCATGATACTTTTGCAAGCAAAAACCCAGGCTGCCACTGTATTTTTTACTATGACTGTCTGTGCTGAGCTGAATCCACTCTGATGCGGTCAGTAGAAACGAGACACGGAGGATGACCTCCAACAGAATCAAACACAGCTGTGGTTCATTCCTCTCTGCGTCACATCAGCTTTTTTACCCTGACTCAGCATAATAGGTTGTAGGAAACATTTTGTCCATGATAGTCTGCAGCTCTGCAGTTTTCTTTTTTCAAACTTTTGACTCAAAAGCTGGATGTCAGCAATCTTAATACGAATGTTACTTAAAATACAGGTAATATTCATTACACAGTTAACTGTTTCTTGGTTATGCAAAAATTTGACAAAAAACTTCCTCTGTACAAAAAAATGCTGCAATTCCTGCATGTTCAATTAAAAAATCACATCTAATAATTAACTGATATTTTCATGCATGACAATCTGCATTGTTAACGGGTCTGAAAATAAAAACTATGCAACATTTATCTGAATGAATTACAAGGTCAGAGGAAACTGATTTGAGATGAGAGACAAGGACCTGCGACAGTAAGCAATGTAAGAAGACAACCACCAAACAAGACGAAATAACACAGAGCACATCAACCAGACATCACTCCTTCAAATACAATAAAACAGAGCTGACTGTTCAACCAGGCTCACAGCGAGTGTCGGCTATTTTGATGAAACTTGATGTCTTGATTTCAGATCGTCAGAAGTTGGCGTGAACAAAATGAAAGCAGTGATCCACCCTGCCTCATATCAATGATTCAGGCCGTTCCAAGGGTTGGGGTGGTGTGGGGATATTTTTTAAAAGCGCCCCATGGACTATAACAATTCATATCAAATAAGTGAATATTAAAAAAAATAAGAAAAAACCCCCTCTAAATCCAATTTCACTCCATAATTAGCTGTACCTGTAGGACGTAGTCGAGGACGATGTGTCGGAAGCACTTGCGTGTGGCCGTGAGGATGTTGGTGGCCTCCTCCACCTCATGCTGTTTGTTACGGGGAGCCTGGGCATTCTTGATGAGCGCCGCCTCCTTTTCTTCACTAACTTTGTCGAACTGTTTCTTGGCTTCTTTAAACTTGCGCAGGTCACTGTGAAGTAAGAGGCGACACGATGTCGATTAGTGTAAACATGATCAGTGATGTGAAGCAGCACGAGAACATTGACACTCTCCAAGTTGATTGTGAGAAGCAGATAAATGGAGAAGTGTGAGGATTTAAATGAGTTTGATGAGGGTCAATATATGACGGCTATAGGTTCATCATTAAAAATATATCAGCCATTGTGTTCAATTTTGATTGTGTGCATTATATTAAAAAAAAGATTAAAACAGAAACACTTGAAAAAAGCTACAGCAGCTCAAACTGCAGCGAGTTAATGTTGGTCGTGACAGGTGTCAGAATACAGAGAACATCCCTGCTGAATGTGGGGAAGAAGAAGAGGATCCTACTCATTAGTAGGAAGGTGGTAATAATTTAATGGCTGAAGAGTGAATACTCTGGTATGGACGACTGACGAGGGCTGGAAAAAAAACATTCACAAACTCAGCATTTCAGACAAATGTTTTTTTCCACTAGTGGAGTTGTTTAAGGAAGTTATTATCTTTAATACAAAAGGAACACGCACACACGGTCAGGCAACCGCAACACACAAAGGTCAAAGGTGGGCTCATAAATCTTTTTCCCTTGTGAGAGGAAAGTTTTCTTGGAGGAAATGCTCAGATTGAATGCCCCACTTTTGTTCTTTGATCTTTCTTTCTTATGTCCCATTTGAGTGCGACAAGGTAACGGTGAAGGAGCATATTTCCAAACATTGGCTCAGAATTCTGGTGGCTGCTGATGTGGGTGTTTAGCAGCGGTATGCCAGGGGCAAACACTTCTAATCCTTATAATGAAATGAGCCACAGTGGAAACTGCTTCCCGTAATTATACAGGGACATTTCTGAGCTGTATTAGGAGGCTTAGAACAAAGAGATACGAGGTCCACATTTAAATGAAAAATATTCCATATATTTTTGTGTCCCAGTATATTCAATCTATCCTTCAATGCACTTTAATTTTATGCTTTTCTTCCGGCATTTTCTCATAGAATTGTGTTAAAGAAAAAGCAAAAAGTTCACGCCTTTCTTTTACTTTGGAATTGATGCGGACGCCCTCACAGCAGGAGACAAGAAATAAATGGGAGCGATTCTTCAAAAGCTTAGATGGCCCAGATATATAATCGACTTCCGCATCTGAAGACATACTTACTCCTTGACAAATGTTTGAAGCTGGGTCTTGATTGATCTTTGGGCCTGATCAAATAATATCTGTGAAGAGAGGAAAAAAGAGAGATTACTCCTAGAAGAACAATTAATGCATGAAACATTTTAAAATATGCCATTTATTGCTACAAAATGCTGCTAATTGGACCCCTTATCCAGGTCATAGCATCATTTAAAAGTCGGCATTGAGCATTTCTGTGTAGCTGGATGTTTGTTAACATCACAGGGTGCAATTAAGCTGCTAAATTTACACAAAACAGGCCGACTTCGTAAACCCCCCTCATAAAGACATGACGTGATTTGCTTGATCCCGTTTGTGAGTCATACCCTCTTTAACCTGCGTGCTTCCTTAAAAATAAGCGACGCAGCTAAAAGAGACACGGACGCTTTAAATGGAGCTTCAGCGCAGTCCTGCAGTCAGAGCAGACAATATGAGCAGTGTGGCCAAGAGGGGCTACCGCTGACGAACAGATTGAGCACTGTGTTTGAGCAGGTCATGTGCCCAAGGATCGCTGAGTGGCAAAAACGCTATCTGACAGTCAGCTGATGTGACCGCAGTCTCCACCGGCAGCCATCGCAGGCCCGCACTGTGGCCCCTGGAGGCTTTTAGGGAACACGTATAGGGAACTTGGCGAAGGAAAACCAAGTCACTGTAGTCTGCCTACACTGCAGCTCATTTACAAGTTCAGAAAACAACACAACACCTGATCTTCACTAACCAGGATTTAACTTTTAAAAAAAAAAAAAAGAAAAGAAAGAAAGCAGTCATAACTGTTTTTCGGGATTTTAACCATTTACGACAAGGATGTGCCATTGGTGGTGAACTGATTTGGTTATCTGTATATGTTTGTATGATGATTTAAGTGTACATTTCTGTCACAAAGGCAACATGAGCATACAATTTGTTGAGAGATGACTTAGAAGAGTTAAAGACAGTGGATTTAAACATTGCTAAAAAGAAAAAGGGCCTGCCAGGGTTGAAGGTCGATGTGCAACTCAAATTAAACAGAAATCCAACTGCTACGGTTACAAGAATAACTAATAAGAAATTCATGAGCAAAATAAACTTGGGTTACATGAAATTATAAGAGCTAAAGAAGGATCACAGCCTAGTGATTTGCTGTTCTCCTTGAAATTAAATGGTCTCTGGAAGTGGAATCTCCTGTTCAGTTCTTTAATGTTTTTGAACATTCAATTACGTCTGAGTTCCTATCTACTCACAAACACTTATGTTTCTATGTATTTGGTGTTTTTGAGTTTATTTGATTTTTTTGTAGAATGGTGACTCAATGGAGGGTGCAGTGACTCACCAAATGTCCATGAAATACATACATACCCTAAATATTATGACAGACTGACAGGTGGGTTCTTTTGGATAATGGAGGATCTCTTGTTGAGTCAAAATGGATAAGTTGGATTTAATGTATGACTGTATAAAGGTTTTTTCACTGAACCACTCATGCATGATGTTTTCGTCTTGGGCTTTCTGTTCTTTGGACACGATGAAAAACGAGGGTATCTGCTGTTGTGTGCTTCTTTCTGGGTCTTTGTTCTTAATTTCATCAGTTGCTCATGTTATCTTAAAAAAAACATTGATTTTGTCTATTTACTGACCAAATACATGCTATCTAGGTATGACTCAATATACGTTTTAAAATCCAACACCAACACATTCCACTCTGTATTCTCATATTTAATCTAATGCTTGTGGACACACAACTCTCCGTCCATCATGTTCTAAGATGATGCAAGGAGGCATGAAACAGTCAAAATTCACATTTAAATAGTCATGTTTGCATGAGCTGTCAATCAGCTGATCATTTTTTGTTTACCCCTGAGATGTGCATCAGGTTTGTCTGAGCATGCACTTTAGCTTCACATCTTTGTAAATCAATTTAATCCCATGTTCAATAATCTCCCAGACAAATACTTGCATTAGTTTTTGAATTTGTGACTGCATTTCTTTGACAAAAACAACAAAGAAAGAAAGACCAACATACTCTGATGGAAATACAAAGGTAAATTCTGGTTTATGTTTTGTTTATTTTTTTATTCCTACCATCTCTAGAAACCTAGACAGCATGACGCCAGCTGGGAAACCTTTCTGAACATGTTATTCTGAGTTAACAGAGACAACCCCTGACAAGGACAGTCCAGATAGGAAAATGTATTTACTCCTAAGCATGAGCTAGAGTAAAAGCCTCCGGCTGACCTCATGTCTTCTCTCTGCGTCTTAATGGAAGGTCAGAGAAAAGTTGTGTCGTTATTTTGAAATGTGATTTTTATGCCTGGCGGAAAATGCCTTGTGAGGGGACTAACAAACCGACTCCGGGAAGGAGCAGCTTTATATCCAATGTGTCCTTCTGGAGTTTCAAAACTCGTAATGAAAAAATATTACGTTTATTATCCGAGATATTGTGATTGAATGTCTCGTACGTTTTCATATTTTGCAAAAAACACAGGAAAGCCAACAAGAGAATTATATTACTTCATGTATTTCAGCTGAATAAGGGGCAACACTTATGAAAAGAGACAAAAAAATGACGATGGCTATTTTTTTTTTTACTTAAGTGATGCAAAATGTATTTTGAAAAGGCCACAAGATGAGATGCAGTAAGTACATTTTATAAGACAGGAAACTCCTCTCTGCCCCATGAACTTTATTTTTATGGAGGAAGAACTAAGTCACTGTCTTTTTTTATGTGAGAGGAAATCCCAAAGCATTGTTGGCATTCAGAGTGTGGTTTACAATGGAACATTCTGAATATCTTGCAACTGACCGTCTTTTTTTCCTCTTTTCAACTTATTTTCCCCCCGATCGAGGACAACTTGTGCTCCACAGGCAGGCACATTTTCTCCCTCTGCACGTTTTTAACAGCGATATGAAATCCATCTCGAGGCTGCTTATTACAGCCACTTTACATTCAATCATAAGGCAAAGCCTTTAAGCGCCTAAAACTTGTTCCTTCTCTATTATCTGCTGCTCCTTCTCCCCAGCCCTCCCCGCACAGACCCATTTTTCTGTCTGCTGCTGTCCTTCCCAGCCGTAAATATGAACTCTGGCAGCTTAAGAGCTGGTCCAGACCATAAGCCTGTGGGCTTTGTCATCACCCAGCTGCAACAAGGGGTAAAAAGAAATACTGACGATACATCCGGTTTCACATGTCAGTGACAGAATACCGTGTGATAGTTGATCATCTCCTGCAGGCTCTCGGCAAACTTTGTGAGACTGGACTGTGGAGAGAGAGAGAGAAAGAGGACAGAGACTGGTGAGACGAGCGAGGATACGTCCATGTGTTGTTCATTAAATCAATAAAAGGTTAAAAACATACTAAATAGCCCAGGTCAAATACTCGGGCCTATATTAACATATCCATTCGTGTTTTGTAATCCATCACAGTTGCAAACTCACACAGTGGCACAAGAAGTGGAGAAACAAGCTAAGAGGAAACCACACTGGGTCTTTAGCACAAAAAATTTAAATACAAATCAGCCATTGTGATTGAAAGAAAACAAACAAAACACATATTGAACATACGTATCAAGATAGAAGCACTTAAGAAATTACACAAAGGCAATGCGTCATCTCACTGATGAGAAATCACAAAATATCTGACCTCTGCAGGCCGCAGCGTTTTACGAGCCATCACATCTTTCAAATACAAAATGTGAAGTAAAAACGTTAAGTGTTTGTTTTATTTAACTGAATTTACATTTCATTGCAGTTTTACAGACTAAAAGGAGAAGAACCCCCCCCCCCCCAGTAGTATCACACATTTGCAAAGTGAACCTGGGAGTGTATTGTTCAGATCAGGGAAGATTATATGTTGTTTACCTCGATGATCTCATCTTTGGTGGACTGCTGTGCGAGCTCACGGATTCCATTAACAAACTGCTTGTTGGCTGCATTGTAAGCTTTTCCAGCATCGATCATCCCGATGCACAACTTCACCAACTGGAGAACAAAGGAAAACAAGGCAGAGGGAAAGGTTTGAAATGAGGAGAGGCAGACACTTGAGGATAACGCTGGAGTGAAGAGACGACAGAAGCTGTGCTGGCCATTTCTTCGGGGAAAACACTGATTAAAACCTGCGGAGGTTTTGCTGCTAAAAATAAACACCGGAATCACAGATTTGGTGGAATCCTGGAGGTGGAGAGGAAAAGACTAATGCTAAAACACAAGACGCTTCATGCTTGCAATTAGAAACAGATGCTTCTTTGCCTTGTGACGCATCGAGGGAAAAGATAATTCGAGGCTATAAAAACTCAGATCAAACCCCCGGCCTCCATCCACTACCACACCAGAGGTGACACAGCCTGAAGCCAAAGCAACTAAATAACTTCATTACAAACTCTCACTTATCGCATCTTGCTTCACTGATTAAAAATCTTTTGATAAATAAAACTGTCCAATCACACAAATATGCAGGATTTGGCAGGTGACCAGTGACTCTTTAAGGGAATAAAAATGTGTGAATGTTTTAGGCTTGTGCCATACAATGCTATCTATCTATCAAAGTGTCTGATGTGCATCTAAACTATGTTACGACTGAGAGAAACGGTCCCACACATCCAGCCAAATACCACAAAAAATAGATCAAAGACAGAGCAAACAGAACGTCACCAAAAATTAAAAGCTCCACCGCATAATTTGAACCCCAAAATTTGAAATTGTGTAGAAACATGGGATCATTGTGTCAAAGAAACTTGTGAGGGACTGGTGAAAAGCGAATAGACTGTTGAAGAAATGAACGAAGGCGAATCGTGGGCTCAAAGCAAGATGGCCGAGAGCTGGATGAATAAATTCACAGACGGGTCTGGAACAAGTCCTCGGTCTATCGTTGGTGCATGGAAAAATAAGTGTGACTTATAACCTGTACAGGGAGTAACCTGCTTTTACCCATAGTCAACTGGGATTAGCTTCAACCCCCTGGGATAAAAAATAGAATACTGGTGACAGATGGAAGGACAACTACTATCCAACAGGGAAAACAGAAATTTGTGAAATATTATAAAGTGTATCAGTGATGAATCCACCATTTAACAGACTGCCCAAAAAACAGAAGACGACAAGGGAAAAGCAGAACTTATTTAACCAAAGAAGAAGTAGTTATTTGCGATCAATAAAAATGTAAACACACGGGAACATGCTGATCTGTTCATTTGTGCACTTTGAGAATAGAAACCAGAAATTTGAACTATGGTTGGAGGAGTGAGAGCCTAACTCACAAAATATATACAATTCTGAGGTACTCTGGGGGTCCACATCAGAACTGAAATCAAACATATACAGTGAACAGAATTACTTTGCTGTTCAGAGAATTGTTCATCTATTCAGGTAATCTCACAGCATAGACTGTGGAAAACAGCAACACCGCAGCTTTTTTCTCTCTGCTCTAACTGGGAGATCGGGACAACGGCAGACTGTCCCTTCAGTGAGACGTCACGCAAACAGACGGGTGCAGTTAATTCCTCCTCGTGTCCCCACACTACACAGTACACAGATGTACAACGAAGCGGAAATTGGGTCCAACACCAACACGAAAAGAATCAAACTCCAGTGAATTCTCATCTTCAGGCAGCTGACATTCACCATGGGAGTTCTTTCCTTGCTCTGGCTTTTCTTTTATGAGAGCAGATTCAACGTTTGCACTGGTAAAAGTAGGTGTCCTTTCAATTCAGTGTGGTTGCGCGAGTACCGGTCAGAGAGGTAAGAAAGCTCAACTGTAACTCTGATCTCTTCAGCACAACTCCACCCATATCAACGCACAAGCGCACGTTATCGCTGCCACGCCCACTGTTTGGTAGATCTGCCTTCTCAGGAGCAAGAGGGGAAGTGAGACTGGAGCTGAGTCACAGAGCTGGTGGGAGGAGGAGGAGGAGGAAGAGGAGACTCTGTGAAACTGTAAGTCCAGAAACAATGAATTCGGGTTTGATTGATTTGCCACCGTGCTCCTGTCAGAACGAACGGCCATGTAGTTCACAACAAACTAAAATGAAACAATCACAATCTGTGCTAATATTCCATCAATCACATCAGAGACTAAATCCGACATGGCACGAGGGAAACTAAAGCTCTCCGAGTTCAGTTTGTACTGTAAGAAAACAACGAAATAAGGAAAGAATATTTGAAACGTTCCCACTGATTCTGCTCATTTGTTCTACGCCTTTAGAGTTCGAAATAATGAATTTGATTGAAGTGAGCCAAAGACTTTCAGGTTGATGTCAAGTTTTGTATCCAAAGATTTCATGAGTGATAGTTCCTGCGCACAGTATGGGGCCAAAACCTGATACTGGTGGAGTAACATTCTTTTCGATCGTCAACTTTCAGTTTCAGTTTCAAACCGATTAACACAAATAACATAATTACTAGGTTCTTATGAAAAAAGGAATCCAGACAGTTGGTGTTTACTCACTGGTGCATCTGAAACACAATGTCATATTAACACACCCAAACTGCCCAGATAAAGTGCATTATTACGGATTATTATTATAAACAGAACCACCGATATTGTTTATACATACAGAATTATAATCAAGCAATCAAAAGGGTAAGGCCACTGGTAGGTAAAGTAAATAATGACTCTCTTTATCATTTTACCTTCAAGTGGCTGCAATAAATTAGGCAGCAAGTGAACAATTTCTCCTCAAAGTCAGTGTGCTTGAAGCGGAGCATCTTGCAGCGCTTGTGGGATGTTACTTTTCTGCAGTGGTCTGTATCGACCAAAAGTGGCCCAAAGAAGGAAAACTAGAAAAATATTCACAAGGGATCATTTATGATCATAGTTTCATTGGAGACCGACCTCTTAACTTACAGGATTCTCTGCCAACATCTTTTTGCCAGTGGAGTCCATTGCTCAACCTTTTTGGCAACAGTATTGGGATCAATCCAATAAGTTCATGTTTGAATGTTTTGTCGTGTTTGCGTCTTGAGGACAGTCTGCCAGGGAATAATACCCGAGGAACCTGTAGCTCTTCACTCACAGGCGGCCACTTCTACACAGTGGAGTGAATAAACAATTAGGCAATGTTTTTTTATGGGTGGTACTCACTTTGTCAAGCTTGGACTCCAACTCACACACATCCCCCTCCACTTCCTCTATGGTGGCTCTGCAAGGACAGAAAACACAGACGAGTGAAACAGAGCGAAGCCTTGTTGACATTCAAATGCAAGAAGAGTGAAACATGACTGAAGACACAGGGGACACATCCTGGTCTGAAGTACAGTCTTTGCCAGTTCAGTCCTACAGATTTGTGACATTGTTTACCAACCCGTGCTCTCAGCATTCAGATCAGCCAGGTTGCAAAGAGTACATTGAAAGTAGTCATTTTTGTTACACCTTAATGTCCACAGTATCAACATTGCACCTGACGTACTTTATAATGATATGAAGGCGAAGGGATGGAAAAACTGTTTATGCAGCACAAAAGAGCCACAGTTACCACATCTTGCTGACACTAACGATTATTTTTAATTTGTTTCAACAGTGTTACTAACATGTAAGTCTACATTCTATACTGTCTCTTCTGCAGTAGGATTAATGCGCTGTTTTTGCATACTCCTATATTTTAAGTGACAGCCGGCTGATGACTTGTGCGAAAGCACAAAGTTAAACAATTTCAATTTAGGTTGTTTTATATAAGCTCTATTTATATCTCTGTGACATTTGCTTCCAAATCAAATTTATCCTACTTAAAATGGCTTAGATGTTTCTCTCACTGAGGCAATCTGGTCCATATTTTTAGGCATATTTACTCATTTTATGGCCGGGCGTTGGCAAACATTTTCATTTTTAGCAAATGCCATCGTTTCACATTAAAGCCATTTTAGGTCAGTACCAGAGACATCTTGATATTGCTATTCAGGCCAGTCCCACAATGAAGAAGTTACACACACACACACACACACACACACACACACACACACACACACACACACACACACACACACACACACACACACACACACACACACACACACACACACACACACACACACACACACACACACACACACACACACACACACACACACACACACACACACACACACACACACACACACACACACACACACACACACACACACACAGCTGTCATTTTGGGTCATGCTGCAGGTCTAAAATCAGGTCTGGCACGATGTCCTGTAAAACATGATGGGGCACAGCTTGGTTCTCCACAGGATCGACAGCCTACAAGCTTTGAGGGAGAAAGAAGACCCAATTCTTCGCGCTTAAGCACAGGCGTTTTGAATATTTTCAACTTCAGTGTCTTTGAAGCTAATCTATACAATTTTAAACATCCCTGTGGCTGTTACAGAGAGCTGTGCGGAGGACAGAAATGTCACCAATAGTAACCTATGCTGCATTGATTTATTTCTCTATTTCACACCTGCGATGGACAAATGTGCAAAGATGTGGATAATAGCTAAGACTCGGTTTTACTCGACATTGTTTTCAAGTGAAAACGCAAAGCTTTACTTGTGTTTTGGGTGTCCGTTTACATGACAACAGGAGATCGGAGCCACTGAAACTCCCCCTATTTGAAAACAGCTTCCAAGCTAGAACTTTTAGAAAACTCACCGACTCCACATCACATGTAAATTGGGCAAAACACAACTTTGTCAAAATGCTCGGGCTCCGCCTACGTAGATGGTGGAAACACTGCGACTGCGCATGCACACCAGGGCCATAGTCAACACTTCCTCTGCACATGCGCAGGTAGATGGACAATAACGACGACAGCTTCAAGAGTTTAAGTTGAACTTAACTGCAGGCAGTATCTATCTATGTGTTGACTTGAGAGCAATGACCCTCACTATCCACTTGAAAGTGATAATGATCAAAAAGAGAAGTTTAACAACCCACAGCAACAGTACCAACATGACGGTTGTTATAACAAAGCTGGATGACTCATCCTTTCTATTCCTTTCTTGTCAAACAGATGATCTCAGCTCAAGCCAATTGTGTCGCTTTCCCCCTGCAAGTGTGATATCCAAGTATTAAAAAATAATAATTCTGTCATTGAGTGATTTTACTGATGAAGAGCCAGATGTTTACAAAGGTAGAAAAGAGATTAGGAGTTCCTCCATATGTTGAAGCACTGACACAGCTGTCAATGCCTGTTGTAGAACTAGTCAGAATTGTTCCACATCAAGGGTCCCCCCCCCACACACACACACAGACACACAGTTTGTCTGAGCATAAACTGAAACCACAATAAATATGACTCCTATATTTCCAAGTACAAACTGAATATAAAATGTAGCTGATGCTCCCTGTACAGGAAATAATTGCATACATACATACCCCCGCAATAAAGCCAACACTCTAAGTGGAACTGTGAGGATGCAAAAACACATGAATTGAGCTTTCTTTAGCCAAAAATGGGTCTTATCTAGTCAAACAACTACAGGATTCGCCTCTTCAAAAGCCCCTTTAACTTAGAAAATTAATTTTACAGCAAAAGAAAGTCTGCTTTGCTGTATACTTTGAGTCAAACATCCAATAATAGTGCTTTCATCAAACTCCTGTCCGTTTGGTTAATTTTGTACCATCTGTATTTCATAAGTCAGCAAATCTAGTCTAAGGAAAGGTCTTAGAGCTGTTTTTATGAGAGTTTGACACCAACCCAAACAAAGTGGAAAGAACTAAGAACTTAAGAAGACAAGGAGGGCAGAAACAAGGTCAAAAGCAATAAAGACTGCACACCGACAGTGACCCCAGTCGAAAGTTTAAGAACACGTTAGAGGACGAGTTTTGTCTGCTGAACGTTGCATGAATGTTTGCCTTGTAGGCTTGAGTCTGTGAACTACATTGGTGTGAAAGCATCCAAGGTCAGATTTATCCAGGTTTCTGGAGGGTCTGTGGACTAATTCTTCATTTATCTGCCAAGTAATTCTAAAAACAATATTGTAGTATTTTCATTATATAAGTAATCCTCGTAGTGCACTTAATGGCACAAATGGCAAAAAGCTACGGGAAATGTCAGTCTAACATGGAACATGTCCCTGATAGAACATGTTTAAATAATAATGGTATTCATTGTGTGTGTGAATAATCACCCTATAAAGTGTAATGTATGAATGGGTGCGATATCACACCGTGTTGTCATATTTTATTGAATATAGACCACATTAAATACGTGTTGTCTATAATATCAAGTCATGTCATATTACTTTTCAATAATTCGTGTTGTATCAAGTCCAGCCTTGGTAAATCCTTCAGTATTTTGTCAAGTCATGCCGGATCAACATGTATGGTCTCGTAGTATCGGGCGAATGTTCAATTTCTGGTATCATATTTTATTGAGGAATATCAAGTTGTATGGAGTCGCTTTGTTTTATATCACAAGGTGTTGTTTTTGACTTTTACATTACATTGATATTATTCAAACTCAATCATGCATAGTCTTAAATGAAAGTTATGCAATCATTACAATTTTTCTCAGATCTACTTAAGCCCATTATACTTGATGATCAGAACTTGAATCTATGCTCAGAGGCAAACATCAGGTAAGTTTAGCCGTTTGCTCAGGAGTGACTTAGAGGAAGCTTGGCCAAGAAACGGTCAAGAGTTTTCAACTACTGGAAAGATTAGTACAGAAGGGTTATGTGTGAAAGTTCAACTCAACTGCCTGCCCAGTCACTGTCATCCACAAGGAGATGACCATTTCCCTGTGATCTCGAGAGAATAAAAGTCCTGTGGTTTGAACTTGTGAAAGCGCTGACGGAGAATAAGAAAAGGAGGGGCTGTCACAAAATGAAAATCTAGGCTATTGCCTCACAACTCCAATCTTGGAGCATGTCCAACACGAGTCTGGATAATGAGCTGGAGAGAACAAATGGAGCAGACATGTACGTCTAACACACAAGCCCCCTTAGAAACACTGAACTCTGAAACGCCGAGCAGTACAAGCATAGAGTACACAGGGAACAAGAAAATACAAAGTGGGACTCTGAAAAACACCCTGGCAGCACTTACGAGAGCAATTTGAACCGATACTGGCTTGCAAAATGCTGACCAACACTTTCTTCACTCTCAGATGACGCCAAGATGAATAGCTGATTTACGCAGATGGTTCTGAAATGGGGCCCGGAGATTATGGCAGGGTTAAAACAGGATCCAGAAACTTCTCATATGATACCAGCTACATTTTCATATATATATTTTTATCCTTCTCATTTCCTTTAAAAAAATGTACCATTTAGTGCACACCAGTTCATGATTTCCACCAATGAATCACGTGGACTTTGAGGGAGCAGAGGAGGGATCGGTGCGCTGTCACATAGGATCACCTGAACAAAGTGCATATCGACATGACTGCATGAGGCAGTTATGAGAAACACGAGACATAAGAAGACTAAAGTGCACAATGCTGGAATTTGTACATCAGTGGGAGAGACTTCCCCAGTTGCCATTGCCTGAAACACACGATCCTGAGTTTTAAACCGAGTGCGTGGGCCTAACAGCAGCTTCTGACCTGGAGATCTCGGCACGGGAAGAAGAACATGGTTTCAGCAATAGCATGGTCATGGAGCTTCACCATGTAGGCCCCTAAAAGTTAAAGACTAAAATTCAAAAATTTACTGGTAACCAATAATGTGAAGCCAAGACTGGAGTAATGTGAGGGCCTGGTTAAAAGTGTTCCTGCAACAGTTTGCAGTCTGACGGTGGACCAAAGCTGATTCATTTAAACAAATAAAATTAAAAAGTGTTACCATAATCCAAATGAGAAAAGATAAAAGCATCGATTATTATCTCAAACAATAATCTATGCTGCGGGAAGTTACACCCTGTGTGTTAACTTTTATAACCTGTCCGTGCGCGCCGATTTGTCCGGTCAGTGCAGGATGTCCAATCCAAGCCGTTAGTCTACCTGAGAACTCACAAGCAGGCCAGCTGACAGTGTTGCTGGGGCCCAGGGCAAGATATCTATGCCCCCCTACCTCTCCTGTTCCTCTCGTCTTCTCTTCTCCAGGCTAAATAAACTCCCTTTTATGTTTTGGGATTTTGACACTAGCAGAAAACAAATGAATATTTACCTTTGCCTTTAAGGCTGCTGCTGGTACGATGCTTCTATGTGAACCTGAAACAGCATGCGCTGAACTAGTTTCACCCCAGCTGTAGAATTTAGTGCGCTAGTTAACAACACAGGAGAAGGAGCATTATAGTATTTAAAATAAAAGCTTTTTTTGAGCTGCTATATATCATCCAGTCCCTATCAATTATTTTCTGTCCATTGTGGGATGTGGAAACTGTTCAGACTCAAACTCAGTGCTAGTGTCTTAGCATTTTGTGGATGAAAATACTGCAGATTCTTGTTTAGGTCTCCAACTTCACAACAGTTTTGATGCGGCCGTCTACTCGAGAGCTGCTGCGGGGAAGGGGACTGCTGTCTGATGGCGCTGCAGCTCTAATTAGTGGCGAGGGGTTAAATGACACAAACAGCTTCTCGTACATGAATAAAACATTAACCAACAAATACTTATGGTGACAACGAGCATCTGAAGTTATGCCCTCAATGTGTCCTGCATGAGAAACCTTCTCCAATTGCCTGTTTTGTAGAGTTTCACCACGTTAATTTACTCATGTAGATGACAAACATCACCAGTAAATAAAGACATTTCTCTATAAAATCGTAGAGGAGATAAGGAACCCATGATTGCTAGCGTTTTCACTTCATGAAACAATATAAATTAGGGAAGTTAGACGTCCTGGTTGAAGGCCTGTTTGGGTGTGAGGGTGGTGCTGAGGCCACACAGAGACGTGTGGGTATGAGGGAGTCGACAGCTCATGGAGAAAGTCAGTCTCAACCACATCTGTGAGAAAAGGGGTCAATTCAGCAACATGGACGACTTCTCTTTATGTTGAGAGAGAGCACACCGCCCCACTAAATATACCAGATAAAAGGATGTTCTCTACCTCAACAAGCAAACTGTATATTTCATTACAAAAGGACTGCATCATTTAAACCTCAACTACATTTTAGATGTGTCGGCTTGCAATTTGTCCAAAAATAAAAAAAAGTGTGCCATAATGCATTCATCACAATAATATGAGTAGAACTAGCCATGTGAAACAAAAATAATCGGGTGATGGCCTATATTTGTAAAATCTGATAGCATTACGTCTTCGTACTGGTATGTAGCTTATTTAAATATGTAGCTTTATTGGAGGTTTTCCCCATTATTGTAGGTGTTTTTTCACAGTGCTGAAATGAACCAAAAAAAGAAATTCTCCTGAAAATCTCCATGGACCTGTTGAATAGTCCGTTTTTTGTGATTTAAAGGGTTTTTATGGTGGCATTTCAGTACAATTTCGTCCCACTTATTGGGGGAAAAAAAACCACATTTTATTCATGCAGTTTCACGAGTTTATCTCAAAAATGTCAACGTGAACAATACCCGTGCAACTTATTAAGACTACCTAAATAAACATACGCTTCAGGTTGTGGCTTCAGAATTCCAACACTAATTTAGAGAAGAGGTGAAATATTTTGTCATTTATTTGTTTGGTTTTATATCGACACACATGCACATAGACATTCGGCCATTGCCAACAAGAAACCAGCATAAACAACAGAAACGGGTAAAGCGCAGTTCGCAATGGAGCACACTACTCAGTGCTCGGTCGTTATAAAAGCGGAGCCACCTAATTCTTCTGCAGTGATTCAGCGTGGACACACACCAAAACAAAGAGTGCCGCCCTGGGAGCGTGATGCATGGCTATTGGCAGGCAGCCAGCAGACTGCGCGCACTCCGCATGCAGAAGTGAGGCCGGTGAACAGGTTTGTCACTCATGTTGCCAGCTCAATGGACTCTTCTATGAGCCCGCGCCACAGAGCTCAGCACTTCAAAGACATAAGCCGACACTCCGAGACCATCTGCTACCAGCATATTTGCACTGGCCTGCTCGTTGGAGGATGGGTTCCAATGCAGAGGTAACCCCAGATATCCTTGGTCCCGCTGAAAATCTGTAACCATCGTGAAACTTTTAAACAGCTCTTATTGTGAAAACTATTTGTTGGTTCATTACAAGACCAGAGAAAGCCTTTCTGTGTGCGCGAGTAAAAACTCAGGCTTTTCAGAGGTTTCTGCTTCGCTTTTCTCTCTCAATAGTACAATTAATGCTTTAGAGTTGCAATGTCAATTGAGCATTACGCTGCCGAGACAGTAATTTAGCAAAACTTCCTTAAACCAAATGTATAATTTATTCACCTAGTAATCCATGTGATGAAGGAAAGATTATTTGATACAAAAATATGTAATTGTTCAACTTGAAGCCACAATTACTGTAATTTCCAGACTATAACTCACACCTGGGAATAAGTTGAATTTGTTAAAAAAAAAAGTGTCATGAAGAGGAAAAAAGAAAACCACTGTGGTTTATAAAACTTAAGCTCTAAGAGCCCGTCGGTAAATTTGTTCCTCCAGCCGTCGCCGTTGCTTGTACCGACAGTCACCTATGGTAGTATTGAAGGTACTGTAGAGGTATATTTTGATTTTCATGGCCCCTGATGGTATGCACCTGTACATGTTGCTGTTCAAGTCTCTTCTTAATATCAGTCTCATGAACAGCCAAACAACAACAAAAGTGATTCATGTTGTGGAAAATAGTAAAGGCACTCTTGGCAAGTTCACAAACTCTAATTTAATGCAGAGCCCAATCCTACATTTGAAGTATCCAAATAAAGCATTCCAAAGCAAAACAAGCTTACTTCATAATTACTATTACATCTGATATAAATTCAGTGTCCATCAGCTCTCTATTAAACCTTCATTCTGATGTTTTCTAAATACATTTAGTTCAGTGTCAAACTCACTTTTGTCATCTCCTCTACATTTTGACACCAGTGTTGTGTGTCATAGGAAATAGACTAAGTGTTGTTTTTGACATGACGCAATGAGCAGCGCGATTAAAACGAGGGTTTATTCCACTTGACTAAAAAAAAAAAAAAGCAGGCAACAATCTAGCCCAGTGAATCTGTTACTGTCGATGGAAATGTGAAGAATGGAGTGAGCTTCAGCACCGTGACGTAGATCCTGCGATTGTTAGAGAGTGGTGACATAGAGGAGGGGGAGGCCCTCTCTGGTAAAAACCCACCATTAGAGCTTCAACAACATCAACAAGATGAAGTCATTGCATAAAGATAAACACTGACAACTTTTGGGAAATTGCCCCCGCTGTTGCAATGAGCGAGTTTTAGCGTTCAGCGTACATCCTCGTTCAATCCGTGCGTAAGTGACAGGAAGGAAGCACACCGAGGCCAAAGATGGAGGGGATTACAGCTTTTAGAGTATCCAGAGGACAGTGAAAGGAGTGAATGGGACACCTATGCACATATATGTCATGAGATCCCTCAATCAATTCGAAATGACACAATGAAAAGATTTTCAAAGGCTGATCAATTTTGTCTTCTTGTGCCTCCATTTCCAAAATAGTTGTCTCTGCTATGCCCTTTTCAAGAGTATCAGCTCGTTCCGGTACACTTGTAGAAGTGGTACGAGTTTTTCCTCAAGTCTTTTAAGATGTTTGTTGTGACCTATCTAATAGCCTAGCATCGTGCGGCTCTACTCAGACATTAGCTTATAATCTGGCTCCTACGCAAGCATCACAAGTGTGGTAGCAAAGTTAATCCAAGGGGTCGGGGACTGGATTTCTTCTAAGCAGGATGTTGTTAGACGGCACCAGAAAAAGTTTATAATACTAAATTATGAGCTGCAAGAATTATAGGGTCAAAAATCAAGACATTTTGAACTTATTGATTTTGATGATCTTTTAGTAAAAAATATTTTTTTTATAAGAAAATAATTCAAATTTGACTTGAAAATATAAAATATTTCAGGGCAATTTTCCCATCAGAATTTGACAGGCCAAAGAAAAGTAGTCATCTATTTTCCAATCACAGAAAACATAATTTCACAGGCAGTTAAAACTAAAATATTGTGTTATTGCTTGAAAGGGGATAGCGCTATTAAATAGCTTTAATTTCTGCTGACTTTCTATCAATTTAGCTCCGTTTCATGGTCATTTCAAGTATTGTGTTTTATTTGCCTCATACTTACTCAATTACTACAGTGGTGCAGCAGCCCGAAACGCAGGGTGGCATTAGTCCTCGCATGTCATTAGCTTTTAATTGCCTTTACTGATAACCATTAAGAGGAAATGAACCACGGCTCAATTAAATGAAACCACAACAAGTGTAGCGTCCTAACAAGCCAGCTGGGCTCTGAAGGGAGACTAATCAGTATGAGATCTCCTCACCAGACTGTGGGATGTGCAGCACTGAGGCCTGTCAGCGAGCTGTTGTCTCTGCAGCTGCTGTGGATGACTCAAGGGAAACTGAAACACAACACTTTCAACCAGTGGCTCTCAGCCCAAACTAAGAATCAGCAAAACCCACTGAGGGCACACAATCGTGTTCGAAAGATTAACAGAACTCGGGGAAATACTGCTGCTTAGCACAAGAATAGGCTCATTCTTGGACGGCCACTGTCTGTGTTAGGGACATACTGAAATACTTTTAAAACCATATATTGTTACATGTCAGCTCTGCAGATACTTAAATCAGCTGTCACTACTGTGGTTCTTAAGCAACAAACACGTCGTCGCTGACTTGATATGAAAAATATACTCAGGATAATGGCTTTTTTTTGGGGGGGGGGGGGGGGGGGGGGGCAACAGGATGGAAAGAATTAAAATATGTTAAGCATTTGTTCCTAAACATGTGGGAAGAAAAGCCACAGCACTCTGAAGGGAATTTTCAACAATCATAGTTGAGGAAGAGCCAGGAAAGCTCCCGAGGCCGAGGCCGTGTCCAATGTCTATTCTCATGTGGAAAACTAGGCTAGTAGGGTTTTACTGCCAAAAATACTGAATTTCTGCACCAGCGTATCTCTCCTCCAGGCAAAAAGCATGGTTTGTGAGCAAAGACAGCTTTCCACTGAAATGACGATGAGAGTAGAAAACCGGGGGGGGGGGGTTGTTGCAGTGTGGTCGTGCCAAATTACCACTTAAAAACAACCGTCGCTACATTTGGGGGCTCTATTTTCTCTGGCACAAAGTTAAAAGGAGACACCAAAATGGAAACAGATGTTGAGCGAGTTCGAGCTGGTAGTGTGTGTATTATCTGTTTTCATCTATTCTTTCTCCTCCTCTACAGCGCCGTCGTCTGTTTCTGGCCCGACATAAAAGTGTGAGCTTGAGAAGGAAAACGGTGCTACAACGAAGGTCTGTCAGCTACAAACGGCAATAAACCTCCAGAAGAGATTAGGTTGAGAAATGCTGACTCCTCCAAGGAACAAAGGTCACTAAAAATATCAACAAAGAGGAGAGCAATAGGCAGAGCTGAACGTCTGGCTGCAGAGGATCATGGGAAGTGTCTTTGTTTGACATCAAGGTGATTAAACAGAGACTCGATTGTGTTCGTTATCAAAACCACAGAAGAGTAAAACTTCGACGAGAAATGAGTGAACCTGCGCTGTAGAGGCTCATGGGGAGTTGTATGGTTTGTCATGCATACGGTATTTGTCCAGAAAGGGTTAGGGTTAGCCTAACCCTAACCTGCAATGAACAGTATATGGGTGCAAAGCTCTATTTTTCTGCTATCACTGAATCTTTAAGCTATTGTAAACGCTCCAGGCGTTATGACGATGAAAGGTAGGCTTGCCCACCACTCTCAGAGGTCACAGGACGGGAATCGGAAACCTTCATGAATGGAAAAGTCTTCTGCATTTGTTGCCTGTAGTCGTGATATCAGCAAGGACAATAAGGTTGATCCGGGTTCATCTTAAGAGAAAGCATCAGAACATTTTGGAACCATACCAAAAACCTTCCCAGCAAAGTCAATTTCGAACATTTATTTTATTTATTTTCTTGCAGTGAGGTGGGAACGTTGGAAAAGACATGCCGGCCAATTCCATAGCTGTCACCGATACGATCTCTCAAAGGTTTGATAACTGTGCAGAAAACCTTTGGCTCAGTTGAACGAGTGGAGAAGCAGAATCGTGTCAATTTGTTTAGAAAAAGTTGGGCAAATGAGGTTATTTCCTCATTTTTGTGAAGAAAACACATTCGTCCAGGGTGTTAGAATAAGTTAAAGAACTATAACAATGCTGTAAAGGTAAAAAACAAACTGCAGCAAATCAGCAGCAGACTCCTCCCCAGACAAGTAGCAGTGTGGTGTATTTAATATTCTATCCAAACCGTATCTCATGATGCCATGTGTGCTTAATAAAAACTGTTATTGCTCCATAAAGAAGCTGGTTTTGGTGATCTTGGTGACCAGGAACACACAACTGCGGGCCAGCTATAACTTAGCTTTCAATCTCTTGTTCAAGAGGGACCTGGCAGACTGCAGCCTACAAATTTAAGATACTCGTATACATCCAAGGACCAGTCCGGGGAGTTCTGAAACGCACAGAGTCAATATAAGCAATGTTGGGATATGGCGGGTCGCTCAGTTTTCATTCAGAAAAGGGTGAGCTATTGATTGAATAAGTATCAGTCTGTTGTTTATTGAACAATCAATGACTTTTGATTACAAGTATTAAAGAGTACCATTGGAAATGACTCAAGATCAATACAAAAACTGCAAACATTCCACTTAATGTCACATTTAACTGTGAAATGTATTCATTATTATTACTAAACCATTATCATTATTAATCATCAACACAAATTTTCTGATTCAACCTTGTACTGTACCCTATATATGTTGATTCTATAACTAACATCAATAAACACATACTCAAAATAATTCTTGGGGTTGTTTGGAAATGTTTAGTTTTTTTACAATCTAATGTGCAAATTAGTGGCAAGATGAATATATGCTTCAATAAAACTGCAAAGTCCAAACTTCATGAACTCATAACAACAAAGTGAAGGCATTGCTCCTCCAACTTATTGCGGTCGGTGTGGAAAAAAAAAAAAAAAAAAACCAGGACACACAAGAAAATGTAAAAATTTGTTTCACCTTCAGACGGCTACAGTGCTGAGAAAAAGCCTGTGTCGGCAAAATAATCCACAACATCTATTGCTATATCCCTCGAGTTATTACATTCAAAGAAAAAGATGTTTGGAGGTGTGCCAACTTCTTAGTAAGTCTTAGTGAGACGCATAGTGACAAACTTTATACAAAAGTATACAACAGATTAAAACAGCCATTTAAAGGCCGTGTTAAACAAGCCACGAACACAAGTTGAGATAATTCCCTTTGTCCGACCCTCCGAATGCGAGCCAACAGGAAATGCTTTATTTTCTTTAATACTCTATTCTTCTGCAAACAACTTTCTAACATCTGTTCCTCGTTTTTGTAGCAGAGGACGTTGGAGGAGCGGCAGTCGATCGTGCGTGGGCTGAGGGAGGAAGGAGGGAGGTTCCTTCTGAAAATACTGAAAAGTGACAAAGCTGAGAGCAAACATCCTACTTTACACAACTTTCAGCTTCACAAAATGAAGAAATTACAGACATATAGATGCTGTGGGACACAACAGGAATAATTAGTGCGATTGTGAATGCGTCAGCTGAACACAGACCACCTGACCCGCACCGATAAGCTCATTCAGACCTTCGGTTTTAAGACGTGTGACCAACTATGGCTGAGCTTTGTAAATATTCAGTCGCACATTCGGCAGCAACAAAAAGCACTAAAACTCTGAGTCATTTCAGCATGGTTGTACTGAATTGATTAGTACAACCTCATTAAAGTTGACACATTGTTTTTGTCCAGAGCAATATCCAATTGTATCATTTTGATTTGGAATTACAGAGTAGGAAATAGTACAAACATTTATAAATCACTAGAGACTGCAACGTATTTCTACCCGTTTTTTCCACGACCATATAACAAGCTATTCCCAACAGATTTATGTGTCCTGTTCAACTGTTATAATGACAAAGCAATATAAAGTCAAAAGTCTATTATTAACTCCAATTAGATAATTATTTAGTTAATCAATTAACTTTCAACCATTTTGATATCTTTAATAGATTTACACTATTCTCTCAAAGCTGAATTTGGGGTTGAGGTTAGTGTTAATATGCAGTTGTCAAGAAAAGAAATTAGTTTTTGAACAGCTTTCCACATTCCAGCTGAGCGTCAATCTCTGCACTGGCTGCCTGAGGATTGATTTCAAAATTTTTACTTCTGGTCTATAAAGCTCCGAATGGCCTCTGGCCGAAATACATCTCAGATTTACTTATAGAATATAAAACATCCAGACCACTGAGGTCCTCAGGAGGTGAACAAGTGTTCCCAGAGTCAGAAGCAAACGAGGTGAAGCAGCTTATAGTTCCTATACTTCTCACATGTTCTCACATCGTCCGGAACACCTGAGGACTGCCGACATACTCATTTCTTTTAAAGGCCTGAAGACACTCTTATCGGCGCTTACATTTACTTAGTGTCATAGTCTCCTTTTATGCCGTTTTTAAGTGATTTGTTTTAATGTATGCATTCATTTCCTTGTAAAGCACTGCGAATTGAGTTTTGTCTCAATAATGCTATGTTAAAAACTTGTCTTGCCTTAAAATTGTTTGGATCTCTGATAATAAAATCATTATTTCTATTTTGAGCATCTGTTTGGGACAAATATGACATTAAAGGATCAGTGGAGGGACTGGCCCAACACAACTTTAACTATGAGCCAGTGGAATATCTAATCCATTGATCTTCTACACAACTTTAACCACTTGAGGGTCACAAGTGGCTGGACTCAATCCAAGTTAACAATTTGCATAGGCAGGGAAACCCTGGACAGGAAGCAAGTTCATCAGGTAAAAACCAACTAGACTTGTGACATGTTTAGGTTAACTGGAGGTCAATAAAGGCATGGATGGACCTTCAATCCATTGATCTGGTCATCTCGATCAATTGATCATCAATAGATAGATAATACCTTGTTAAATCAGACTGCTTATGGCTTTAATAAAAAGAAAACTGAATCTGCTTTAGACATGGGCTATCTACCTGGTTAACATCAGTGTCAAGTTAATTGTTTCCATAATTTAATTCAAATTGAGAAAGTCATTAAACACAAACTGAAATATTGTGTGGCTTTGTTTGTTTCATTCTGGGAATTAAAAAATAATAATCTAAAAAAAATACTTAAACAATTGAAAACACTTTTTGTTTGTTTGTTTTTACATTAAAACTGGTCAGTTGTTAGAAATGACTAATAAATCAATTAACTATTCGGTTAAATTGATGACTCTAGTGTTTATTGCCAGGTCTGCTGTTTACCAATAAGATCCCACCTTGTCCAAGTGAAGCCTACTGTCGCACTGTGTCATTTCTTGTGTTCGTGTTTAATGTTCTCATGATTTATCCGGAGAAAGAGGCGAGAGGAGCAGCTGCCGGGAGCCTCATTGAGTTTGTGTTTGGCTCCGCCGCCCCACCAGCAGACTGCCCCGGCTGGCCCCAGCTCTCTTACGGGACGAAAATAGAAAAGTGGCAGGCAGCAAACAGCTCGCTCCCTACCGCCGATGGTCGTGACTTAGCAGGCGGCTAGCGCTGTACTTTCTCTCTCTATTCTAAATTAATCAGCGCTGGAAATGAGACAAAAAGCTCGGCTTGTCGCGACTCACCTGAACCGCGGGGAGTCCTTCAAACATTCCTCGAAATCCACAGTGATCTTCATGTTTCGTGGGAGAAGCCGCAGCCGTGCTTTGAACTAAACACGGTAATCCAGGCTCAGTCTCTGGGGCTGATTAGCTCGTATGCTAACGTCCAACCGTTCCGCCGTCCGACCAGCTGGTTCCTCTGCGTCCCCGCTCCGCTAGCCAGCGAGCCCCGGAAGGCCAGCAGCTTCACCCCGCCGTGTGCTGGAGCACCGCGACGGTCCCTGAACACAACGCGAAACTACAACCAAGCTGCTGGCGACGCGACCGAGTCGGAGCTGGGAAAAGAAAGTGTCGTCCGGTGGAGCTCGGTCATATCATCCAGAGCGAGAGGAGCTTTTCTCAGACGCGCGCGCGCACACACAACTCTACTACAGCAGCCCCGCGCGCACTCAGATCGTCCACAGCTAGAGAGGGAGCGCAGCGCATGCGCAGTGCCGCAGCTGTCATTGACAAAAACGGTTCCCTCACACACAGTCCAGGACAAAAACTCTCATATCAGAGCTAGAAAACCAGAAAACACTGACATTAGGAACAGAATGATTCAATAACCCGTGAATTCGAAGGTTCCAAAACAAACAACTTAAAGTATTGATTCCCAACCAGTGGGGGCCCGACCCTCACCACAGGGGGCGCCACTGATTCAAGCCCTCTTGATGGAGTGAGAACATTTTTGTGATGTCTTACAGATACGGGAGTCGGCACTTAATTCGTTTAAGTCACAAAACTACTAAATCTACACATTTAGATTAAAGACTATTTAAAAGTAAGTTCCACATATCTTGCAAATTAAGCAGCAGGAGAAAAAATGGCAGCGCATCAGGCTAAAGAGGAAGATGAATCAGAAAAGAACAGCGTCTCTTGGAGATCTTGGTTGATCATGAAGAAACTTGGGAACCTCTGACTCAAAAGACAGGCCAAACATTATTTATTTATTCATTTATTTATTTATTTTGATAAGGGATTGTCTGTAGATGTTGAGCACAGATCTTATCAAGCAATTGTACAAAGTACAGCACACATTGTCTCCAGTCTTACCCTGGTAAAACAGTTGTAAAACTTGTAATAGCTCTACTAATTGATCTTTTTAAGGTTTTGCATTCAGTGATTACTCTTTGAATGATGTTTCCACATCTATAAATATCTATTGCTACATTAAAAGGTTTAGTCTTTCACTTCGAAAGTGAAACAAACTTAAGTGGAAACATTGTCAGCACATGTCAATACATGTTTGAGTATTGGATATTATTGTAGTATTATACTGATTGTTTTATAGTGGGTGTATAAGGGCCGTCTAAGGCCATTTGTTAGTGTTAGTGTGCCACCTACTGGCAGCAGAATTGAAGTTACTGTTGTGAGAAACAGGGTCAGGCAGTTGGATGTATAGTTGCCATTTGGGTGTAAAAGCGATGGAGGTCCGCTGGAGTTGTGCGTTCCTGTATAATTGACCACGCCTACATAAACAAACTTAATACCCAAATACGACCTGCTTGTTAAAAAAAAACAACCTCGGCAACCCAAAAATAAATAAGTGACATCATAATCCTGAGCATCATTTGCATGTCCTGACCGACACCATGTACCCCTCCTTGACTTTCTTTGTTGATGTTTTTTGATTGTTGCTTCAAAACAAAAAAAACTATCGAGGCACAGAAGAAGACGCCCTGCCCAGATTTACCCCTTTTCAAATTCATCCCTTCTGAAACCTTCCAGCATGTTTAGGCTACAGTTAAAGAGCAGAGTGAAAGGAAATGGAGTTTTGTGACATCAAACCTATTAAAAGCATCCCAAGAAAATGAGACCTGTACTGTCATTACAGGACATGTGTCCACCATTTGGGAAAAAGTCAACAGTCCCATGGTAAGAAGCAAAGACAAAAGATTTGTTTCATTAAGGAGAAGGGGAATTGCTTTCGATGCTCACGGACTGAACACATAATCGGTTAATCTGTGAATTGTGTGATCAACAACATCCCACAAAGCCAGAGCAAACAAATGAGCCACCAGGAGTAATAAAACTAACTCTTCTCCATGTGGCCATACAAGGGCTTGGAAAAAGAAAATTTAAATTGCTGCATCGTCTCCGTAGTTCCTGTGCAGGTCAAGTCAACCACGGGAAGTGTGGTCATACATTCTGCTCATAACATTTCATACAGAAATTAAACATTACAGGGAAAAGTAGTTAATTTCTGTTCAAACTAATGGGAGAGGAAAAGGTTGTTACGGCATACAGTTCGTCTGGGAGTGAAGTATCAGGTCTGGATGTTTGCTTTTATCCCCTGCCAGACGTCCTCACACAGAAGCTAATGCCGGTACTTCAGACTACATCATTTCTGCTGCAGCTATGGAAAGGTATTCTTATTTGTCAAATGTTATTGTCCCCACAATAAAGGCTAATGGTCCATATTGATAGGAATCAAGGCTTCCAAACTATTGGAACCTTAGGAAGCATTCTACAGCTGTGGAGATGGCCAAATTGTATAAAGAAAAGAAAATAGCCCATAAAATTATTATTTTTTTTAACAGTTAATACATTTATCACACTTAAACTCTACTGTTCTTTTTCTGATCATTCCTAATTCACCTTTCCCTGACAGCACACCCCAGAAGTACCTTCAGTCATGATTCAGTGGTGGAAAGTTAGCTCGGTGTACGAGATGCTGAAAAATTTGAAGCTTCAATAAGAAAACATATCTAGTCAAGATCACTACAGCTCCATATCAAATATGAGCCATGTGAGATACTGATTTCTGACTTGTTTAATGACGGAAGACAACAGAAAAGAGAACACACTTTTGGATGATTAAGAACATGCGAACCAAACACAAAAGAATGAAAACAAACCCATGAATTCGCATCCTTGTAATTTTAAGACAGACACACAGTGCAGAATCATGACACAAAGCAAAAATATCTATACAAAAGAAAACCAACGAGCGAAGCCTGCTCACTTTATATACATGTACATAAATACATAGGAGGCACATTCGACAGGTAATAACCACCTTGGAGGTGATCGTGTCAGTCATGTCTTGAGAGAAAACAGGACAACCATCTCGTTCTCTATGCAGTTTTCTTTATAGCTTCTAAATTGATCAAAGTAGTCTTGTTAGAAATCTGTCTTTACACGAACATTCCGCTTTTACCACAATCGTATGGCGCTGCAGTGCCTCTATGTTGTCTTCATTCAATAGTCTGTTTTTGTTGGTGGGTTGAAACACAGAGGGAGTTTTTTACCTCACAAAAAGAGAGAGCGAGAGAGAAAAAAAAGTCACAGAATACAACAAAAAGAAAAAAAAAACTGCGACAGGAAATGAAGAAGTCATTTAGTTGTCATTGTTCTTTTGTATTTCCACAACACAAAGCTCAACACTTCCAATCACAGTGAAGAATTAAAGGGTCGGAGGAAATATAAAGACATCACAACACAACAGAGAATCAAAGTTCCTGCATGCTTTCCATGGTCAGACTTTCCCTCGTGGTGGACTCCAGCTGTCCAGAAGCTCTCGGGCCACAGGAACTTCCAAGTGTGCAAATCCGGATGCACCAGGATCATTGTCCTTTTCCACTGTAGCACTTAAATCAGGTTCCTTTTTTTTTTTTTTTTTTTTCCTTATTTATTTTATTTTTTTTTTTAAGACAAAATAGTGACTTTATTAACACCTGGAGAAACTTCAAACATTACAAAACTCCTTGAAACATTGTCAACAAGCTTCAGTGATTTAACTAACCTAACATCTTCTTTAAAGTCAGTAGCATTAACATCTTTTTCTGTGGCATTCTCAAGCTGCAGCCCACTTAATCCAACAAAGCATTGAACAAAAATGATGGCAAGTCAGACATAATCCAACCATAATATCCTACTTAGGATAAGTCAAACAAAGCTCAGCTGTGAAGACAAATGATCCAAGTGAAAGTAGTGCCTGGTGGGTTTGAGTGGGTTTGAGATCTATACAAGAGTCGGCTGCTGCTCGAGATGGAAACCTGACATGGCTTTATGACAAGACTCTGTCCTGTCTAACAGTAGCACGTGCTCTAATTAAGGGAACTGAGGTATATAAAATAAATAAATGAGGTTTGATGTGGTGTTCTTACGTGGAGAGAGAGAGAGAGAAAGTACATGGGTTGTGGACCAAAATACAACTGGCAATACAACATAAAACACCTTTAGCAAAAAGCCGTTTGTGGTGAGACACTATGGTCACGAATTGAACTCATGTGAATAGAGATCTGCTCCGTCTTGTTGGCTGACACCCATCACCTTGAAAAGCACCACATGACAGAAGACCATCTTCACTTTCTGGTAGATACAGTTAAGAGATCAACGCTTGGTGGTTTTTAGTAATATACTATTATTACCATAGGGTGCTACACATCTTTCCCTTGTATTATTCCAACGCAACAAAGTCGGTATGAAGTGCAATAATCCTGTTTTTATTTGAACTGTATTACTGAGTAAGCCAAGTAACACTGTCAAAAACAAACAAACAAACAAACAAAAGGTCATCATTTTGACCGACACACTAGAGTGGTTACAAAGCCAAACACAAACATCTGAGGAGCAGCTAGTAAGTGTGCCACCGTTACGTCTCGGATATGCCCTTAGGGAGGCTGTGCTGTGGTGGGGCGAGCCCCCGGCTTTCACCACAGACAAGTCTGCTGAAGCAGTCACAAACTGATTTGATGCTTCCTTTCAGGGTCTTAAACACGTATTTTCCAGTGCGACACCAGTTAACAAGGTGGGAGGAGGGTATTCTTGGCAGCAGGAGAGGGGAGAGGAGGGACAACAGTCTTCACCCATGTGGTTTTGGACAGAAAAACCCAGTGTGATTGTGGATTTGTTATTGGTTGTTCGAAGTCACACAGATAGGTGGGTGATAAGGAGGTTATGGGCACTAGTGAGGTTTTTTTTTTTTACATGTGGTGGGAAAGCAGTGTTTGCTGTGGGGCTCAGAGCTGAAAGCAGAGAACAGTGGCACTGTCAGGATCTTAAATGGTTTGACCCCATCAGCAGCATTTAACCTTAACCAACATGAATAATGAAAATATTTTGTTCATGTATTCTTTAAATGGTTTATTGCTGATATGAGCATTAAATACCTGCATGCAAATTTTGTGAGCATGTCAGCATTAGTGGGCACGAGCTAAACACAGGCGGTTTACACTGTTAATCTGTGTAGAGAAGAATTGTCTGAAGAAAATGATGCAACATCAGAGACACCTCTAGTCGTATAAAATGCAATTGAAAGTCGCTGATAGGGACTGCTCAGCAGGAGAACCAAGACCCACCATGCCAATTGCCTTCTAGACTATTGAATGATGGAGAGGTGGCCAATCTGGAGGATGAGGAACACGTTTAGCTGGCAAGTCTAGCCCAACAATGCAGTGAAAGAAGACACCCAGATGAAAATGAATAGAACACTCCATTCACAAAAAGACATGGGACAGTGTCTTTAAACGATTACAATGACCAGTCACATCCAGTCAACCAGATTTTGTGACTTATGGTCCAAATGCAGTAGATTGCATCAAGCAATCTAAAGTTGTTCCTGCTGAGGTGGGTAACTCAAAGGCCACAGCTGGTCCTTTCTCAGTGCACTGATGCCAAACATAAAACAGCTACCGACGGAGGGATGACTGCAAGCAGTTTATCAGTGATGAATCCATTTCGTTTGGGTACAAGACGTGGAGCCTCGCTTCACCCACAGGGTTTCACATGGAGCTCCGTTGCAGAGTCTACACACACACACACATACACACATATCTTCCTGAAGCTGCCTTAGCGCAGTCCTTGCACTGGCTGCACAAGCAGAAGCTCCTCCGGGATCGACAGTTGTGAATGTTAAGCTTTTCATGTTTCCTTCAAACATGTGGAAAACCACCTTCCAGCCACGGCAGGTCTTCACTTGTAATACTACAAGATGCAGGTGGGGGTCATAACCTCACTGTGGGTGGATGTAGAAAGTGTTGATGCGGTACTTTACATTGAGTGCTATGAGATGGAGACTGAAACCTCACCAATAAACCTCGGAGGTGCACTTAGTTCCATTGTTGGAGAAATGAAAACAGACCCAACTATGAAATAACTTGAATACGGTCACGAACTGAGCCCCACAGTAAACGCTGCTATTTAATAACTTTTTGCTGACTGATGCAATAATTGTGTTGTTAGAAATCCCCTTCAGTTCAGTCTGCATTGCCATGGTGTCTTTTGCACTGATTTAAGGCACAGAAGATGTTGTGATGGGACTCACACACAGTTGGCCTTTCATTTCACACTGAGATACAGACTACTGGTTAAAAAAAAAAAGAGATAGAGAACAGTCTGTCGACCCACAAATCTCATTGATATCATTGAACTGCGGCGCTAAAGCCACTGCTCGTTTTTTTTTACACTTAAGTCATGTTTGACTCAACATGCTGTGTTGCGTTGCGTTGTGCGCACCGAGACTGGTGGTCGACTTCACTCAGTTGCCTCCCTCTCCTCAAAGAGTTATGATACGAGAGCACTCATCAAGAAACTCCACAACCACGGTTAGACTGTGCAGAATGCCACTGGGGTTTCATCAAGCCAGACTGACAACTGAAGCCTATCGTTTACCTCACACTGTCAGTTGCCACCTGTGCCCATCACCCGTACGAACCCAACTCCAAATCCCATTTCAAAATGTTCAACAATTCTCGAAAATATTTTCATTTCTGTAGCATTGATATAATCTGACCATAGGTGAGCTATTGCAACAATTTCAAGACCGACTACAATTTGCAAAGGTGAAGACATGAAGGTGAAAACTGAAAAAGTGTTTAAATTGGTCTAACTGTATAAATCTTTGGATTAGAAAAACCATTATATCTGCATATGTACACAATGAAAACTTGACTGCTGCTGGAATTATATAAATTCCAACCTTGACTGTTTTGCATCATCGTCACCAAAGTCAAACAGTCCAACACGTATTCACAATAAAGGCCAATTCATACTTTCCACATTTGCGTGTCCACGCGACGTAAATATCGTCATATACCTCAGTGTGAGGGTCGGTGCGGGCCCCTCTGCAGTCTGCCGCGTACCGCTCAATTGTTGTGACTCAACGCACCGACCGCGCATGTGACAGAGTAACGGACATTAACAATGGATGCCTACTGAGCGCTCGTGCGATGAGATCTGTACAATCCCAATTTAAAAGAAAATAAAGCGAGCCAGATGGCTCAGAACTCCTGGGGTGAAATATTAAAACATTAGGGGAGGAGGAAAACACCGACCACCAGAAGTGAAATTATTTTCGGGATCGTTACTTTACGTTATGGAACGCGTACCGTCGTGAATCCTGAAATGTAGTATGATCGGAACCGTGTGCAAGTCAGAAGCTCTTTGCGGATACGCAATGCGGAAAGTATGGAAGAGCCTGAAGTCTGCTTTCTTATATCTTTTACTCTGGTAACAGAAACAAATCCAGGCAAAGACTTCAACAGGGCCCATAGAAGAGCTCTCACATTAGTAAATACACTCTGATGCACAAGTTGAGGAAATCAATGTCAGTCTTTCAAGGGGCAAATGGCATAATCACAGGTAACCAAAAGTGTTTCCATGACCATGGCATCCATGAAGATTTTGTAGGGGTTGGTTTATTGATCTAAACAGAGAGGGAGACACACACACACACACACACACAAATGAAAACATTCCATTAAAACCACATTTATACATTTATTTATTTTCTATTTATTTATTCGTGCACAGGAAAGGCGAACAAATACACACCTTCCTGGGGTGGGTCCACACTGATCTCTGTCTCCTCCGTCTCTTCGCTCATCTCCTCATCCTCATCGTCGTTTTCTAGCTCGTTGGCGATGAGCTGACGCGCCCGCAATATGTTGAAGCCCTCATCATAGTGCATCTTCCGCAACATTTTAAAATGCCTCTTCTTTTCTGCAGGATCGAGGGAATTTATGTGACTTAAATAGACCAGACAAAGACTTTGTACATTCAGAGTCTATGTCTGTTAAATATAATTCCGGTGCATTAAAGTAATATTAATCCAACTGGTAAATTAAATCTCATTTAGATTGACAAAAGAGTGATTGGTCGGAGTCTAAAAAAGCCACTGTCATGTGACTGAACAGTGTTTTAGACAGACTTAAAAAACTATATAGTTCAACAGAAAATTAAAGTCCTGAAAAAGAATATAGAATCTATGAAACTGTGTAAGTGTACAGATGCAGATGGCACCCTGGTAGAAACGGGAGAGAAACAACTCGTACCTTTTTTCTCAGGCGTCAGCTCCTCGTCCTCTTCCTCTTCTTCTTCCTCCTCCTCCTCCTCCTCCTCCACCTCTTCTTCCTCCTCTTCCATGTGACGAGACTCTGCGTCCTGTACTGCCACCAGCCTTAAAAACAAAACAGACATGCAAATTTTTTTCCTTTCAAGGTACATAATCAATCATTTTTAAAAACAATTGTAATTGGAAAAAAAGAAAAACTGTGGAAAAAGGTTTGCTGCCATGTGACAGCCACAGATGGAGAGAGTGTGACTACTCCAGCGTGAGACAAAAATAAGAAGTACTATTGCCGTCTCTCACACTCACAAAGCTTTACCCATGGCGGACAAAAGGAATAACAGTTTATGGCTGAGTGGATTTTAGTGAATATGTGGGACTGCCCCAGGGGAGCTCCTCATTAACTGTATGACTGCTCACAAACCAACTGGCCTGATTCAGCCACAGAGAAGACTGTCAAGTCCCCGACAGGTTCTAGTCACACCACCAGGATGTCGAGCAAAGGTAGAGGGGAGGGAGAGATTAAAGGGGTCAAAGGAATTACAGACGAGGGAAGTAAATTTGAGAAATGTGAAGCTGGACAAGTGGTTGATAGGAGAAGAGGCTGAGTAGATGTTGGAGATTTGAACAAGGTGACGTAGAAAAAGAGCAGCTGCCTTACTGTCTGGAGGGTTTCGTGTTAAACAATGGAAGGCACTCCATTGTGGAAGCAAACAAAAGCTGCTAATTGACTTGCCAGCCTCGAGCTCATCACGGTCTTCTATGTAGCATGTACCCAGTTAAACAATCTCATCCAAACCCGGCTTCGATGCACTTATGTAAGCATGCTGGCCCATGACAAATACAAGTCCCATTACTATTCAGATCACAGCTCTTAGTGGCAGAACAACATTTCTGAACTTGCTTTTCGAAGCAATGCAGCCAGAGACAATAAAAGAAGTTGGTCATATCTCTGTTTCTCGAATCCCACTGCTTGTTTAGGAGTTACAGGCATTTTATCATCACTTCTACTGTGTTGGTCTGTGGAGACTCAGTTAAAATCTGCATTTTCCCAATACAAGAAACCACATGCAGATATACTACATCTGGATACATGTTGAATGAGTGCAAATGCATGAGCATACGCCAAGTTTCTGTGCATCCATACTGGTCACGTGCATGATCCATCAAGGGTCTGAATATATGAAGATTTCAGGTTTGATTTATCAAAACATACATGTTTCTTTGTGGACCAAAATGAAGCCTAATGCACACATGCTGTCTTTGAAAAGTTTGTGTCCATTTCTTACTTTGACGCCAGGTCTTCTGCTGCTAGTGCAGTTTCGTCGTCTGTGTCACTGAGCACCCCTTCGTCGTCTCCGACCATCCTGAAAAAGAGACGTTAAATGAGCTAAAGGGAAGGGTAAAAAGACAACCTGTGTGGACAACCAGACATACCGACACAAACGTACTTGTAAGCCTCTTTCTAGAGGAGTGAGTGAATATTAATCGGACAAATTACAAGCATTACACTTAAAAATGAACCTGAAGACTGCAATTCAGCTTTTTCATGTGGCCAATCGGTAACGTTAAGCACTGTATTCCTCCTCAATCGTTCATGCGAGACTGTGCACTCTGACGAGTAAAGAATAGTCCATCTTTAGTTTAAACAGATTGAATTGAAGACGGTTAATGTCAGAAACGGCTAAGACATCCACATATTTTGTCTGTGATTTTTAACCTGTTATACGGAGTGTTTGGCTCCTCGATCTTCATGAGGCCATAATCTTTATTTGCTGGATGGTACGTGGCCAGGATGTTCATCTCGTCCCATTTCTGAGATTTCTTCCTAAAAAAAAACAAAAACAAAGAAAGAGGTAGACAAGGGTTAAATGGACACACATTTTATGTGGAACACTGTGGAACTGCCACCTTCACAGCAAACATATTCCTTCAGGGGAGAAGAGCCACCAGATTTGATCTAGGACTGAAAGTGCCCCAGTTTTCACTCATGCTGCTTTATTTTGGGAACCCACGGACAAAAGCCCAAAAATGTCATCTGCGCTGATCGAGCTTCTGACGACTCCCAGGAAGCAACACAAAATTTGTTTTTATGTCAAGGTAATCCATTGTGGATGCGAGTGAAGGGCTGAGTGGGTGGCAATGCTGATCTACAGAGAATGAAAAAGGTCAGAAGTCACTTTTCCAACAGCTGATTTATTTATTCATTTATTTTTTTATCCATCTCACTTGAGCGCGGTTATAATCCCCATGAATAGATTAATTCGTAATGTTTACACCTCAGCATGCTCTGCTGCCAGGTGGGGGTGGTGGTGGTGGTGGTGGTGGGGTAGATCAGCTCTGAATGTGGAATAGTAGAAAGATCATACTTGGTATTATATTTCAAGGTAGCAAATTTACTAGCTTTAACTAGAAAATAAACACAAAAACTAAACATTTCAAATGATACCACTTTTGTTTAGCAACACATTCAAAATTTCATTTTATTTTTTTTAAACTTGCTATAAATCCGCAACTTACAAAGCAAAAAGCCATTAATCATTGTTCACTATGGAGTCATCTAGCTTGTTTAAACTCCTTGCAATCCAGAGCTTCCTCTGCCAAAGCATCGTACATCATCCCTGACCTTGTTCAGGACGGAAAAGGTTGAGCATCACGGGAGACAGGAAGGGGGTGATGCTAAATTTACTGCCTGCAGAGCAACTCTACCTCTGTCCCTGAAACACCTGAGTCATTTAGACGACATCGTCATCATCATGCCTACACTTTCAATGAAAAAGCTATGATTAACCTAACTGCACTGAAGGCAACTGCTAAGAAACGCGTTTCCTTTAACAAAACAAGCAATAGGGGATGTGACGATTTGTGGAGGGATTTCTGACATGTTTTGTAATATATTGTAGGCATACACCATGTTATCATTGAAGACTTGCATAAGCCTTCCCAATAACTGCGTGTGCGTCGCAATGTCAGGTCAGTGATGAATCTGTAGTGCTTCATAGACTTTTTTTGTTATCCGGTTATGCAACAATAACCAGAATTAGATAACCCTGCTCAATTTTTACTAAAATATATTTGAGCCTAAATCCACTTCAGTTTACTCTCATGCAGAATGGATCATCACAATGACTAACAATGATGTTGCACCTGCCTCTGCAAGAGATAAAAAAAAAAAAACAAGGCAGCACCAACTACTAGTACACACTAAATATAGAGCACCTTCGCTTCTTTGATGATGGCTTTCTCTCCAGGGTGGTCAACAGCTGGCGACATAACGCTTCAGGAAAACTCATTAAACAGAGTGACTCATCTCTGAGAGCTGAGCTGTAGTATCGGGTAGCATAGTTAGAGAGGGCAATGAGAAAAGGTCTAGCTCCATGCCCTCTGCTATCACCTAAACCCACCAACACAAAAAGCAGGAGGTTCTTGTTTTACAGTGGAGGCAAAACCACGAACTGCTTCCACCTGGGTATTATTAGGCCAACAGCAGCAAGTATACGAGATCATTTGTGCATGTGTGTTGAGAGTTGTGTGTGCACATGTGGATTTGTATGTGCAGCAATCTGATTGTGGGTATGAGAAATAGCCACACGCAAAAGGCAGAGGCGAAAGTTGGTTTTCAAACAACCCCCCCCCCCCCTTCACTGCTCTACATATCAAGCACCACCAGCAACAAACTCCAAAATATGTAATTGGCCACCTTTTATACCCATAGGAATATACCACTATTGTTCTCGTGGAGATGTTAGTTTTTCACATATGCAATATTTATTTAATCTCTCTATATAGTAATATTTTTAAACATTAATATTTACAAAACCTATCAAAATCACGAAGTGACATTTTCCCTAATTAGTCTAAAAACCATGTCAACACCAAACAAAATCGTCCTCCCCCTTTACACTTCCCCTTGTGGTCAGATCCAGAACCAGCACCTTGAACAGTTTGTTCAAGGTGTAGTTATGATTGTATTGCATTCCCTTAATCAGTACACAGGGAGGCAACGTTAAGAGCTCAGCGACACTCTTAGCAGTTTAACCTTTTGCCAATTCATAATGTATAACAATAATTTTGTTAGCCTTCAAAGTCTCTCAGTTGTCATTATTACAAACAATGCAAGATTTATTTTCTTCAAGGTTAAAAAGTCACATAAATCTAGAAGATTAATTTCAACATGAAAAAAAATAAAAATAGGTCTCATGTTGAAACCATGCCGAAATCAATGTATGTTCGAATAACCGCCATAAGCAAGAAGCGAAAAGCAGTTGATGGAACGGTGCCTGGACAGAAGGCAAAACGCCCCTTTATCCCAAAGAATGTGCCATGCCACTAAAGACATGAAGGGAATCCTCTCCACTACATTCGCACCTTCAATCAATTCACTGGCCAAGACAAGACTGTCACACAGAAAACTCTTCTTCAAAAAAGTAAAAAAGTACACCAAGGCCCAGTTCACACAACAACTTTTAAAGTGAAAATGTATCATATTTAAATTTTTCATTTCAGAAAAGTGTTGCTTTTAGACGGCAACGGCAGAAATGCTGAAAATGATGCAGTTTTCTTGTTGGTCCACTGGTAAATGTTTTTTTCTTTTTTTGCTAATGAGACCACAACTACATGCATGCAGAGAACAATACGCTATAGACATTAACAATGAGAGTACATGGATGTTTGTACTGACAGATAATAATGTTGGATTACTATTCTGGGTGACTCGACTTTAAAACTACCAAATCCCATGAAAATATGGACTGGGAGTCATGACACTCTGGAAGCAAACGTTATTGTCCATCCCCTTGCGTGTGTGCAGAAGAAGTATTTATTGTGGCCGTGGTGCGTATGCACAGTAGCATCCTTTCAGAAAAGTTGCATTTTCACCCCATTCGATGAAGACTGAGTCGGAGTGTTAGAGAAAAGTTCCGCCTTGGGAGCGGTTTAAAAAAAAAAGTTTTCAGTGGCTCCGAGCACTGTTGTGTAAACAGACACCCAAAACACAACGAAAGTTTTCCCATTTTCACTTGACAATGTTGTTGTGTAAACAGGGCTTAAAGTAACAAACTTTTTGTTCATGATCCGCATTTTTTCAAAATGAGCGGTCCAATATATTGGTCTACTTTTTACTCTAAAGCTAAATCCCACACGGTAGTTCGACTTGTGAAAACGTTGGGAAAAGAATGAAGCAAAGAGCTGTGCTTTTCACACAATTAAATTTTTGTTGTCCCGCCTTGTAAGGCCAGTTCACATCCCACAGCTGCCTTCTCTTCGATGACCTCCTGCTTCATCTCTGGCTAACACTTTCTTGCACACATGCAAGTTAGTGTAGAGAGAGCCAAAGATTTATAAGAGTGGGACTGTGAGCTTTACAACAGCGACCCCCACATTTGTGTTGTATCTCTGATGAAACTGATATGTCAGTGTCCTTGAGTGTCGTTCCTCATCTCAAGTTCACCCAAACATTTCCCCCTCATGCAACTTGTTCCAATTCAGGTTCTGAAATGGCAACCATGGAGAACGGACAATCCCTCTGACAAGTTTTCGTCTTCTTGTTTTGCAGTAAACATAAATTCACCCCAGTGAGGGTATTGCTATTGAATACTTCAACTTGCTCAGTCAGGATTGTCAAACTCTGGGTTCAGTCCAGATCACATAGAACAACATTAGATCTCAATTGGGAAAGAATAAATAGAAGTATAAAACCTAAAAATACTGGCAACTCTGAAAAGTTCTATTTGTGCAAAGTTGTGAGTACACTCCGAAAGAAATATTCACATTTTAAATCTATGATAAACAGTATGAAACTACCTTAAAATAAAGTCCATCCATTCACTCATCTTGAGTGCACATTGGGTCACAGTGGAATAGGTGGGAAAAAAGCCAAAGGTGGAGATGACAAAGCACTTTTAGCCTCCTCACCTTGTCTAAAAGCTGCAGCTATTTATCACTATGGACCAGATGTTTGATACCTGCCGATTCTTGCTCAACGCATTTCTCCTCAGAACAGCATTAGCTTCAGTGACAAGAGTAGAGCGGATCCATATCATGAAGGGTAAAACATCCGACTGTTCAAAGTGTTATTGTTCCAATTTGCATTATGAAAAGTCAGTGATTCACTCGCCTGTCACGAGGGACAGTCAGGACAAGGAGTGCACGACAGTGAAGGATAGGTTGAGTTTCAGGGGCGCAACCATGAATTATACATGACTGGGTTTGAGGCCCATACATCACTGTTAACTAAATTACAGCAGGTGATTGCAGAGATAAAGATGAAGCTCCCAAAAGGGTTAAAACCAGATCAAAGCTTTACATCCCCCCCCGTGCTGTAATAAACTTCTGGGAAAATAAATAAATGGGCCCTTGTGTGATACTGCATACACATTTACACTACTGTTTCCCTTCTTCTGCAGTCATCTTGGACCTATGGATATTATTAAATCAATCTTGTATTTCAACCAGGTCGTATTTAATCTGTAAAAATTGTAATATGTTTAAAAAGCATTAAAAAAAAGCAGCACTAATACAACAGTAAACACTAATCGTACATCTTGACAGTCCAAGTTATAACTGGAAATCTATCGTGGGAAAAGTTGCGTTTTCACCGTTTTTACATGGAGAAGGAGAAGAGTGTTCTCAAATAGTTGTGTTTTCAGTGGCTCCGAGCACTAGTGTGTAAACGGACGCCAAAATCTTCCACTTGAAAACTGTGTAAACGAAGCTTTAGAGTGAGCTATGGCTGTGCACCGAAGTGACCTGACTGAGGTTGATCACGAGCACTGCATCTCAAGCACAGTCAAAGTGTCAGGGGTCTAACAGCTTTTACCTATTAAGTCATAACAAAGCTGATTTTGTCGTCAAGCTTGCCAAAGAGAAGTCTTCCAGAATAATAATATATTTGTTCCTTCTTGACAGAACATTGCAGGCAAAAACAGCACAGTGCAACATGACAGCCTCTTGTCATTTCCTCCACTATTGATCATCATATACAGCAACAGAGTAACTATTTTCCTCTTTCTAGATTGAGAAGAGCCAGATGAAGAATTTATTTACAACACATTAGTGTTCAATCAAACTGACTTTGACCGGAATCATGGCTGCCATGATTAAATTAAAATTGTTGTCAGTAATGTTATCAAGATTGTGGGAAGTCAGAAACCACCAAATTCAACAAACTGCTCCACTCCTGAAACACTACAGGTGCACGTGACCAAAACAAGAAGGAACATGGCACTGAAAGGCAAAGAGCACTGTTATTTGGAAGTACTACTCCCAAAGCACAATGATATAAACATTAATTTAAGTGTTCATTTATAACAACTCAAATTGTGATCCCAATATTCAAGTGCATTATTGCATGTTTTACTCATATCATGCTTGTGTGCATCCTGCACCAGCGGCCTCAGATGACCCACAGTGGATTCACCGGAGCAGCGAGAGACAGGTTCACAGAATGAAGCAAACAATGTCGACACATACATCGTGCCAGGAGCAAAAGGTGACAAGAGAGCTGGATTTAGAGGGGACTTGTTTATCCACTTGAGAAATTTGGGGTGGGGTGGGGGGACAAAAACACAATACACTCCCCAGAGATGAAAAATTATGATACGCCTCTTAGTATGTGAAGTTCATAGATGAACTTTGAGGACCGCACAGTGGTCTTGTGCCACAGCGAGAAGGTCGTGGGTTCAAGCACAGCTTTCCGGGACCTTTCTGTGTGGAATTTGCCTCTTCTCCCCTGGTGTGGGTGGGTTTCCTCTCAGTCCAGAAACATGCACGAGAGGCTAAATTGTGATGTTAAATTGTCCCAAGATGTGACTGTGAGGGTGTGTCTGTGTGCCCTGTGATAGACCATATCCTGCGCTCTGGGATCGTCTCCAATAAAGGGAAACATATTCTCTTGAAATCAGACACAGAACTGGCCTGATACATTAAATATACATCGCTGTGGTAAATATGCTTCATTACGATTTGGCTCTCTGATGCTGACAATATCATTTAAGTTCCCCATCACTGGTTTGCACCCTTATTCAGGTGAATGACAGCCTGGGCTAAATGCTCTGTGAGGAATCTCTTAAATCGGTAAAAGTACTGCATGCGAACACATTGGTCTCTCCACTCCATGTTTTAGACGTCTCGATGCTCCTACCTGTCTGAACCTAATGGCCATGTTATCACCAAGCGCTGAAGAAAGCCCAATAAGGTGTGTTTGGGCAAAAAAAAAGACCTAAAACCTGCAGGAGATGCGCCGCCAGGACCAAACGCACTGTATCACAACCCAAAGAGACCTGAGCCTTGAATATGTCCTATTATGGCCATGGATGACTGGGAGCGGTCACTACCACAGCATTTATTCCCCGACATCCCATCCCCATTGTTGTCTGAATCAGCAGTTTAAAGTCGTGGATTGGTGGTGTAGAACCTACAACCCCACAATATGACGTTATATTAATAACGGCTACAGCCACACCTGCCAGGGCTTCGATTAGAGGCTAACCACCGAGACACCGTCGCAGAAGGCACCGTGTTGGTGAACGCAGGCTCGCAGTTAGAATGACTGAAGATTACACCAGGGGGGAGAAACTGGTCCAGAAACTTCCAAAAGGGACATGACCCGGTGCTTGCTGACATTTCCAGCCCGAGAGTTGGCGGGCGGAGGGAAAGGCTAACAAGTGTTTAGCTTTCGCCTAGCTAACCCAACCGGGCGACCAAACATTCAGTGCGGAGCGGCGGACAACTCACCGAGCCTCACTCTCCGACAGCCCCGCGGACTCCTCGCTACTCTCCGGCGGCTGCTCTTCGGGCGGGGGTTTGCTGTTATTTTTTAAAATTCCCTTTATTGGTCGGATAGCTGCCATTCCCACGCCGTCTGGGTTTCTGGGTCCAGTGACTTTGCAGTGTGCGGCGACTCGGTGATACACTGTCGGTTTCGGTGCCAAACATGCACCGCTCAGTCCGGTGCTGGGAAGTGAGGGGTAACAAGAAGGTCGCCGCTCCGTCCCCGAAACGTGTAAACTCTGTGTGGCGGCTCACCAACTGCTAGAGACACAGCGACGTCTTCTATGACGGAGATACTGCTCACAACATATCGCGAGAGTTCGTGTAACGCGAGTTCATTCTGGATGGTGCTGCATTCAAGCACTCGGAAATCTCATCTTCACATAAACGTATTTAGATATCTGTTTTCATTTTTAAAAATCAAAACTGATCTCCTCCTGAAGAATTTTTTTTAAAAATCCCACAACAACTGGGGCAGTTTGCTGTCACCACTGGAGATATTGGTGAATTCCCACCCTTGAGAGTGACCCCCACTTTCTGGTATCCAACCTGAAAGCTCGAGAAAGCTTTATAGCCAGCAATGTACAGCGCCATCTGCAGATGGAATTTGGAAACACGGTAAGAGAAAGTGTGGCTTGACCTCAATTGATTAAAATGTTTTACTGTTGTTTTGTTGTACTGGGACTTTATCAATATGCTGACAATGACACGTGTCTTTAATTTTACAGCAATAGAAATTCATGTGAATGAACTCCCAACGGACTTTTTGTCTTGTCCAACCTCCCATCCTATGTTTGCAGGCAGAGAATGATGCCAAGTTACTTTTGTATTATGTTTTATTACGGAGCTTAGTAGTGTTTTTACACTTTGCATCTAATTCTGATACCTTTCAGAAACTATTTTATTCAAAGCAGACAAGTAGAATGTCACTAAACTAGAAAACTGTAGGTTCTGAGTACAACTTACACAATATAGTGCATCATCAAGTATTTTAGTAATGTTGAAACCAAAACACAGCTATGTTTTTGTTTATGTGTGTGAAGCATGTGTTAATTCTTCATTTGTTTTTATTGTTTCCAAAAATAAGTTGCACTGCAACAGCAAGTGGCACAAAGTTTAGACGAAGACCATAAGGAAGTGTTGCATTTACGTATTTTGAATAGGGGCTGTATTTGGTAGTAATAGTGGAGTTTGCTGCCACTTTGTGGCTGACTTTATACACAGCATCATATCTTACAGACTTCTTCCACGAATCTGGACTGGATGGATGGATGGATGGATGGATGGATGTACACTAAAAAATGTACACTGGAGAGGTTTGGGAAATATAAAGTTAGGGAAACTTGGAAAATACATTCACACCCTCATGGCAAATTTCAGTCACTAATTAACATTTAAATGCATGTTTTTTGAGGGAGTTAATCAAAATACTCAAACACTTAAAACATGTAAAGTCCTTAAATGTTCCTATTGTAATCATAATTCCTAAATCCTGACTCAAACCAATCGTTTCAAAATGGAACAATATTTCACAAGGATATCACATCCAATTTTGCAGTTGACTCCTGGACCAAATATATAAGATCTAATTATCTCTACTAACTTATTTTTTGTTTCATTGATCTCTTCATATATTTGTATTTAATGTCAATACATCCTCACAATTATTTATCATCTTCTATCCATCCATCTTCTATGCCGCTTTTATCCTGTGCAGGATCAACTCTCAAAATGTAAAGTAAATATTTCAGGTTGGAGAAAATATGCACACATTTTTCATTAAAGGCATCACTGGGGCAGCTGTGGCTTGGTTGGTAGAGTAGTCATCTATAAATTTAAAAGATTTCCCACTCCACCCCATAAGTGTCCTTGAGCAAGACACTGAACCCCAAAGTGCTTTCAATGAATGAATGGATCGAGCACCTTGCATGGAAGCTGCCTCCATTGGTGTGTGGATGGGTGAATGCGATTAACAGTGTAAAGCACTTTGGGGACTGCCCAAGCAATGGGATAGCACTTTGTAAGTATAATCCATTTACAGTAAATTGTAAAAACGTTTTAAACAGCAAATCCCACAATATTTCCAGTGTTTATTGATGTTTGAATACTTTTGTCACACATTGGATAATACATTTTGTTGTAATGAGTGTGTCAGACAGAGCCCAGCTGTCACTCAGTATTTTATCATCATATGACAAGCCTAACTTGCATAAAAAAAGTGTTTGTATGATTTTGAAGATAGCAGGAATTTTGTGGAAAATGAGAACACAGTTTGTGCCAATGTTCAAACCAAAACAACAAACCTAAAGCACTTGCATGTTTTAAGTCTCTTCAATTACCCGATTACAATGAGGGGCTTATTTTGAGCTTTCATTGGGAACTTTGTGTTGTTATGATCATTAGATTCAGTTATGGAGAATGTCAGAGACATCTAAAGCATTTTGAACAGAGGAACAGTTGCTCAGCCACAAATCTGGAGTTTGATGCCATCTTTTATCAAGTATATAGTAGATTGATTTTACAGCAGCTGTAAGACCTTTTTGCACTTTGGTAGCAAAGTTCAGATGCAATAAAATACATTTCTTATTCAACTTTACAGAATGAGTCATGACAAGTACAATGTACATTTGCTTGACTCAAACCTTACGCGAATAGCTAAAGAATTCCTGTGTTTAAAACTCATTGAATCAACTGTGATCCCATGCAGCATCTGGGGATAATGCAGAGGACTGAGTGTAATTCAGTCATCTAGTCCAGTATCCATTCCTCGCGTCATGTCAAAATGTACTAGTTATATTCCTGTCTCATACTTCAAGAAATAAATGTATGTACAGAGGCAATCTTGAGCCCCATAAGAAAGGTACCCATTTTCTATAGCAGGTGCTCCGGGCTTAAAAGTGACTGTCAACAGGTTGGGCACGAACAAACAAAACAAAGTGACCACACTGATAAAAGTAATGTTCAACAAGTTTACCGTTTTGAAACATCTCCCTGACCTCCTGCAGCTTGAAAACAGGTGATTGGAGCTGTGCACGTAGTCTATCAGAAAGCACGTCAAGCTGCACATGCAGGTGAACTTAAACTCGGAGAAGCTGCACATGCAGGCAGGCAGAAAGCAGGCGCAGTGAAGCTGTGCATGCAGGCAGACAGTGCCGTCATGTGGATCTGTTTACGTGCGGAGTCACGTCCTGGAGAAATGACTGACAGCTGCTTCGACCAATAGGAGGCCCTAGGTGGAGCGGCGCGTGGAGCGGAAGTTTGCGCTCTCACATGAAAGCAGAAGCTAGCGGAGGAGGATTAAAGTATAACGTTTACGATAAAACTCCGCGACCTGCTGCTCAAAACGACATGAGATACAGCCGACGGCCTCTCCACCCTGCGTGTTTCCCCGCACAGGCACACACCGCAGTTGAGCTATGAGGCTGCCTGCGGCTCGATCTGCGGACGAGATAAACCTGCGAGCGGAGAGATAAAAAGGTAAACACCCAGCAGGAGCTACCTCTGTTAGCCACATGCTAACCGCAGTACAGGACGCGTCGTCTCTGCCTCTCAACGGCTCTAAAGTCACTTAAAAAACACATCCGCTGATTACTGCCTCACTTTGTCGCCTCCGTTACTCCCATGTAGAGGGCTGGTTCCGTCGTAATGTTGGTTTTCTTTACGCGTTTCATTCTGTAGTCGCACTGATTTATAAATAATATATTCATGATTTGATGTATATATCTTTTCTAACGTCTTTGCAGTCACTTGATGATTTGTCATCAACATCTCGGTGCTGTCACGATAGATGTTGCTTTCACTTCCCCGTTGGGTTATTTTCTCATATTCAAATGGAAACTCACATTTCTGAATGTCCTGCCAGTCCAATGTTTTCATTAACAACATTAAAGTCGGTGAATATCTTGACATTACTAAAAAACTTCAGATTTTCTAAACCACATTGATTTAAAAGGTTGCCATATTTGTGGTGACAACTTAGGGGATATTATTATTCGTGGAAATCTATTTGATTGCTTAAAAATGCCAAAGTTTAGCCTTAATAACATTTGTAAGTCGAAAGCCAATGTCAGGTTTAGTGATGGGCAATGTGAAACCCCAATCTCATCCAATATAATAACCCAATGTAAGAAACTTTCATTCCCTTCTCACATACCATATATAAAAGATTGAAAAGACCCTTTAACATATTATTTAAATGTTAGCTATTGAATTAGAAGTTTTGTTTTGTAGGTATACATTTGTTGTTTCTGTAAAAAAAGATTTTCATTTTGGTCGAAGATTTACAATCCAAAGTCCTATTGATTGCGAGATAAAAATAAGGGGAATGTGCAATATATGATTTTTGTAGTTTTCTTTGTTGCTTGTACCCAATAGGCGTCATGTTACCAGTCTTTTCTGGCCAATCTGTCACTGTTTTCCACCTTGTTACAGAGAAAATCATCTGTCTACTGCGAGGGAATTAATGTGTCATTGTGTTTTCTGTTATTGTGATGACTCACTGACAGAAGCAGATGTAAAATGTCTTACTTTTCTACACATGGTACACGGCAAATTTCTGAGATCTTTCATTGTGTATTGAGCAATGAAAAAGAATTAAACCTAACAAAAAACAGAATTCCATGATAGGGAAAATGTTTGATATGGTCAGCAGGCGTATAATTTTGAAGCAGCATTAAAATGGTATTATGTGTAGTTCAATTGCAATGGGGGCCATAAAACTCCAAAACATATACTTTCAATGAACTAAAATGGCATTATAACTATTGAGATGATGAAATGATGATATTTGAAAGCCTTTCAACCAAAGATGAGTTCTCAAAATAGGTTCCATGGCTCCTGAGGCAGACTGTTTCATGAATGAGGAGCGCTAGTTTGAAAAACATTGGCTCCTTCAGTTTATGATCGCCTAATGGTAACAGTCATGAGGTTTCTGTTGGATGAGTTCACTCAGGTTGGCACGCGGACAAAGGATCAGGTGTATTTTATGGAAACAGATCATCAGGGACACGTGCTATTATGAAAACAATGGGATGATACTGACAAAAATAAACATTATTTTGAAGCGTCCAATAGCACACTCTGTGATAGTGAATGTCTGACCACCCATGTTTTGATTTGAGGAGATAAAACTGGAAAGTTTCCTCATTTGATGGGCACTGAAGCACATGTTTAAAAAACAAAACCCTCACCCTGTCACCCTTATGTTCCAATACCCAGATCAACCTTGGGTTCTCTACCAGAAGCCTGTGAGTTTGAGAGTTCTGCGCTGTTTCTAGGACTGTGCTCTTTTGGACTGACATTTCAAAATTTGTTCCTGGGATCTGGGTTCCCGCTCCAAGTGCTCCTACTACTTACTACTGGGATCATGCACATACGTCAATGTACACAATCCCAGCCACCTGGTTGTGTCTCTCCATGTACACTGCTTGCATCTTACACCATCTGTGGCTTCTTTGACTTTGAGGCAGCTTGTGATCCCAGCTGGGTATTTAATGACAGGCAATGCATACACGTGGATAGCTCAGACTTTGTACTTAACATTCAACTTACTTCTGAAGACATGCCTCCTCTCTGGAGGCATTTGGTTGTGGTTGACTTCTTTGTGGCCTATTAGTTTTCATTAGCCTGAAGGATCCAAATGTTCTTGTACTTATCATGGCTATCCTCTGTGTTGCGGAACAGCAGTAGTGACGGTGCCTACCCAACCCTATGTCCTAACCCTATGTCCATTTTCAAAGTAAAACTATTCTCTCTTTGCTGCCCGGGACCAAATGATCCACGGTCTACGGCCCGGTGGCTGGGGACCCCTGGCATAGTGTACCATTTTACTCCAGATGACTAATGCACCTCAAATAAAAATTAACCCTCCCAAAAAACTCCATGGATGTTAGTAATGACACACTGATGTCAGTGACATCAGGCAGCAGGCTGATCCTACTCAAACACCAGCAACACAAATTAATATTATCATAACTGCTTCGGTGAAAATGACCAGAAGTTAGGATTTATAGCGCACAGCACCCAGCTGTAATGATCGGTCAGTTCAAGTAGCCGACCGTAGGTACAGATTATGTCACACATAATCTCGGATAATCATTTTTGATGTTGCATCTTCTCCTGGCTCGAACCCATCAAGCTGCTTGTATAACGTCTGTTTGCATCTTTTTGAAAAACCTGAAACACAAAAAACACTTTTGCCTCTTACAGGTGTGACAAGAGGGGTTCCACCTCACGACAGAGGCTGCATCTATCTGTGTTCGTGTGTGTGTGTGTGTGTGCACGCGTGTATGGTTTTGTATGAGTGAGTGGCATAGCAGCTGGAGGTTGTAACGTGATGCCAAGATGCTGCTGTCCCTGGGAATGCTGATGTTGTCGGCTACGCAGATTTACACCATCTTCACTGTTCAGCTCTTCGCTTTCCTCAACCTCCTGCCCGTAGAGGCTGACATTGCTTCTGTGAGTATGCCCGCTCACAAATGTAATGGTTTGGTATTAAAAGTACACATGATTCTGCTTGAACAATTTAAACATAATATTTCAGTTAAAAGTATCAGGCCCGAGTTTAGTTATTATTATTTTTTTCCTTTACTTTTAGGAACTCCTGTGTGTTTGTTCATTCAGTGAACCTCCAGTAATTAATTGTCTCATCTTTCAGTACTCATTCGACAACAAAACGGAGAACTTTGATGACTTGCCTGCACGCTTTGGCTACAGGCTCCCCAGTGAAGGACTGAAAGTGAGTGCAACCAGGTCACAGACTGACTTTTATGAATTCTGAGTTACTTGTTGGTTGGTATAGTTCAACCATTAATATCTGTATAATAGAGCATGTGGGCTGTCCATAATGTTCCTGTTGTTTTGATGAGAAGAAAAAACAATGTTTTGTAATTCCCATATTGATATTAATAGGAAGAAATGGGATTACATTTATATTTTCAGCTTTGAAAAAATGTATCACAGTATCCATTTAAGTCCTGCATGTCAAATTTTGTTAATCCCTTCAGTATCTTCTGAATTTCTGTTTGAATTTTGTCAGAACCCATATTTTCTCCTTTATAAGTCACACTTTTTGTGTGAAAAAAGTGAAATCTATCAAAATATACTGGTATATGCTAGAATGCTGCTACAGTTTCACTGAAAAACCAAGTATTTCAAGTAAAAAAAGCTACACAACAGAATATAACAAGAAATAAAAACATTTACAACAGAAACAGAGCGGCAGAAGGAGAGTTCAGAGTGTCTGAGAAACTTGTGAGGGACTGGAGAAAAGCAGAGAAACTTGGACAGTGATGAACAACACGAAGGATAAAAAGTACCGACGGCCAAACCTGGAGGTTCAAATTCCTAGATTACTGAAACAACACCTGCTGGCCAAGGATTTCCCATATTCCAGTTGTGTCTGGGAATAGAAATATAAATGTGCCTTGGACACCAGTGCAGCTTATATATGTATTTTTCCTTTTCACTTTTTGACAGATGCAACTTCTACTTGGGCTCGACTTAGACTCTGAAAAGTATATTGACTAAGGCCATGTTTACACGACGACGTGTGAAAAGAAAACTTTCCTCTGCTCGTGTGCGAGTAGATGGCCAATCACAACATGGCGGCCTCCGTAGTTGCACGACCCCCCCCCCCCAGTCCATATTCTAGTTTTATAGTTGAGAGTCACTCCTAATGGCACAAATGTCACGCACTCTCCATTGCTAACGATTATAGTAGAATCTCTCCACACGCGTTTGTTTTCATGAGAAACACAACAGCGGCAACTCGTGGCCTGGCATGCTTTCTGCCGTTGTGGTGCCAACAGACATTTTGCTTGTTTTACAGGGACGGGACGAGCTCGGCTTGGTTAACTCGTTGGCTTGATGACGTCAGTGGAATCAAATTAAATATTGCAAACGGTCTCTTGAAAACCTCATTGACTTGCGTTATAAAAGCAGTTGACAATATGCAACATATAAATAGCATTAAGCTCCTTACACAACTTGATAGACTTTGCTGTGTGCTTTTTTTTTTTTTTTTTTTTTTAGGGAGTGAAAAATGGAATCTTTTTACAAAAAAGAAAGGAAATGTCTCCAAAGTTCTTCTGTAGTTAAAGTTGTCCATGATTGCTTGTCCTTTTCAGACCGATCTTCTGATGTTTGGTGATGTAAAATTAGGGGGTGAAGCTGGTGACTCTGTGTATGTGTATATACACATATATATATATATGTGTGTGTGTACACACACACACACACACACACACACACACACGCACGCACGCACGCGCTTCTTCTTAGCTACTGTCCCTACCAAGTACTATTTATTTTGTGAAAGTCGTTCTTTGTAAATGTGTTTTCAGGCACTTTAAAGTCTACCTCAAGCTCAACTTTACACATAAAAAGTTGAGTCTAATTTCACGCGGCTGCTCTGAAACATTGCTGCTTTGTGTTGACGAGCAGAGTAACCTGTGTTGTTTTGAAGTTTCTGTACGCTGGCCTGCGCAATATTTGCCCCACAAAGCTCTCAAACAGGAGGGATGATTAATGGTCTGCTGTCTAAGCAGGTCATTGTGGCGTTTCCCGCTGTCAAGAATTCGCTTGTTGTACAAAAAAGCCGCTCGCAATCTGGCTCAGCCTGAGCGATAGCTACTTGGTGTCTTGTTCTGTGTTTGTGCTCATGTGCAGGTTAAGTAGTATGTATGACAACCGTTGTAATTTGGACACTTATGTGAATTCGAGGGTGCTGTGTTTAGCGTCATGACCTCATCAAAAACAGCCTGAAAGCTTAATTATGGCGAAGTGATAATATATTGTAGTCATTGAGTTTGGGAAGCTTGGTAACAATTTAACAGTTTTATACCAAAGGCATTCCTCAAGTCGTTGGTGGCGTTAAGTGTGTCAAACCTAGTACGTAGATAAACAATGTGATGCTAATGATCTAATATGTAATCAAAACGTGTGCATCGCAGAAATGGAGCTCCTCTTATAACAGGATCGCTGAAGACAGGCGGTCCATTGCATGAGAAGACCTAAAGCATCCGGCTGTCAGATGTTATATAGAGGCTGGACACTCACTGATGGAGTTTTACTGGTAATGATGAGATCAGTTGAGGGTTTACAGCCTCGGCGGTCTGCAGAGAGTTCCTGCAGAGTGCAGTTTGGTCAGGTGTGTTCCCTCGACCGAGTGCTGCCCTTTTATTTTTTTAATGGGAAAATCTGAAACCCGTTACAAACTCTGAACAACCGACCATTAAACGTCGCGAGCGCCAAGAAATATAATCCATTCAGAATGGGAGAAGTCGCAGCCGCAGTCGGGGAAAAGATCTGTTGAAAATTTCCTCCATTTATTTTTTCCACAGGCGATTGAAGCATTTTTAAAGACTCTGTCAAAACGAGTGTGAGCAGCTCGGACAGATGCAATTAAGCTGTAATATAATCACTGTGCGTGGCTGAGGCGTAACTGTGAGTTGAACTGTAAGAGTGCTGAAGTTGTGCAATACTTAGGCAAACCCCCTGGCATCACAAGACTGCACAAGGCTGTTTGTTTCAAGAGGAATCCCTGCAGGGAACCGGCTCTCAAACAGAGATTTCCCTGTTTTGGAATTGCAGAATCAGAACAGTTCACAGTTTCAGTTCTTGATTTAGAATTTCCATACATCACAGCTGCTTCTTCATGTTTCACTTTGCCAGTGTCGTCTTGCAGAGCGAGGCAAAGTTAATCTCAAGTAAAGAACACACTTTTTAAAGTAACGCCATATTTCTTGAAATCAGATGCACATCTCGGTTTTAAGGAGGAATTCAACTTGGATGAGTGAAGAAGCCATCAGTTCTACTCTGCTAAGTACAAAAATACCCAGAGTTTTGCTTCGTGACTGTTTCTGCTCCACATCGGTCAAGTTCTTGTTTTTCTCTGATAATGTTGATTCAGATTGGAATGTTTAATCCACCAAAGCTAAAGGTACACCCCAAGACCGTGTGCAACGATTAATTAAAAAACATTGCCTCCAACTTTTAAATAAAGGCAAACTAGTTTTATGCATCATGTGCACTCCGATCATTTTATTTATTCCTTTCATAATTTTGGATGCCTCAGGGGTTTGCCAGAGACATCCAGAGGGTCGGGTGGAGCCCGTCGTTCGCCAAATGCCAAGGTCTGTGCTCTGCCCATGTGAGGACCGCGTTTGGCGTCTCAAACGGTCCTCTGCAGGGTGAAAGAGAAAAATGATTGATTTACACCAAACGTCATTATGGAGGGCTCTGTTGATCAAAAATCAAAGATTATACTGAGAGAGGAACCGGGCTCGGCACACTTCCGAAGGATGCACTGTGACATTTCATGTAATGAAAAGTCAATGATCACTTTGTTTCTAAGCACAACGTCAGCCATGACACAGTTTGAGGTTTGAACAGGATGACGCCCTGACAGGAAAATGCATGTCTTTAATGGAATATTCCTTACATTGTTGTGCTTCAGCACCAACAAAAAGGACAAATGCACTCATTAATTTGGCCTTGAGGAGTTTGGATTAGAGATTTCTAAAAAAAAAACAGGATCAGCCTTTGGCAGAATTGTGGGGGACTGTTCAGTCTTTCTTTGCTTCTTCTGTGTGGATCCTTTTCCTGTTGTTGCTCTGGCTGGAGCTCGCTTCCTCATTATTGTAATTGTCATGACTGCTCATTTCTGGACTTATTGTTTGTACTGACTTTGAGCTGTCTGGGTTGATAACTTCTGTCTTTCCTGAACAGAATGGGAAGGTATAAATGACACATTACTTTTGAGATGTGACCACAACATGTTTAGTAAAAGAAAATAGCATTTCTAAGGACCGATAAGGGTTGCCTGTAACTCTGGAGCTGCTGTCTTTAGTGTGTGAATTTTTCTCTGAGCAAATAGGTGAATTAGACTGGTGAAGTAATAAAAGCGTAGTTAAAAAAAAAAAGGTTCCGCTCCATTTGTGGGATGAACAGAAGTCTTTTAGAGCTCAGTGATTATCAGACCAAATTATCTCATGGTCCAGCTTGATTTGTTCGTAGTTTTTCCCTCATGGAAATGGAGGCACAAACATATGGCGTTGTCACTTGCATTATTCCCACGGTCAGGAAAGTGCCCCCACATCCGCATGTATTGGCATTAAATATTTAAAAGCCAGGATGTTTTTCAAGGACCACATGAACGTCCTTGAACTCCGAGAGAGCTGCCTCTCTCTTAGTGCTCTCCATCAAAGGTGCTCTAAACCTGATTGTTCACCCCCTCAACCAAATCATTGGACTCTGTTTTCTGCTGCTGTTGTCAACACAAAGGGGGTGACTCGTTCACAAGGGATCACAAATGATTTCCAGAGTTGCAGTGGTGCTTTGTCATAGATATGCAGCACTTATGTGGTTATTTACTGCACTTGCGTAGGCTCTCGTATGTGGTAACTGGATGGCAACTTTTTAGCATTTAGATGACTCAGACAACCCTGAATAAATGGCTGCTTAGAACGAGTCTTCCTCAAATAGCTGTAGGAATCCCCTCCCTCTCACTTTACAAATGTCAGATCCGTCTGCGTCCAACATTAACCAGCAAAAAATGGAAAGTCTGACATTCCTGTGAACCTCCTGCTGTGATTGGCTGCCTGCTCATTAATGAATGAGGACCCTGGCATTGTGCTTGCCTCATTGGCACTCACTGGTTTTTTTTGGGGTTTTGTAATTTTGGCAGTGTTTTTAACTGTCTTTCTGGAATGTGGTTGAATGGCAACACGTCTTGCACACTACTCTCTGCACACTATAAGCCAACCCTTTACGACGATTAAAAATGGGTCAAACTGTCTTACTGCCTGCTCCCTTCTCTTTCTCTGCTTCCTTAATGAGATTTTTCAGGTGTATTATTGAATTTTTCTGCTCATGTTTCCTCTGCTGCGCGCAACCCAGGAACAAACAGAATTATTTTCCAGATCTATAATCTACCCACCTCTTTTTACTGCGCTGAAGGCTGCATACCATAATGGGAAAAGCCTCAGTAAGAGGGTCATAGATCAGTGCAGCATGGCAATCATTTCTGTGCATGGTCTAAATAGGAATATTGATTAAAGGGCACATACTAAATAAAGCCTCTGAAGTTGTGCCATTGCACATGCATCCTCCCATGGCTTTGCATTCGTCCTGGGATTTTTAAGTGTTCCATGTCGATTTGAGTGGGGAATGTGAACATTGTGTCTGACTGTGAATCACACAGGCTTTAATCTGCTTACAGGAAGCTTCAGTCAATCTAGAATGAGATATTAATAATCCTCCCCCCCCCCCCCCCTCTCTATTTCAAATCGGAGTGAAGCTGCAAACAAGCCCGATAGTGAAAATTTTGTCAACGGGATTAAGAGTAATCACTGTGCAGTTATGTGGAACAGCTGACCAGAGAAACCGCCTCTCATGCTTCAAAGCTGCATCAACAGAATATCCATCGGTTTGTTAGCGCGCAGGCTTCGTGCTGGTACAGAGCAGATCAGTGCATGCCATGAGTACCTTGAAAGTGTCCTCATTAATGTGGACATGTCATCTCATTGCACATAACATAAAAAAAAACTTCTATATCTAAAAAAAAAACAAACATCTGCATTAGTCCTTTTTGTCTCTGTGGTAGAATGAGGGACCCGCAGCTTCTCGTGTGTTATGTTCTAGAGGTTGTCTGTCTCTGAACCTCAAGGAGGAAGGTCATAAATTGCTGATCATGTGTGTTTGTTGGTAGCCTTGAAGTGTGCATTGTTATCACTTTCTGTTGGATTTGTGGCGCCAATTCTTTTTTTCAAAGAAATGCTGTTAAACCTATTATCCCTAACACCCGGTGCTCTCGGATGGGCTTCAACTGAAGACATTCAACATTGTACGCTCAATAAATGTTTTGCTCGTTCTGAATTCTCAGATGCCTGGCAGGTTTTTTTTAATTTTTAATTTTTCCTAGGCCTAGGGATGAACTTGGTTAAAGCCATTAGTGATGTTACATTAGGTTTGAGGAAGCCCGTGCTAATTAGGCTACCAGTTATTGTCATGGGTGATAGTTACTTAAGTCATTAACGTATAAAACGATAAAAAAAGAAAACACATTTCTGATGATCAGAGCAACTGAATTAGTTTTAACTGGGGCAGCGTGGAGAGGTGGGGGTGTTTATGTTTTGACTCTTGACGTAAAGTGTCAAGTCAAGCTGCAGTGGACCATCCACTCTGGCGAGAACGTACATCTCGTAGCCCAGATAGCAGCCGACCCCTCTCACCCCGGGTGTAAAGTTTTTCAGTCCCCCCCCCCCCCCCCCCCCGTCTGGCAAAAGGCTCGGGTCCACCAGGACAGTCACCTCGCACCACCAGAACAACTTCTTCCCCTCTGCAGTGCCTCAACAGTGGCCCAACTTCCCCCAGTTGACGCCCTTATCACCCTCCAGCCCATAACAAAAATTGGCGGCCTGGTACTGTAAAATGTTGCTTTCGATCCTGACAGATAATGCCTTGACAAAGTCAGGAAAACATTGTTTTTACATCACATATTCATAATTACTGGTGCTTATTCTTCATGAACAGATTTTTTCAACAGTAGGTCTGAAAATCACAGTGAATTGGCATCCCACAAAATTACTTATGTCCCATGAATGATTGCAAATCAGCATTTGTTGCAGTCATTTAAGTCCAAATCCAGCCAGGTTTTGATGAGGAGTTTTCTTCGATATTGGACTAGTTTGTAGCGTCGTAGCCTCGAACTGTGTTTTCAGGAACCCTCCTCGCTCGGTTATTTCCTGTTTCCTCCAGTGGCTCTTGTTGCTGCAGTCTGCAGTGCTGGCTGGTGTTTTTGAAGAGGTTTATGCTCGCCAACAGAGGGCACTGTCGTCCCTGATTTCACAGTTCGGAGGCTGAATCTGAGGCAGCGTCACAATGATGTCATGCAGCAGCAGCAGCAGCAAGGCTGGGCTGCACCAGAGGTACCCGGAGGTGACTGTGTCGAGGGCGGCGGGTGACTCCTCACGTTCCTCACGTCTGATGAGAGAATCTCCAGAGTTCCCCGACCCCTTCAGTTTGACCTCCCGCGTCGTGTTGAGTGGTGTTCATGTTAAACTGTCGACAAACACAGAGAGCTATTTGTCAGCAGACCTCTCCTTCCTGCTGCGGCTCAGCCCGACAGATCTGTAAATAAATGTGATGTGTCACTGTGGTCATTTTCCATATGGAGCTCAGCTGCTGTGCTTGAGCAAGGCATTGCGCCCAATGTGTGTGAGTGCGCGTGTGCGTGCGTGCTGGAGGGAAAGTGCTGACGCCTCTTGATTTATTGGCCTGGTTTTTATAAACCACTGGCTTTGTGACACAGAGAGTGAGGTGGAAGAGGATGAAAGTGGCAGTAGACTCCCAAAGTCCCACAGCAGCTCGTGCTTCCTGTCTACCACCCAGCTCTGACACACACACACACACACACACACACACACAGAGGTGTTGGTTACACTTACATGAGAGCAGCAGACGTCTCATCCACTCCGTCTTGTGTCGGTTGCATCTCTTATCATTCCTTACCTGTTCAAGTGCTAACTCTCTTCCTGCTCGCCCTCCCATTTATTCGGATTGCCTTCTTGTATTTCCTGCATAATCCCCTTTAGCTTCCCTATTTGTGTCCTTTGCCGAATCGTTGTGTCAGCCTATCGCTATCACCATCCTCATCACTCACTTCAAAGACTGTGGCAAAAACGGGAAGCAGCGTAGGAAAAAAAAAACAGTCCAGAGTTTTGATTTGAGATCTTTTTGACTGTTTGTCTGTGTTGAGTGAACAAATGTTACCTTGTTAAATGGATGCGTGTTTAACCAGTGTTACATCCGGGACTGCAGCAACTGTTTTCCAGGCATTTTGTCAATTTTTTTTTTTTTTTTCTTTTCTGCGTCCTCCGACTGTATTTTTCATCTTTGGTTGTGATGGATGTTGCCAATTTGAGAGTGAGATGGGTGATGAGATATTGGTGTTGCTGAGATTGGATCCTGTGATTTAATTCTGCAGTGTCCAAGATTGTTAACAGTACACAGACTCCCTGAAATGTGGCAAAACCGTGCAATCGCATCCTGTTAAGAGCGTTTATTTTCTCACAAAGGTTATAGAGATCATTTAAAAAAAATATATATATATTTCTCTGGTATATTTTGTTCCTTTAGCTTTCTCTTGAGGTCACACGCAGTAATGTGCAAAACATTTAGGCAGTTGTGAAACTACTGTGTGTTGCAAAATGGTGGTGGGATTATATGTAATAGTTTAGTGTTTTCTAATTCAACAGCAAAAAAAAGGTGAATGAACAAGTAAGATTGGTATTTGGTGACCCCTTTTCCTCTATGCACACGTCTAAAAGACATTTACATTTGAGGTTGTTCATCAAACCTTGGACAACTCCAGACTCCCAACGTTTTGAGACGGACCCTTGGTGGTGACTAAACTGTCACAACCTCTTGATGGTCACTCAAATATTTCCTTTCAAAGAATATTCTACCTTTTAATGGGGCAAAAGTCTAACTTGTCTGACTACCTCAGGACTGTCATTTGGTGTCTTTCTTTCCCGTCATGTGTATTTGCGTTACCTTCACAGGGCTTCCTGATCGGCGCTCGACCAGAAAATGCATGCGAGCCCATTGAACCTCCCCCGAGGGACAACCTGACGGGGGCCTTCATCGTCCTCATCAAGCGATTTGAGTGCAACTTTGACATCAAGGTACAGTGTCAGTATGTGCTGGTAATATGTAACTGAACTGAATAAAGTTTTCTCATTTGAACAGCAGCTTCTACATGTTAAATCAAAGTTCCTGGTGTAAATTCCGGATTTAGTTTTTACTTGAACTCTAGGGTCAGCCTTTTCGGAATGGAAAAACAGGAAGTAGCCATTTCTGTAAACACCATTTCCTGCATGAGCATCCTTCCCATTATACTGCTGCTCTTTCACTTCCTGCCTTTGCTGCCGCGTTACGCACGAGGTAGAAACGCTCTATTTGACTAACGAGCAAAGTGTTTCAATGTGGAGCGAGTTCTGCACGGCAGAAACGGTCCAAGGCTCCTGGTGACTGACACACGGTTTGTGAGTCTGCACTGTGCGAGTGTAGTTCATGCACAACACTGAAGATCAAGATTAATATTAGTTTTGTAAGACGGACACAGGGCTTTACATTGTGGAGTTTGCATTCCGATGCATTATTCCTCCAATAAGTGTCCTCTCACAAAAGCGCTTGATAGGATAATAGGTGACTCCTAATTGGCTGTTGATATGAGTGTTTGTGTGGGTAATGGAGTCATGACCTGTCCTATGTAAAGCCTACATTTTGCTCTGTGCTAATGAGTAGAGGCTCCACCCCCAACTGACCCTAACTTTGATAAATTGGCTTAATAGGATCCATGGATCGCAAGCCAGAACTATGATTCTGTGGTTGTTTCCCTCTGCTGCCCAGCACGATAAATGTCATTTATTGGAAAGCCGCCACCTCTGAGCCTGGTTCGGCAAAGGTTTCTTCCTATAAAAATGGGAGTTTTCCCCCTTTGCACAGTCGCTTATGCTTGCTCATGTGAAATTGTTGGGTTTTCTCTGTAAAAGTGCCCTGAAATGACTCTGTTTGGCGCTATTGAATCATAACAACTCTTAAAGGATGAAATGAAAGCCGTTATGTGCAGGCTTTACCGAGAGAAAACATTCGCATAACAAGGAATCCTGGAATGTCACAGTAACCCAGACATTTCACAACCAGGAGACGTTATTATTCATTTCATCTTTCATTGTGAGTGACCCTGTGCACCAATTCCAAAGTCTCGCACCTGAGTTAATCTGGGTCATAGACAGCTTTGAATGAAAAGGTTGCTTACTTTATCTGTAATACCATTAGAAAGTGACTATTTATTTTTTGTGTGGAAACGTCTTCGTGGATTTGTAATTTTAGTGTGCAGCTTTTCCTCCTCACGTGCAGACATCCTCCACATACGTCATCCACCAGCACATCAGTGTTTCCCTGTGAGCAGAAACACTTCAAATCAGTGGCGAGATGTTTAGCCCCTCCCACTTTTGCATCTTAAAAACTGACCTTTTACAGAAAACAGGATTCGGTAGTTTGGTCGTAAATGCTCAGTCGTACATGAGTGTTAAACCTCCTGTTGCTTATAATTCAGAGTAAAAGTGAGCCAAGGGAAGGAGTGAGGCGGTCGGGGCAGAAAAGAGAGGATTAAGAGAGTGAGAGCAGTGATGAGTAATGGGCTGAAGGAGAGGAAAGCTTGCAACTTCTTGGCGCCTTTGTTCGGCATCTTTCCCTCTCTTTAATCCACTCTTCTTTTTTTTGAAATTATGGTAGGTTATCCATCCCCTCTATCGCCCTCATTTTGCTTCCCTACGTTGCTCCTTTAGTCATTTATACTCGTATTTCCCGTTTGGTCCTTTTTCCGGCTTTTTTTTTAATGTGCTGTGCTCCCCTCCCTTTCAGCCTCTCGACTCTGTTTTTTCACTGTGATGTAACTCTGGAGCAGACATATAGCCTTATAAGGTCTTAGTGCATCACACGCACAGAAACATGTTGACAGGCAGGCCAGTGAGGTGTTCTCAGGGCTGGAGTGTAACCAGACTCCACTCTGCATTGCTGTGTGTCGGATGGACAGAGACACAATATATACACAGCTCACAGTCTGAGGTTAATCTTCCGGCAACTATTCATCCAGTTGGTAATTAAAACAACAAAACACCATCAGTATGCATTCCTCATGCCGCCAACAATAGTTTCACTTTAAAAGTTGATGCTAACTGTATTTTGATCGGATCGGTTGTCAAGTGATCCGAGAGAGAAGCTGCTTGCTTGTTTTTTGTAATCATCTCCTGTAACCACCAGTTAATCTGGGATACGGTTCTAATTGTTCTTTATGCCTTTTAAGGTTTGAGCGATTTGAAAATGGCCAATGCGGTGAAAATATTTTTTTGACTTAATGTGAAAATGAAGGTGTTAACTGGTAGATGTACTCATTTAGTAATTGGACACATTTGAGGCCAGTACTTGTCTCTTTTTATTGTCGTAATTAAGATTAAATCATCCAGATGGCTGACTCCAGATTCCACATGATGCTTTCTAAACCGGACATTGTCACTCATGAAGATGATGGCTTGGACTTTTAAGTGTGGACCCGTTTGAAACGGAGATAAAAACTGCTGTTGTTGCAGAAATGTATAGACCATACCTATTTTCAGTGAAAATGGCTACTATATGAATTTCTAGGAAGCTTTTGGCCTCCATGTATGCCCAAATCAGAAAATTTGTTCTTCACCACCTCATTAGTAATCCCACACTTATTATCCATTACACCTGTCATCTTTTAAATAAACCTTTTTCTGCTCTGTACTTGGAGCATTTTTGCTTTGTACGACAGAACAGTTGTTTGACAGTGAAGCAGGAAACTTTACCCTCGCTGGAGGGAGTGGAGTATTTCTGGCTTTTTGTTCCCTTCTCCATTTCTCTATCTGCTTTCCAATCTCTCTCTCTCTCGCTCTCTCTCTCTCTCTCTCGCAGTCTCTATGAGGTCTTAATGATCCCTCGAATCTACACACACACACACACACACACACACACACACACACACACACACACACACACACACACACACACACACACACACTGTTGCCAGCATGCAGCTGTCTACCTTGCCGCCCTCCCTCTCTCCTTGAGTCACATACTCCTCCCTCTCTTCCTCTCGCCCTTCCTCCTTCTCAGCCAGGCTCGGTTCCCTCCAGAAGCTGCAGGGAAACAAAGGAATAATAGATTCCATCTTGACTGAGATGAGGCATTTGTGTGCGCGAGCGTGTGTGTGTGTGTCTTTTGGTGTGGTGTGTTTGTGTCCAAGTGTGTCAACCCCAACATGCATGTGGATTTGTGTCATTGCCCTCTGTTTCTCTGGGTCTTCCTGGAGCCTCCCGCAGCTGTAGCATTCTAGCTATCAGCATGGTACAAGTGGCAGCACAGAGTTTTAATGGATCTTCGGCCGTAATGGCCAATAAAGCACATACTCATCCACTTAACCCTCTGCTAAGTGTTGGCACCTCCCCTGTTTGAGTATCGATGTGTGTGTGAGAATGTGCAAGAGTGTGTGTGTGTGTGTGTTGCGATAAGACACGGTGGTGAGAAGGTCGAGTGTCTAGAGAGAGTGTTTGAGATAGAAGGAGGGGGGGGTGAAGAGGGGGATCAAGTGAGAGATGTTCATGGGCATACTGAGAGCCAGCGAGAGGAAAGCATTCCTCAGTGGCTGCTCCTTTTTGAAACTAAATCTCTAGAGATCGAGGGGTTTTGCACTTCCTGTATACTGGGATTCTTTGGGATGGTGGGGGAGCAAGTCAGGGCTGACCTTTGCGACCTTTCGGAAAGGTGGGGGGTGGTGGTGGTGGAGTGGGGGGTGTAGCAGGAAACTCTAGACTCTTTTCCTCCCCTCTCACTTGCACAAATCTTTTTCCGTCTTTTGGTTGCAGAATCCTTTTCAGTCTGTCTGTTGCTGTGCTTGAGTCTAATAACACGCGTGCACACACACACACACACACACACACACACACACACACACACACACACACACAGAGCGGCAGTAGGTCTATATGCGTTGAGATATAATGTTCTAGTTATGTAACATGTATGGAGATATGTCGACCTCTGTGGAACCACGTTGTTCTCTCGTCTTACTTCCATTAGCCGTGTCAGTCTCTCTGGCGCCACCTGTCTGTCAGTGTTTTTAAATTGATTCAATAATTCTGCCTCTTTCACAAAAGGTGCAACATCTAAACCGAACAGCCCTTTTGAAATCTCAGGATTGTTGTGCATCAGTTGTCATAAAGGCATTATAAAAAAGCTTGAGCAAACAAAATGCAGACTGAAAATCTTTAGATTTTATCAGGCAAAACACAAACAAACCGGGACTCCAATAGTTTCCCTCCACTGTAAATTATTAGATGACTTTGGACACAGCGCATTTCTTAGCCTTAGGTATCACTTCAAACACTATCCAGACGCCTGTGCAGGTGAGAACATGAACATGAACAAAAGGAGTGTTCAGGTATATAAAGACAGAGAAGATCAGAACAAGAGAAACTTGATCTTCACTCTGAGGACTCAAGTTGAAAAATGAGTGTGTAAAAGAGACTGAATCAGCATTTCATAACTCAATGAATATCTGTTCACTGCAGTCTTACAGGATCATGTGGGGTGGAAATAACCGTCCACCGTTTGACCCTCTGATGTATGTGACTTTGGTTTAGGACATAATGACTTAATCGCTCAGTTATTAGAATCAGATAATATATTAAGACATTTAAAAGCAATATAATTATTGTATAGTATATATTGCCGGTAAATCAAATGGTATAATACTCTACGTTTAGAATTAAAAATGCTCAATACGCTACTCTTGAGTTAATTAATCACAAAAATACATGTCATTAATTGTGATTTTGGATTTTTCATTGCCCAGTACTAAAATAAACATTTCTCTGCACACATACACCAACATTGGTGAACAAACCCAGGATTTCTTTTTTTGTTTTTTCCCTTGTCTGTTTTTGAATGAAATCTGTGCACAAAAGCAGCCAGTGCCTCTTAAAATCGACAGATTTATGTGTTGGTACACTCTAGTTATGACTGAGTGTAAAACCTGTCTCTCAAAGGGCAAGACAGACTAATCATTCAGTCTGGCATGAAAGCTTTTTGTCCTATTAGGAAACTGTGAACTCTCTGAGACGGGGCAGAGATTCAAATCACTGACAAAACCTTTCGTTTGTTGAAAAACATTTCCTAGAAACATTCACTGCAGCAGTGGACACTCGCATTATTGACTGGAGCTTTAGTATTCATAGGAAACGTTCATCTGAGAAAGTCATTGGAGGAGATAATTCACATTTCTCTTTAGATCGTCTCTACGACTTCACTGTAACTGATTTAGCGAAAGGCTTCAAAAGCTAAATGTTGGCTTTCGCTGACTCGGTACCACTGCATGTCATGTGTCACAACTGAGAGTGAAAATTGTGTGTACATGAGCACATTGTGCATGATTCTTCCAGTTTTCTTGTCTCTTGAAAACCATGCATTTCAGATGCAATCTGTAAGCGGCAGCTGCAGTGATGCTGCTCAGTTGAAAATACCGATACAGTCTTGTACCTTGACCACCAACCAATTGTTTTGAAAGATCCACGCTCAGCACCTTCTTATGGACCGCTTCATCAAATTCAGAATTATTCCCCTTTAGGGCTTTTATATCATTAACTTAATGAATTACTTTTCTTTTGTCAAAAACTTGGCCTTGTTTTTGATTTAGGATGAGCTCCCCCTTAATTCTCGTTGTGTATCAACGTTACCAGTATAGCAACAACCACAGACATGAATGGTACATGGCCAGTAATAAAAAGGAAGGCTTTTTTAATTAATGAAAGTTCAGGATGTTCTTTACAAAATATATCTTTTGTTACGAAAAACTGATTTTAATCATTATTTTATTGTTGTTATTTTTAAATCCAGCTCAAATTCCTAGCTTCCCTATTATATAATCTCTGCTTTAGTTGTCCACATGTCACACACATTTCCACTCCACATTGAGTGTTCTCTGACTGGACGTTGGCCGTGTCCATGACAACTTGCAACGGGCCATCGATTGGCGGCTTACAGCGTGCCTGCTGATGTTCGGTCAAGTGAAGAAAAGCGGCAGAAGGACGAGGGTTAAAGTCTGCCAACTTTCTTGAGGCATGGCCGTATCCGTCCCTATCCACCTCCACTTATCTTCAACAAATAAAACCTATCTGAAAGTGTGTGGATGTTTTGGGAGTGGCTACAGAGCAGGGCCTATAAAAAAAAAAAAAAAACAAAAAAAAAAAAAACATCTGTCTGCTTAGAAAAAGCTTGTGTGACTATTTTTTTTATTTTTTTTTACAAGCTGCAGCCAAAGTTGGTCAGCCTTTGTTGTGGTGGCTGGTAAATTTCCCTCAGCCAACCTCGCGTCCTTCCTGAGCTTCAGAGTAAATACTTTTCATGGATCAGCGTGTTTGTGCTGCGGCGACCTCGCAGCCGAGGGCTGTCGCAACAGATAGAGGTACAGCGTTTCTTCTAAGGAAAAACTCTGGAAGTGCTTGTGGTTTTTTAGCCTGTCAGCAGTGGGCCCTTCTCATATTTACATGGAAATAAACGTTGTCCGCAGCGAAGCAACACTGAAAATGAGATTCAGTCTCGCACTTCAACAAATATGAAACCTGAATAAAAGTAGGGTGCGTCGTATAATAACGTGTCATGTGACCACTGTTTTTTAACTGTGGTGTTTACTTTCTAAATTCACCTCTCAGTAATGTAACTATTCAAGAATTCAGATTTTTCTTTTTAATGTAAACTTTTGCTTTAACAGTGATCAGTGCTTGTTTGTCTGTATTTTTGACATGTTGAGGAATTAGAAACCCTCCTCACAAAATAATGTTGATGGTGCCAAACGATTTAAACTGAATAATTGGCTAAAACAGCCCAACAGTGTAAAGAAAAAATTGTAAGGCATGTTATCTTCATTTTGAATACGTTTTGCAGCTCCAGACAATCTTTATTTTCTTGGGAAATGGCACATTTGGCTGTAAAGGTTTTAAATCTGTGGAGCTCAAACATTCACAACAACATGCACCACCACCCTGCCCTTAATCAAAGTGTGAAGTTAAGACCACCACCTTATTCATGAATGTAGAACACTGAGTTTAGTGTTTCAGTCACCTTAAGGCAGGATGGACAAAGTGAGTAGAACGTACACACACACACACACACACACACACACACACACACACACACACACACACACACACACACACACACACACACACACACACACACACACACACACACACACACACACACACACACACACACACACACACACACACACACACACACACACACACACTCACACTCACACTCACACTCTCTTTATTCTGGACAGACGAAGCTTCCTGCACTTGCTCAGTCAGTCTTATGACAGCGTATGACTATGCCTGACTGAATGTATGACTAGCTCGTGGGTGTGGGTATGTGGGTGTTTGTGCATGAGAGAGGGAGAGGGACAGAATCTTCATGTCTTCTGTGACCTGGTGTTCGCAGTTTGTTGTGGCAACAAACGGTTCATCCTGCTCCCTCTGGCTTCTCAACACACTTGTATTTGTTCACACTCAAATAAAAAAAAAAAAATAGACACAATGCGCAGAAAGCGACCTTTATGTACCTGCATGATTTTACACGAGCCACCCCAACAAATGAATGTCACATTTTAGTTGAGATTTAGGCCCTGTTTACACGACAATCACGTGACAACACCTAATCCGCAAAAAAAAAAAAAAAGGAGTGCGTGTACACTGCAGCAGCGGACACAGAGACAACGATGTAGTTAGTATGCCAGGCCACTGGAGGGCGCTGTTGCTTGATTTTGTAAAGAAACTACACAGACGTGTGCAGAGAACAAAACACTATAAACGTGAAGAAAATGGAGAGTACCCGACATCCGCATGGACTGATGACGCATCGGATGCCATCATGGGTGAGTCTCAACTATTAAACTACTGATCTGGACGATAAAACTAGATTATGGACCGCGAGTCGTACCACTGCGCGGCCGCCATGTTTGTTTACAACTGGATGAGCAGGATGGAGGGGGAGAGATGTGCATGCGCAGTCGCAGGCTCCGTAGCCTCCGGCAGTTTCCGCAAGAGGGATTTGCGGCCGTGAAAGAATCTTTCCACTTTGGGAGCCGGATTAAAAACTTTGCGAATACAGTGCATCCGCAAACTGGTGCCGTGTAAACGGACCCCCCAAAAGTGAAGAAAGTTTTGCTTATACACTCTTAATTCGTTGTCGTGTAAACGGGGCCTTAGTTTGATCCAGAATCAGGCCACGTTCAGAAAGGGCGGTCTGTTACGGTTATCTTTACAACACCTGCACTTCAGACAGAATCCCTTTCACATCTACACAAACGCAACGCATGTTATCAGTGTTCCTGGCCCCTCCCTACGTCCTGCAGTTTTATTGAACCCTTTATCTAACCAGCCGACTGGACCTTGAACCTAAAATCCAACTCTGCATGGTGCAGTGAAACACCAGGGGGGCTGGGGGAGGAACTGAATGTGAACGTGGTTCAGGGAGACAATAAAGACGGGAGGCTGGACTTATTCTGGAGTGAGCGGGGCGGGTTTCTGAGGAAGCAGAGGAGGAGAGTAACAAGGGTGTAGAGGGGAGGAGAAATAAAGACGGAAGAGAAGGGCAGGGAAAAACTTGAGTGGGGGCAGAGAAAAAGAGGAAGTAGAAAGTTAAGGGAGGTGAAGATGGATGAAGAAAGAGGAGCAGCACATCACACAGTGAGACATGAACTATAGACCATAATAAGAACTGCAATTCAGTTCAATTCTTTACTAAGTGAGCCGAAAATCTTTGGCCTATTGTTTAAAGGGAGTCGTCAATACGGTTAAACCATCAATCCTAATAGTTCTCAAATCTGTTTAAAGAGGTAAAATGGCATTGGCTTCACTGAAAAGTGGTTTGCATTTGACCTCTTAACACTGAAACGGATCTGAAATGGGTTGTGCTGCAAAAGCTCATTTACACAAAGCTGAGGTCGAGTCTGATTCATGCAAATTCAAACTGCCAGCTTCAGCAGGCTGCGTGACAGTCTTACAAGCGGAAAAAGTCTGGAAGACAGGGACTTAAAGAAGAGGAGGACGTGGGAGGACAAAAACAGGAAAGGAGCGAGAGGAGAGACCATGTGTTTTAGCTGTAGGACCAGGATGCTGTGCAGTGTTGGCAGGAAATGTATACACAGGAGCAGAGATGCGATAATTATTGACAGAGATGACACACACACACCCACACACTAGTGATTCAGTCGTAGACGTTGATGCTATCTGGCTATACACTATACTCTTATAGAGTCTTATATCTGATAGAAGGAAGCTAAAGCCTCATTGGAGGACAATGTTAATTTCAGAAGTGACCACAGAGGATACACTTCCAGTCTTGATTTAGAAAAAACATATGTGCCACTACATATAAACACTATTAGATCTCTGCAGGTTCATATTTGCCTGCACATAGTTGTAAGTTTGCCAAGCTTTTTTATTTTATTTTTTTTAAACATATTTACATTCAATAACACATTGTCTTGGTCTAATTACAAAAAAACAAAATATCGATGCTTTTAAGTGCCTGAACTTCAACCAAGTAACATTGTCCTCCACTCACTTCACTCAGATTTCCCCTTTTTATCCTGGTGACACCAGTGACTTGTCATCGAGTTTACCAGTAGAAAACGTTTTTGTTTTTTTCCACTTCATGTGCTTTCAACAGAACATTTCTAACTTTATTGAGCGCTGCAGCGCGGATTAAGCCGAAAGATTAGTTGTGCCATGCACTCCTCGTTTTCTATCCAAACAAAGAAGTTCGGCCTCACTGAGTGTGGCCATCTCCTGCTTCACAGTTAACGCACTCACCTTTCCTTACAGTTCCACTCGTTTCCAGTGTCGAACTCTGAATACTGACTGCACTGTCGGCTTTATTATTCCGTCAATTCGAGTCAAACCCTTTGAACAATAATGACGCATTGCACACAACAGTTACAGTACCGTGCATACGTGGTCATAGATTTATTTATTTTTTAGAGACCAATAGTGACCTCAAAACAATATAAAATCAAGCTGAAAGCTGAGATCAAGTCCAGTAAATGTGTAGTGCAGGCTGAGGAGAATTCAAACTTACTGTGAAGGCAGGCGAATGCTGACTGGCGCTACACTTAAAGAAACAGTGCAGAGAGAAAGGGTCTTCTTCTACTACCAATATAATAAGCAATGAGCTTCATCTTCATTTAAGTAACTGCATTGTTGTTTTCATTAGAGTAGTTATTTATTGGCTGATTACTGTGTAAAGTACACACACACACACACACACACAATAAAGTCAGCTGATCCAGAGTGAGGTCATCAGGAGCTCGTCTGCTCCAGCCAACACATGGTGAACAATCACCCAGGACAAGCCAAGTTCTAATTACAGAGTGGTTTTAAACATAGTCATTAATAAACATAAATATCGGCGCATGTCTGCTTTTCATGCGCTTTCATTCATTTAACTATTTGACAAAGCCTTTTTGAAGCTTGTTACGTTTACTGAGCAGAAACCAGAAACATCGGCTTATCAAACGAGTCCAGTCTGCCTTTTAGGAATCCACGTACAGTATAAACCTCCGGCGTGAGCGCTGCAGGACAAGTCTGAATCCGAGCCAGGACGCCGCAGGGTGCCATGAAGGGAAAACAAACCGTAGATGCCTTCCATGCTTCCACTTTGTTTTTGATCCACAGCTCATTATGGCTGAGACAACGAGAGATGGTCATTTGAAAGGCAAGTCATAGTCATTTAGGAAAAGGTCCTTTTTAGATCGGACTGTGTCGTCCTACGGTGGTAGTTCAAGGCAGCTTCTGTGTATACTATTTAGATAAGGTTAAATGGTAAAACTACAAGGTAAAATATCTTTTTTTTGTCGGCCGTTAGTGTTGTCATGCCGGTAGAGAGCAGTGTGCAGATGGTTGGGGTAGCAGCCGGGTCTTTCATTGTGATACTTCACACGGGCCTTTGCATTGTCGACTTTGTAAAACTTGCGGAGGTTTTCACGTCTTGTTTTCTTCCCTCTCTTTTGCCTCAGGAATGTCTTGATTTTCTTAATCTGTGCCCATGCAAACATAAGGTTGAGCCAGCAGCAGAGGTCGAATTCCTCTTCAGATTCCAGGCAGACACACCACAGCGCACACTGGCATCCAGAGCGTCTGCAGACAACATGGCTCCCCAGTATGTCAGTATCAGAAGAGGCCACCACCAAACCTCTTAAGCATTTGTATGCACCCATAAATGGCTTCAAATGGCTTTCTGTCCGATTACTGCTGTATGAATAAAAATGTCCTTGTGTTGTTGTGGACCAGACGCCTATCATGCAACTATCTTTGGCCCAATTTCTTCGTCGCATGATTAATTCAAATGTTGTGTTTTGTTAGTCATGCGGAAGGAGAGCAGGGACTAACTTACTACTTCTGACTGCTGGATAGGACCATTCAGTTTATGTGCATCAGATTGTAGGTCGTTTTCTGATACAAGATTTTTAATATGTTGACTTTGCTGGTCACAGGAGCGATGAACACCTTTTCTACATGCATAATTTAATATTCATCTATCTGGCTGAGACTAAAATAACCCAGAAACTGATGCTGCAGGACCAGGACTATCATAAGATTTTCAGGTCACAACCCCGTCAGCGATGTCAAATCCTGACACCCATTGCCCATAATGCAACCTGGCCACAGACGCCTGGGTCGGAGATATGCTTGTGTTATGCCACCGACAGTTTGTTTAGCCTGAGGTTTCCCAAGCACAGATCAGGAAGAGGATACAGAAGGCTGGCTTCTTCTAACTTTGCAGCTTCACACTTTTCTCTTCCAAACTTTTTGCCATCATCTGCACCAACACACACACACACACACACACACACACACACACACACACACACACACACACACACACACACACACACGTCTGTCAGATTCAGTTCAGCTGACCGCTGTCAACTGGTTATTACATTGCTTCTTGTGTGGAAATGAACTCAAGCTCACAGACAAACCAGAGGGCAGTGCAAGTTGATGCTTCGGACAAAAGCATTGGCGAAATGGATTCAAAACTGCTAAAATACATGTACCTAGTGGTATTCAAGATTTGTGTTTTTTAACTTTTGACAGTGAAGACATTTCTAAACTGTTCACACAAGTCACTTGAGGCGTCTTTATCTCGATGTCCAGATATGCTTGTACACGGTCACACAGTCTTTCCCCGATGGGATTGTCAACTCTGCTGTATTCCAGTTCAGTGTCTTCTATGTTCATTTCACTGGTGGCCTGTGCTACACTGCCCCCGCAGGTGATCAGTGGTGTTACTCCATGCTACGAATGGACTAAGTTATGCATGTCATGAACACAGAAGATGGAGGGAAGGCTCCCTGCATGTCCGTCTGCGTATTTAAAATTCGACATTTGGCTTTAGTCTCAACTAACATCTCTAGCTTCTGTATCTGTTCTTTAGTTATTTGCGTGCAGCCCCTTGTTGCACCGGGATGGGAAGGTATGGGGTAGTGTATTCAAGTGTAGGTTGGTTCGATGGGTACTTTCATTTTTGCATGTCAAGCTTATGTTTGGTTCATACAATTTACAATGAATATTAAGGAAAAAAAAAAAACAAAGAAAAAATCTATATCCTTCCAACTTTCCTTTCTGACACACACACACACACACACACACACACACACACACACACACACACACACACACACACACACACACACAGTATCTTGTATGTGTCATTAATGCAGACGGGCTGCCTCGAGACGCACACAGCCGCCATTGATACCTCCATACAATACACCCTCACAGGCAAGCACATTGGGGCCACAATGCTGTGGCTGCCATACACACAGCTTCACGTATGCTTGTGCATAAAATTACAATGACAAGGGGCAGACAAAAGACATAGCTGTTCAGTGTGAGCGTCCGCACAGGCCACAATACACGCACATCAACGTCCTAAGTGGATTTCCTTGCATCACAGTGCGAGAGCACAATGCTTGTGTAAAGAGGCCTGGCGGAGCTTCGAGGCAGAAGTGCACACACATCTAATGGGGAGGTTAATGCGGGCGTCTCCTCACTTTGGTCTCACAGCATTCATATATTTGACAGGGTGACCCACACCCAACTGATTGTCTCGCACTGCGTTGGACGTGACACAGTCCTGCCCGGGCTCACGTCGTTCCCACTCTCAGTCTGGGAATAGGTGTTAATTGACCACAGTAGGGTGGCACATGTTCTGACTTATAATTAATATCGGCGCTTCCTCAGAGGCTTGGGTAGGAGCGACGCCAAGAGAACGCAAACCTGAGTTGTCTCCGCTGAATTTGCTTATTCATCCCCCATTTCCTTTGCTTGAAAGGAGCAAATGTGTCCTTTAGTTTGGTTTCATTCAGTTTTGTGTTTATCCACAGATTTGGTCTAATATTGGACGAGGTGTATTTATTCTTTTTATAATTCAGGATTGTATGTTAGTTGAAGTTACATTCTTTGAATCTGCTATGACTCATAATATGACCTCTTAGTAATTGTAGCTATACATAATATTAAAGTCACAAAATCGAAAATAAATGAGAACTTTACTTTTGCACAGTTTTCCAATATAACTTCAACTTTCACGAAATGAATTTTCTCTAGTATTACTGTATGTCCTCAAAGGTAATGAGAAGTTTATGTTAGAAGACCTGGGAGCTGCTGGAAAGACTAATGTTTGAGGACAAAGCCTCTCTGGTACTTTTTGATTTTCTCTATGATTGTTTGTCATGAACGGTTTAGGTGTCATTGTTATAAGTGAATATTCCAAATCCTGTCTACTGGGACAGAATCTAAATGACAGAATCAGGTTTCCTATAGGAGTGACGGTATCGGTATCAGTGTGCCGCTGCTTTGCCACGCCACAGGTTTTACGACATGTGGTGCAGATTATCTTTCCAAGTCTCTTCTGAGGAAACGTTTGTTACCCTGCATTTACCTTCGCCTGTGTGAAAACAAGTAATGATTCATTCCAGCGTTATATTGTCACATCCTCTTCCATCCCCCACCGCAGCCTCAACAATAGCCTCACAGGAAACTTTAGCCTCTCTACCATGTCAGAGCTGCAGAGGAGAACAGTTTCCCCCTCACATCCATGACGCAGCACACGCTGCCCTGTGCAGCTGGGAGGTTCGACATGTCACGCTTTACCGCTTTGTGCCTCTGGAACCGTGATCAATGTGAGGCCGTTTGTTCCTGGTTGTCGGCCTGATTCCTGTAAACACGATATGAAGTTTTGCACGGATGGTGACTCTGACTACTTTGAGGATTATTATTTCCCCGATTGTTTAAACTCCGGAGGAACATATGATATATATTTACACTCAGTTTATGAGGTCCCATAATACAGTCGGACATTTTGCCTCACAATTACGCCCATGTTCATTTTTGCTTGAGACGGTAAAATACCGAATCCCGGTTCCTGTTTGGAGGTTTTAGCATTTGACACGTTGAAATTGTCGCCATGTACAGGGTAACCTCTTTAACGTCCATGGGGAGAGCACAGCATGACAAACGACACCTTCACCACTAAACATGAATAGAGTTTTCAAGTCCCGACAAAGACGGAAAGAATACAAGATCTGTAAAGGCGCCGGTTATAGAAGAGCCGTGATTCATTAGATTGTCCCTAATGAAGTGGCTTCGAACTTTATGGAGATCTGAATGGAACATAGGCAAAAACTAATGTCATTTTAAATTTGTTCTGAGAAGGAGAGAAATATGAATTACACTTAAATATTTTGACATTACTGTTTCTTGTGCCTGCCTTAGTGTTTAATTTGATTACTATTACTCTCATTAATTTACTGCCGTTATTTCAGCGAGTAACTAGTCCCGCACCTTTGGGAGCACAGATACAAAAAGTTGGGCTGAAAGTTTGGGAATATGTTGCTCTGACTTTTGTAAACGACTGTTTCTGAATAAATCGCAGAGTATATGCTTCTTTTTTTTTTTTTTTTTAAACTTCTCTTCACCAGAACACACTTTTAAAAAACTAAAACTCAGAATAATTGCTTTCACAATCCCTAATACACTATCAGTCTGTAGAACTATTCCTGTGAGCTGCAGCTTCCAGCCTGTTCTGGTGGCAAAAGCTGTGAAAATTCAGGTGTAATAAAAAAAAAAAAAAGAAAAAAAGAGAGAGAGTACACTTGGAAGCTTCCAGCGAAGTGGGAGTCCACAAAACCTCGTCACCCATCTCTCCTTTTACCTGCTTAAAAATTGAAGTGTGACGTTTCATTTTTGCATTCCTGGTTTTATGCCGACAAATACATTCAGCAAATATTACGTGAACACGAACAACTCCACCATATCGGACATGTTGACCACAGACCAAGTTATTAAAAGGTAGGAACTGCAGATAAACGGTTCCATCTGGCTCACTGGGAGGAGAAATACTGACGCACAAAGACACTGACATCATATTCTGCAATTATTGTATTTAGTGCAACACTTAACTTGATTGCAATAATTGACAACAGTATTGCTTGTCACATTTTTAAGTGAAAAAGCAGATATTGTAAGACATTGTGACAAATGATCTGATTTGGTGTCCCTAAATGTCCCATCAGAACATCAAAAATCAAAGTACAATGATGAAAAAGCAACAACGTCGACAAACTGCTGAAACTCTGCTGGTTGGAAATTAAGACGGGTAATCGCATCTATTGACAGTTTGGCCTCAGAAGAGAGAGAGAGGCTGCGGTTAGAGCAGAAATTCCAACGCAGGAAGACGTTAACATCGTATACGGCAGCACATAGCGTTATTAACACACAGCAGCATCCATGCACATTGCTTCTTTCACTAGACTTGTGCAGCCCCCCCCCCCCCCCCCCCCCCGGTAGCAGACGCTCGCAGTCTGCAGGTTACGCACTGTTGCAGGCATCTGTTTTAATGCTGCGGAGGAGGTGGGCGGCTACACGTCTCTGATTAATGAGTGTTGACATGGTGGCATGTTTATGCAACAGCTTAAACACTTTCAACACCCGCAGACGTGCACGCGGCTTTACTTTTTCTACCTAAATGGAATAGCAAATGCTATCTTAGAGAATTCTTAGTTGGAAATGTGGAGGGGGGGGGGGAAGCGTGCAGCGTGTAACACAAGACGAGCTCACTGCAAAATGATCTCATCTCAAATACACAACCAGCTGTCTGTTTTTTATGTTTAAGCCTTTTTGCTATTGATGCCGATACCAAACCAGTTGAAGTGTTTGTATTCAGACTAATATTTCTTTAATTCTTTCTACAAAAACAATCCATTTGTTGTTACAAGTCGTATTTTGGTATTTTTTGATGCATGATTGTCACAGGTGTGACGTTCCAGGTCACCGTTTTCTTGTTTCTCCTATAAATAAATATATATATATATATATATATATATATATCTGATCCCCAAAGGTTGACCATCAAAATAGATATTTTTCTTTTTCATGTCCGCTCAGCCTCTGAACTTGAATGTTGTGTTTTTCTTGTCCACTGCGATTCTCCTCATGTATCTGACAAAGAATTTGCCGTTCTAAGGGGGATTCGGTTTAAAAGACAAAATGAAGGATCAGTTAGGTCGTTTTGGATGTGTGGCATGTCCCCTCCTGGGGGCGAGTTTGTGTCTCCTTATGTTGTGTTCATTTGGTTCATGTGTCGTTGCTGTTATGACACACTGTTTAGCCTTTTCCTTCCAAATGGGATCAATTAGGGTCTCAATGTTGTGTCTCCTATCAGGTCCTCAATGCCCAGAAGGCCGGCTACAAGGCAGCCATTGTGCACAATGTGGACTCCGATGACTTAATCAGCATGGGATCCAACGACGGTAAGTCGCCACCACGCCTCCGCGGCCCCCCGAGCTTCGGGGGCTAGTTTTACAACCAGACGTGGCTTTAAATTCACAATATTTTCTCAAGGACCGCCGCACCCCTCATCGCTCGATCGCTCCCTTTCCATGACATCGGTCTTCTGACATGCAGGAGTCTAGAGTTTTATCTCAGTCCCGTGTCAGGTGCTGTTCTCACTTCGAGTCAACTCGTGAGGTTTCCTGTGGTCCGAGTAAATGTTCGATCGGTAAATCTCACAGGCTGAAGTCAAACAGTTAATAACGTGACATGTGGACAAGTTTCACTCCCACTTTTGATCAGGGAAGACGTCGGAACCTTTCAGCTAATGAGAAAGAGCAACGCACACCATTCGGTCACACTTCCTGTACACGCAATTCAAAATGATTTCCAGGTTACATTTCAAGTCTCAGTGGTTCCTCGTATTTTCCCGTATCGGATGAGGAGAATAGATCTATATTTTATTGTTTCTTGAATATGATCATTATTCTTCTTGTCCTCTGTTTAGATTTTATTTCTTTGATCTTCTGTTCTTCCAACTTATTCATCCCATTCTTCATCTCTTGTTTTCCTTTCACTCCTTTTTTCTTGTTCATCTTCTCCTTCCTTATTCGGTCCACACCATATATCATCACAAATGTGTCCTTGTCCACATCATCAATAGCGATATTGTAAAAAGCTGGCTGAACAGTAATCTATTAAGCTTTTCCCTGCGCCATTCATTTATTCCATTTCAATTCAACTTTATTTATATAACGTCAAATACAACAAAGTCATTTCAGGGCAGTTTTACAGCGAAAACCCAACAGATCCACATGATCAAGCATAAGCGACTGTGGAAAGGTAAAAGTCCCATTTTTTTATCGGACGAAACCTGCAGAACCAGGTGGCGGCTTTCTGCTGTCCGGGTCAGGATGAGGGGATAGAAGGAAAGGAAAGGAAAGGACAAACGGATAAACGTGACGACGGATCAGGGCAGGAGGCTTCAGACCACAAACTTCAATTGTTCTGTTAGAGATCCTGCAGGGAGGCAGAGAGAGGGAGTTACAATAACAGAAATTTAAATGTGGAATGAATATTAAGTGAAAAGATTGTGCAATTAAGTCATTGAAGAATTTGATTGATTAACTGCTACTGTAATTAAGAAGGAAAAAAGGAAGAACCCAGACATCAACATCATGTAATTATTTGTATTCATCACAAATCACATCGTTGTAACTGTACTCAACAACAATAACAACCCCCCCCCCCCCCATGTTGACCTGGTATTGTAGCGCTCTTCTTCTTCATCATTATTCTTCTCTTCACACAGCTTTTGTGACATATTTTTGATTAAGACGTTTAGATACATTTTTTTGAATGGGTTGAAATGCATTTTTTTCTCAGTTTAGTATAATCGTATTTGCCAAAGTATATTTCCGTTTAATGCCCGCTGGTCTTCGCGGGACAGTTATAGTTTCCCTCTTTGAGGAGTAGTTTTAAAGATTTACATTAATCCTGAGCGACTGCACCGCTCTTGGATTCTGACGCCAAGGTTTATGGAAAAATATGTCTGTCACAGTTTTACTGAATCGGATGTTGACGTTTTTTAACTGACCGACACTCCAGAACTGGAAAAAACACAAGTTAGGTATAGAAAATATGAAATAAAAAAAGAAAAATTTGGTATGTAAATTAAACCAGTGACTGTTTTGTGTAAAAATGACTGTTCGGCTAAATCTAATTGGAATTCAGTCTTTCATTAAGGAGGAAAATATAAAGATTAAAGTGAGATCCAGTATCCTGATCCATTCAAATAGTCTCTCACTGGATTCATGTAAATGCTCCCATGTTGCACTAATCAGTTTCTCTCTCTTTTTCTAGTGGACATTATGAAGCAGATCATTATTCCCTCTGTCTTTATAAGTGAGGAGACGGCCAACTCACTAAAGGACGACTACATGTACGACAAAGGGTAAGTCAGAACCCAAATCTCATTTTTCTGCCCGTCATTATAAATAGTAACCGTTTCCTGCTCAGCTGCTCGCGCAGCACACTCCCCACAATTGTTTCTTTCATCATGAAGAGCGGCCTGTTTTTATTCAGCTGCTTCACTCAGGACTGTGCAGCTTATTTTTTTCTTTACTCTTCCCAGCCTCAGATTGAACTTCTCAGCGTTTTTGCAGTTACACATGCAAACAGGCACTCCGATACGGCGAGCACAGGGTTGGTCTTGTGACGTGTTGTCACTGCTGATCATGATGAAAAGTTTCTATGTTTGCCCCGGGGGTCAGAGATAGTGCTAACGTCCCATCTCTACAGTCAGAGGAACGAACAGCAAACATGACTCTGGCACAGATCAGTGTAGCCTGTGCACAAATAGGTCTGGTCTGGAGGGAGTTTGGATTGAACTTTGACAAATGCCAATAAGTCGAGCCTTTATGGGATCGTCACACTCCAGCTCTTCACAGTGAACAGCACCAAAGGGTATATCCTCAATGTGGCGGTCCATGGCTTGAAGTTGTTAAGCAGCCATAATGCAGCCTCTGTGTGAGTCACTGTAACTCGCATAAACGTCGCCTGTATAAAAGGTTAATGTTTACCATGTGTCTCGCAGCTGACAGCCCTCTGCTTGTTCTTGTAGGGGACATGTGGTGCTCATGCCTGACTTCAGCCTGCCACTGGAATACTACCTGATCCCCTTCCTCATCATTGTGGGAATCTGCCTGATCCTGATTGTTGTTTTTATGGTAGGCACGTTGAACTCATTAATGGAACGGCCATCAGTTCTGTGTCCTTTCAATGTGGAAATGATGTAAACGTGACATTTGACTCTGGTATCTTTACATATTCCCAGTAAAAAAAAAAAACTTGATTGGCACCTAGTAGCTAATTGTGCTGTTTGTTATTCATCATCTAAATCCAGCTCTACTGCTTGAGCAGAAGAGACACACGCGAAGCTTAATCTACATTCTTTTTACATCTGGAATAAGTAAAGACCCTCGATAAGTCATGAAGCATTGAACAGTTCCATTATAATTCCAGATGGTTCCAAATAAAACTCAGAGAAAAAAAAATGTCTTTTGTGAGTCACGCAGCCTTGGACATGTGATCAGGAAATGCAAATATTTTCATTGAGACTTGTTTTGAAGGATTGTTTTCCTCTTCTAGTAGCCGCTTGTCCTGAACTACTAAGTATTACATGGGTTTTTCATCTTAAAAGCACCTCTTTGTTAGGTCCCAGGCATCAGCCTGCAGCTACAAGTCGTGTTGCAGCTTCAGGCTGTGGTTTGTTGTTCAACGTTGTGCTTTTCCTAAAATAACATTGTGGAGACAGAGAACTTTTTATTTTTTTATTTTTTTTTAAGTCTTTGTTCTCATTGTAAAGTTTTCAAAATCATTTTTTTTTCTTCTCTTTTTTCCATTGAAACCAGATCACTAAGTTCGTCCAGGATCGACACAGAGCTCGGAGGAGCCGTCTGCGCAAAGATCAGCTGAAGAAACTTCCGATCCACAAGTACAAGAAAGGTAAGAAAGCAGGGTCAAACCTTTCAGCGTGTTGTGACTGCAACGCTGAAATGCCTCCGACTCATTGTCGAGAAGGAAAATCATGTGTCTGGCTGAATTTAAATGTATTAATTTATTGATTAAAATACAAGTATATCATGTATAATGTATTATCTTGAGATACTCTGTCATAATTGTGGGTGCTAAAGTGTAAGTCTGTGATGAGACCGGTGGAGTCAGAGATCGACACCAAGAATGGCAGAAGCCTCTCGTCCATCTCAGCGTCTCATCACCCGGGACGTGGCGCCCAGAAACCTGAAGGAGCATAGCGAGAGGCCACAAACCCCAATGACTGGAGCCCCCGACGCCCACCCAGAAGGAGCAGGGCAAAGGGGTGGCACCCCCCCCCCCCCCCCCTTCCCCCCCTCCCCATTAAACCCTAATTTATCGGGACGCTCACGTACACTGCTGAGCTGGCTTGTCTTGTGCGCACTTGCAAAATGTTGGTGGTGTCGCGCTCGATACCAGAAATACAACTGACGTAGACGGGAGGACTGTGGAGAAGGCAAACTGACAGACGCGTGTGCACAGACCTGCAAAACGGATTATTTAGGACTTTGGACGTCTGGAATGTTTTTACGAGGGACGATGCCGCGATTATGTGCTGGACTCGGTGGCAGCTTCCTTCTTCAAATATTCAGGACTGTAGGGGATCCTCACCACTTGGCCCCCGGCCTCACGTCGGTGTGTATTTTTAAACACTGAGATTTTTCTTTTTCTTTCTTTTTGAGGGGGTGAAAAACAACAAAAACGTCCCATCTACCGGAGATCCGTTGGAAACAAAATCTCAGCTGTTATAAGCACGTAATGAATATTGACCACGCCGCACCATGAGCATCGTAGTCGAAAGAATAAACCTCCAAACAAAAAGCATCGGAATCTATCCAACGTCATTGCAGCAGATATGTCCACGGTGTCATTTAAAAGAAGGAAAAGAAATGTGGCCCTTGTGACAAAAAAAAGAATCCTGTCAACGTCAGTGGAGGGGGAAAACTTGTGTTCATTTTTGTGACGGATTGTTGTTGTTCCTCCTCTTGTTTACATGACGCAACTGTTTCGGGTCAACGTAGCAGACTCGTGACGGAAAAGGAAGAAGTTCAGTTCAAACCACTTCACATTATGAAAATAGATGTTTTTGGAAGTGCAAAAGATAAGATGATGAGGTGCGTGTATACAGACCTTCAAACCCGCTCGTTAAACTTTTGTCTTGCAGCCGCTCCGTTCAGGGGCCACAGGGGGTCAGCTCCTCTTATAAAGTACAAGTCTATCACTGGCATTCTTTAAAGTAAGGATTTCCTTTCTCATGGATTCTGACAGAAAGTCGGCGACACCTAAAGAACTTTTGTATCCGACAGTTTCACGTTCAGGGAGTGGGAGTGGGAGTCGGCACTCGCGCGTGTTGAGACTGCTTGTGTCAGTCACAATGCATTGCGGGCTGAGTTTTTAAAGGACAAATGATTTCTAATGGTTTCTGTTCTTGTCATGCTGTGAGGAAAATCCATGTCTTCTCTCCAGGATGTGTCCCGTCTTCCTGAAGCAGCTGATCTCAAAGCACTCCAGACACTGGAAGCTCGATGCTGTTCACTCCTGTTTCATGCTATTTGACTTCTCACATGATTCGGCCCCGGACTCCGATGTCATCCCTGCATTACGACACTTCATTCCTTCCCTGGAGCGCTGCACCTTGAAGCTAATCCGATTAATTTGGACCCAATTTTTTTATTTTATTCCCCCCCCCCCCCCCCCCGTTTCATTCAAAGCCCACGGTGGCAGATTAGAGCTGGTTTCTGTTGAGACTGGACACATGACTGACGGTTGGGAATGTGGTCTCCATCGCCGGCAGTCTGCTGCGTAACGATGGGATTGGGAGACGTTTGCAAGAAAGCTCTGCTTTCTCTTCGCGCTCGCTTTGACTGGTTCTACACTCCGTTTAGAAATGGACCGGTCCTTTGATGTGCCGCCTGTCATTCCTCCAGCAGTGGAAGCTCTGCCATCAGCTGTGTCGGGGGAACGCCAGCGAGCTTTGCGGAGAATGGGTGGTGCATGATAAGTGTCCACCTCCCAAAGCTGCTAATTGAGGGATTTCTCTCTCTCTGGTTCGCTCTCTCTCTCTCTCTCTTCTTTGCAAGCTTTCTCCTCCTCCGCCGAGCAGTAACAGATGCATGTGCTGCACACCAGCGGGGGAGAGGGTAGCGAGCGCTGCATTGATAGCTGCTCCCGTCAGGCTCCGCAATTTGCACACCCCCACAGCCGCGTCTGACGCAGGCTTTCCAACCGGGGCAGCGCTGCAGCCAAAGCCGTTGCTGCTGCGAGGGGAGTTCAGATGTCCAGGAAATATCCTTCGGGGCGGTGTCTGCGCTCCTGTCAGCTGAGTCAGAGCGTTTGGTGACACAGGAAGGGGACACCAAATCTCTACCTAATCACCTTTTAAGCCCTGCACTCTGGAGCAATGCTTGCTTGGCAAGAAACCAAGTGTCCTGATTTGAGCATGGGGAGGGCCGTCACGGCGGAACAGGGCTCCTGTTGGCGAGTCGGCTGTGTTGTTTGGTGGTGTTTACTCCAGGTAGGAGTTAGACCCCGGGTGGCAGGATTGTCTTTTAAATGTATGACGACATCGGAGCTCATTTTAGTGACCTGAAGGGAACCTGCGACCAGACGTCTTGCTGTGTCTCCCTGTGCACGTCAACCAAATACTGTGACAGAGGTGTGTGTGTGTGTTCCAACGGTGTTGATCATTTAAATACTATTATTCAGTGATAAGAGAACGGGTTTATTGGGATTCCTCATATACAGAGCACAAAACCTTTGAGACGGCCTCGAGGTTTCATTTACTGCGGCCGACCGTGCGCCGGTGTGTTTTTATATTTATGAACTCCTAAACTTTAGGACGGCAACTCAAAATGATGCTCAGGACTGTGTGTGTGTGTGTGTGTGTGCGTGTGCAGACTGCACAGAGTGGGACCGATGCCTAATGGTGCCCTTGGCCTCAGTTACAGCAGATAACGCTGAGCTTTGGACTCTGGGGGCTTTGAATTGGTGCAGCATTGCTGAGCGGCAGCACAGTGATGCTGCAGTGGTGTCAACTTTAAAGCAGCTGCAAAGATCACACTGTGCGTGCGTAGATAGTTTTTTGTTTTTCGAATAATGGAATGGTCAGTAACGTAAACATTTTAGAGTTGAGGCAGGTGAGCCACTGTCCTGAATTGAACATTACCATACAGTAGTCACTTTATTGTCCCTATAGGGGAAAGTCCTTTTTGTGTTGATGCATGAGAAGAAGTAAGATTTTTATTAATGTACTGTGCTGACTTTTAATGGAGGCTGGAAATGTTTTCCGAAACTCCTTGACTTCTCCTGGATCAGGTGCCCACTCACACACAATCTATCGTAAATGCAGTACTTTACCAGTTCTCTGGTAGCCTGGGCCCAGTTGTCCGTCCCCCGTATACCCAGTGTTCTCACAGAGTGGGGGAATGAGTGGTATTCTCAAAGCTACATTGCCGCTCCCTCAGTGATATTCTATGCGACAAAATCGCAAGCTTTCTCCAGCTCACAACACGAAAGCCAAACTATTTAGGTTTTGACTTTTTCCAAGCACCTCAAGGCCAAACGACCACAAGCGTTGTCTTGTTTGCGAGGCACTGAGGATGTGTCTTACCTTCTTGGTGATCTGTTGGTTGAAGACGGACGCTGCTTTGTCCCAATTTTGATATTCTGTTGGCATTCAGTAACAAAAGCGCTTCTCTCAAAAAGCCCGTAAGAAGCATTTACAGTCTATTTTTGAAGGCCTCTGTACTGTGCCGGTGTGAATCATAGGCCAGATGCCACACGCTGTGATGTCTTTTTCTGGGGAAGTGAAGTCATTTCAGTAGATGTTTGCCAGCCAGCTTTTCCTGCTGCTGTGCCGGCAGGATGCCTCTGTGTCAATGAGAGTATCTGCCCACCGTGTACCTGCACTCACAGTACCAGCGTCTGACATTGGTCATTCAACTAACAGAGGGAAAAAAATAAATAAATATATAGGGACAATAAAATTGAATGAAAAGTAGATTCAGTAAACTAGTTGAGGATAGTTGGTCGATTCTGGTCACAGGAACAGATAAGTGACAGAAGTTTAGCAGTTTTCCTAAAGCAACCAGTAAAAAAAAAAAGAAAAGACATGTTTAACTAAAGGTTGAATAAAACAAAGACCACTAGAGGAGATGGGGAGACTCCTGCATAGACATCACAAACAGGGAAAATGCAGCTGCTGTGCTTTCAGTCTAAATATGTCCGGGTTTTACTTTTCACAGCTGAAATGACCTTGAAGCCTCCAGGTTGGTGTCTGACAGGATCTCTGCGCTTCGTTTTCTTCCTGTTAGTTTGAACCGACAGAGAAAGTAGTCGCCAGTAAACCTCGGCGATACACACCAACGTGCACTAGACAATCTATAATATATAGACACCTTGGGCCAGTGGTGGCGAGTTCGGCCAACAGCAGACTTGCATGTATGGAAATGGATGCAGACGGCCTGAAAGGAATCGCACGCAGCACAAAGAGGGCCTGTATGAATGGCACACAATGCTGTAATGAAAATCCTGGTGCCCGTGTAAATTGGCGCAACAATGCTGGTCTGAAAAGCAGCAGCGTACAACATAAGATCTGTGTCCATTTACAAGGTTGTGTAATGGCAGCTGCCACGGCGTACCGCGCCGCTCTGCCATTAACTCGCAGTTTATTGCACACCCTTGCGTCATCCCCACTTAGACAGTGAGCTTGACGTCTGACGGTGAGTTTTGGCCTTCTGGGCCGCGAGTTTAGCCAGCTGCTGGCGTCCACAGCTGCTGGCGTCCAGCAGCCCTTGCAGTCCAAGCCTTGGAGCACGCAGCAACAGTAAACTGGCGCGAGGACATGAGAAGCTAGTTAGTGAGCCGGGATTTTGACGGGTCCAACCTCTGACCTCTGAACTACAGTCTGACACCCCCCCCCCCAGTCCCTCGACACGTAGCAGCACCAGCAGCTCTCTGACGCCACACTGAAAAGCAGACAGACGCACACTGAGCAGAGCAGCTGCAGCGTCTCAGCCGTTGGTGTGTGAAGTACAGAGGGGCTCTCTCTCTCTCTCTCTCTCTCTCTCTCTCTCTCTCTCTCTCTCTCTCTCTCTCTCTCTCTCTCTCTCTCTCTCTCTCTCTCTCTCTCTCTCTCTCTCTCTCTCTCTCTCTCTCTCTCTCACCCCCCCCCCCCCCCCTCGGTGGTCATCACCTCCGTCTTGTTGGCCCATGCAGTGACGAACTGTGCGGAGAATTTTATTCAGTTACTCGTCCTATCTTACCTCACTTTAGCCGTCTTTCATGCTCTCTCTCTCTCTCTCTCTCTCTCTCTCTCTCTCTCTCTCTCTCTCGCTCGCTCGCTCTGCAACACACATTCGCTGCTCGTCCCGAGTTCAGTGGGACAGCGAGATTCCTCTGAGAGCCAGGACTTCTGGCAGGCGGTGTGATTACCGGGAAAAAATGGCGGCGGGAGGAACTGCTGTGGCTCTCGCTGCCTTTTAACATGTGTGGGATTACCAGCATCTCTGAAGTTTCCAAAACCGGTTTGGTGGTTTGACAGCCGGGAGAAAAAGAAATATATATATATTTTAGCATTTTTGAATTTGAAAGGCGAACCCGACTGAGATTCCAAATTGAACAGTGAACACTGAGCTGAGTGGCTGACTGGACCCGACTGTAAATGATGCTGCGCTGCAGTGAGCTGTGCAGCATATTTTCCCAACCGTGTGCAGAGTCAGGTGGAGGAATCCGGGCCGGATTGTTTTATGAGCGACTCGTGACGTCAGATTTTGAAATAGATCAATGGCGGCGGTAATGGCATGTTTCAGAACGATAATCATCAGTACTGTCCTTTGTTCGCTCTGTGAGGACCTCGGACTTCAGAGCTCCACATTTTTCTGTTTCTCTCAGAATAGTTCGCCCGGTGCCACGGTTCTGCATTTCCTGCATGGCCCCTGACTTAGAAGCACAAGAAAGAAAAGTCCACTGGACAAGAGGAAGATGATATCAGTGTTGATATTTGGAGGTCAGAGACGGCTGGAAGAGGAAGCAGGAGCAAAGTTGCAGGCACCGCCTTTGGTTGAAGTTGCTGACGCTTGGAGAGGAGAGGGGAGGGGAAGAGTGGTGGTGGTCAGGTTGGGGGGTGGGGGGGGGTGTTGATGTGATCCTCATCCTTATACGGTCACATGCAGCCCTGGCACGGATACAGGGAGCCCAGTACGAGGAAAACATGCTCATTTAGAGCTTACATAAACACACGGGCCTCCTTCTTCCCTCCGCCTCCCTCCAGCCCGGCCGGAGGGGGGTGGGGGTGGGGGTGGTGGTGGGGGATGCTGAGGAATTTGATAGGGAGTGCGCCGATGAATTCCTCAGCTTTTTTTTTTTTTTTTTTTTTGGCGCACACAGACTTTCTTGCATAAAGACGTGAAATGCAGCACTGGCACTTCAGAGGTAGCTGGACATTCGGCCTCGGGGACAAATTTGGGCAAAAGCTCAATGAATAGAAGAAGATGTGAGTTGTGGGGCAGTTGGGTTTTTTTTTTTTTTTTTTAATCTGGACCTGACCTCGGCGACCTTCAGCCAACATGTAAACATCCCGTCAGTTTTCTCCAGTCAGCGCGGGACGGAAAACCAGAGAGACCAAAGTGGAAAAGTTCATGTGGTGCAAAACATACGGTCATTTTGAGAATACACTGTTGATACTTTTAAATACTGTATGTTTTATGTGCACGGCTCATACCCTTAACTTTATAAAATCCCAAATATAGAAGTTTAACCATTTTAGAGAAAATTGAGGAAAAAGTGAATTTACCATATTATTGTAGTTCTAGATTGAAATTTAGAATTAAGAATGTTGAGGATCAGCTACCATCTTAAAGCTCTGGGGAGTTGTCCGACTCAAAACGCGTACAAACGTCATAAGCTAACGCTCCGTATGCTCGTAAATAACGATTATTAGCGGACGTCAACTATTTCGGGCTGAATTTGTGAATCTCTTTCCATGTTCTTCGACTCAGGAGATAACTACGATGTTTGCGCCATCTGCCTGGATGAATACGAAGAAGGAGACAAGCTCCGGGTGCTGCCGTGTTCTCATGGTGAGTCTTTCCTGGGGGACGCGGGGGGGGGGGGGGGGGGGGGCGGTGTTCAACGAGTCAAACTACTTGACCAACAACACGCTTGATATCGGAGTCTTTGTTGTTACCAACAGTCGACGGTCTATTGGAAAGTGATTCAAACGTTTGAATATATTATGACTCAAAACTTGCCTTAGAATCGTCTGTCTGGTGTAATAATGAAACGATCTTTTCCTGTGGGAAGCAGTGTGCGGCTAATGTTCGTCTGGACCTACTAAAGTATCAGTCGCCACATTCTTGTACTTTAACCTTTGAGTTGATACACGTTGAAGGCGGAAGGGAAGCCGGCGGATTGTTAAAGACACATTTTAGAAGTTCGCTCATTTTTTCTTTGCACCGCGCGGTTTGGATGCGAGGGCGTTAACCCGGACGTCCTTCCTGTCCCCAGCCTACCACAGTAAGTGTGTGGACCCCTGGCTGACCAAGACCAAGAAGACCTGCCCCGTGTGCAAGCAGAAGGTGGTCCCCTCGCAGGGCGACTCCGACTCCGACTCCGAGGAGGGGGACAGCGGCGCCGACGAGAACGAGGAGGTTTCGGAGAGCACCCCGCTCCTGCGCTCTCTCGCCTCGACCAGCGCCCACTCCTTCGGCACCATGTCGGCGGCGTCGCGCTCGGAGCAGGACCCGGACTCCTCGGAGTACGACGACGACGAGCTGGAGAGCAGCGACAGCGAGGAGGAGGTCACCGTGGAGACCGTGGTGGTGCAGATGCAGCAGCCCTGTTCGGAAGGCCACAGCCACGAACAGGATCTGCCCCGAGCCTGACCGCCACGACCCCCCCCCGACCGGCCGCCTCACCACAAAAACCTTGCAGCTGCAGAGACTCCAGTTGGGGGCGACAGAGAGGTTTTTCTGTTGCTTACAATGTTCATCGTAATTTAATGCTCCGTGAAAGGTCAAATATGTTTTCATGTGACAGGAATATTGTTTTTATTTTTTGCTTTGCAGATGACTGGCGTAGTTTTCTGTTTACTCTCTAAAAGATGACACACACACACACACATTTATCACTTTAACAAAGTTCAATAAAGTACTATGTAAATAAACAATACAGTTTGAAATAAGTGACATCTTAACCTCTATCTTCTATTATACATTGTACATACACATTTATGCCTTGTTTACACACTTCGAACCGCTATGCAGCATCCCTTTTTAAAAGAGTTACTCAACAAGTCGTCACGGAAGCCGCAGCAATATTTCAGTTCTCCTGTAGTCGGATGTTTGAAGGAGCAGCGACGCTCCGGTGTTTTGTGCCACAGTTGATCTGTTACAATGATTAACGTTAAGCTAGAGACCCGAAGCCAAACCAATTTAAAAAAAAAGAAAAGTCCACTTCTGGCGCCGGTGCGAAGAACGAGGCCGTCTGTGGTGAACCTCTCACTTCATTTCAGACGCTTCCCGGTTGGTAGGCCTTGTGATGCACATGAAACTGGCCTGATCTCTTTTAAATACTGTTTCTAGTTAAAAAAAAAAAAAACTTTTTTTTTCCACCAGGGCTTGATTTAGTTTTTCTGTTGCCTTCTCAGTTGTTGTACTTTTGACTGTTTTCCTGCTCATGTACGTCGGTTCTCAGTAAAAAATTCACTTCAATAAAATGAAAAACACATGACAAGGGGGACGCCTCTCTCGATGAGTCATTTAACAAAGTTCAACTGACTGAAATTTAGTGAAAGTTGTGTGAGATTTCTTTAGCAAGTAGCTTCAGTCCTTGTTACTGAGGAAAGTACATGATCACTTTTGAACAAGAAAATAAATCATTGTAATCTTTTCACTTTATCTGAAGTGTTGGTTTGGGGTAGAATATTAAACAGAAAACATAACAGCTGATGTTTATTTCAGGCCGTTACGTCAATGACTGAAAACAAGAAGAGCTACCCCTGTCAAGCAGAGCATACAGTCACTAGCTGGTGCAGATTTAAGAGATTTTTGGTTGAATAATTGTTAAAAAGTAACTCCGGTACACGTGTGCACACACAAATGGGATGTTTTGGGCTACGCTGGGGAATTCCACTACTTCCTGAAATTGATTTCCCCGCCCCCTCCCCATCTAATCTTCAAGAGGAAAAAAAATAAATAATCCGAGCAGGAAATGCTCCCATTTGCAGAGACGTCTCAATGTTTCCTTCCTCCGAGACCGGTGAGACCCGCTGTGGTGACCACTTTGGTCTAATCTCATTTTGGTAAAAGCCACTGGAGAATTTCACCCAGCAAAATATCTGCTTATCATACTTTCCCCCGCCAATGATTTCTCACAACCAAAACAACTTCACAGTAATTCATTAGAATTGTAATTATATCTGCCCTGGTTATCCATGACGACAGCTGCATTTCAAATTTCCAGGACTTTTCCAGGTATTTTTTTTCTATGACTATGCATCACGATCATGTGCTGGAACTAGAAGCGCTACACCAGCCCGTAACGGTTCCAAGAGGAGGCGGACTCAGTCGCTGCCGTAAAAGCAGAGCAGTCGCCGTGTTGCTGCACAAGCAGTTGGAGCCAAATCAAGCCGGTGAACTCATCGTGTGTCAGACCTGCTGCATCTGGAGGACAGAGCCATTTCAAACATTCCCCAGAGTGACAAAAGAGACAGCAAACTGGAATCTGGTTGGAATAAATTTATTTGATCTGTCTGTAAACAAGGTGATAAATCAATTTATGGCATTTTTGCTTGATGCATATGAAATCAGATGCATTAAAGAGACTGTATCTCAGATGTAAGAAAAAAAAAAAAAAAAAGGTGATGAGTAAAGGAACTTAACAAATCGGCAAAACAGGACTTGAAACGGAGTACACATGATCCCACAAGGCCTAAACAGTGGAGCAGAAGCTTTAAAAAAAAAAAAAAAAAGGAAAAAAGAAAAGTAAATGTGCCACTGAAATGACTCTTCAGCAGCCGGTGGGTAAAGTCAGTCTTACAATAGCAACAGATCTCTCTACATTATGGCACAGGATACACAGGTTCTGTAGTTAAGATTCGACAGGACAACCAGAAGCGGCTTTGTGCCAACTAATCCCCCCCCCATCCTCCCGTCTAGTGTCGTTTCTCCTTTAGATTTTGTTTCCCCCCCCCTCAGTTGGACGTTACAGTTAGCAGTGCTGAGTGTGGACAGACCATGTGATACCGCAGAGCTCAGCTGACGAGAAAGAAGGCAATTTATTCCACAGTTTTGTAGTTGTCAACACAGCGTGGGTTTGTACAAATGCAGTTTGTTTTCCTAAAGACTAAAAACCAAAAAACCTTTAGATATTCCCACCCTTTACCTCCCCTGTCATATTTAAATCCCGGTATTACCGTCGGTAACTGTTACACATGATTTAGAGTAATTGTATAAACACCCGAGTTTCAACTACACTTGGTCCTATAAAAAGAAAAAAAAAAAACTAGACACTCTAGGTGGTTAAATGCTGGGATATCAAAAAAATGGCAGCCTTTCAAAAAAAAAAAAAAAAAGGAAAATTAAAGAATATATATATTACAGGAGCTGGCAAACAAAACAGTATTAAGTGCCTGAGCAATTGTTACTGTGGAATGTCCATGGGTGTTTTTAGTGTAGTCGGGGGTGGGGGGGGGTGGTGATGAATGGAGGAGAGGCTGTGAATGAAGCTCATGCCAGATAACCGAGGGAGCCGATCCAACAGCCACGAGCGTACTCCTCGCCAGCGCAGTCAGGACTGAGCAGCGACTCTGAAAAGGTGGTGGGCTCGCCTCCGATACACAAAAGTCTACCGCAAGGTCTGTAGTGTCACCCAATTCAATCAAACAGACACGGGGGTGTGTGTGTGTGGGGGGGGGGAGTTTGGCATGAGAGAGGAGGTCGTCGGGCGAGAGAAGTGGCCTCTCGGACACGTGAGGAAATAAAGAGGAAGACGTTGTTGAGCTTCGTTACTGCTCAGTGCTCCAAAGGCCTCGGCTGTTGGTGGAGGGAGTGTGTACTAATGGCTTCGGGAGAGATTGAAGTGATGGGCTCCGTGACGGGAAATAAAAAGTCTAATTGGCGTAATAACTTTCCACCGTGAGTTTTCACAACATTTTATTTTTGCTGGTCTTGGGTAAGTACAGATTTGTCATGACATCCTGTTAGCAACATGCTCCGTTTTTTTCCGCTATGGATCAACTTAAAGAGTGCTTTAAAGGGTCGTAAGAATACATAGCACAAGTGTGTCGAGGGAAGGGGATGGTGTGGGGGTCAGTGGACAAAAAAAGAAAAAAAAAAAAGAAAGAAACAAATAGAGGAAAATAAAGGGGGGGGGGAACCTAACAACTAGGACTGGAAGTAGTGGGAAATACAACAGGGTGGCAAGGGTGAGCTGCTGGGTACAGGCTGCTTTAGTATCCAGTCTTCCTCAGGTATTCAGCCATGTCATGTACTTTCTTGTTGAGCTGCCCGCCGTGGACACCTTCCTTCCCCATGACAAAAACCAATACTGGAGTACACAAAAGGAAAAACAAAAACAAAATAAATCAACAGGCATGATGACATTAGGGCTGGAAAACAAAATAATGTTCAACTTTCTCAGCTAAGTGACGAGCTACGTCGGGAACCAAGTCTGAACTACGCCCTGTGCTGGAGATGCTCCTGGCGGTAAGTTTAACAGAGTCGTTCAGTGGAGGGTAAGGGACCTGGGCTTGACTGAAACTTGTTTTTTTTTTTATTTCATTTTTTATTTTAAAGAGTTTTGTGGTTTTTGTTTTCCTTTTCTGTTTTTTTTCCCCTCTCCAACTACAACACGTAAGCTACACAAAAACTAAACTAAAACCCTGAATCCCTCAAGTATTTTGCCATCGAGTAAGCCTTCTTATTCAATCCACCTCCATGGACCCCTTCTTTGCCCATTACCAAGACCAAGACTGAAAGAAAAGAGACAGAAGGGACATTTAGAGGGTGCAGAGATCACACAGGTGAAAAGAGACTTGCACAGAGCCGAAGGCAGCAAGCAGACAGGACAGCGACGAGGGAGGACAATGACACAAGCAGAGCGCCTTTAGTTTGAAGGCTCGAAAGCTTTAACACCCACTTTCCTATCAGTGCTGCTGGTGGTTAAACAAATTTATTAAAAAAAAAAAAAAACTGCGCAAAATGAAAGCCGCCTAAAGGGGGCATGCAAAGCTGGCTGTCAGTCTGCACACATGACGACCACGGCACATCCAAAGCAGAGCTGCAGCAGCTTCGCTTCTACAAACGGTCAAAGACTGGGCGCAGGATTAATCTTGGTTAGTCGTAAGAGAAAGAAAATTAGGCACTGCTGCACCAGCATGATATCATCTTACACCAACAATGGCTGAAAGTAAGTTTGAGACTCAGTACAACTGTGGAAACAATTTAACTTTATCCACTTCTTTAGAACATATTACTTGGCTTAACGTTTCAAAGATGGATGGACACAAATGCTCCATTTACTACAGAGATACATTTATTAAATCCTCAGGAGACACCAGCCGATCAGGAACAGTGTCTGGAAACACGTGTCTGATGTGATGATCGACAGTTGCGCTCAGCTAATTTTAAAACCTGTGCCTCTTGCACTACTGCTTTGGCTGGATTATTTCGACCATCTTTCAGATTTAAGAAAGTGTCAATGCAGCCATACCGGGTCAATACCTGGCACATCAAGCGCATGATAAACTATATCATGGCAATAATCCCAAATCAATAAGATGCCTGATTCACACTTTACGTATGTCAGATTGTTTAATATTTGTTACAACATTCACACGGTCGTCAACTCCAACATAAACCGTTTTAACGCCAACTTCAGTGTGTCCGCCTATTCATGGAATGGCACCAAGCCAGCAGCAGAGAAGAAGAAAGTGCCTACAGCCACCACGGCTGCAGAACACATGCAGGTGCGGCATCATGCTGGGGATACCTCTCCTCAATACATGTAGGAGCCTTTAAAAGAGACCGACTTCACCCGAGCAGAGAGGAAGCACGTGAGCAGGGCAGCACACTTATATTTGGACAGTCAGGGTGTTAATCAGGAGGGAGAAAGATGCATAGAGTTTAGGAAGATTTGAGAAAATCCGGGGGTCAAAAGTGAGGCCAGAATGTGGAAAGCAAGAACCCTCGCCACCACCGTCTCACCTGAACGCTTTTAGCAGCATTTCCAGAGGGACGACGACAGCGGCATGAAGACTGGCACAACTCTGAGGCAGATTCCCAAGGATGTTCTACTTAGTCCCTAATTCTAACTATTTTTCTTTTAAGTCTGAAAATGTGAAGGCTGCCATTAGGTTATTCAAATAATGGGGTTTTTTCTAAAGCCATTAAATAATACCTTTAGAATTAGAGTGCGCTGTGGCATCTAAAGGAAATCTGACAGGGCTCCACCTTAATACCTTGCAAGACTAAAACACTGTTTACAGCATCACTGTAAATCAAAGTAAGGGTTAACATACTGCACCTTAATAGGCACTGGAATTTAGACTACCGGTAATGGTGGGACAGTTTGACAAAGCCAATAAAGTTTTGAATTTGAGCCCAATGCTTTTCCAGTATGTCAATTGTGTAAAGACTGCAATAATGAAAAGGTTAAATTCTGAGATTAGGACAGATTTGGATCAGAAAGTAAACATCCATTAAAACTTGAGCTAAATACTCGAGTGCAAAATCTGTACTTATCCTTACTAAGTGCCATTAAACATAAGACGATGCTGAACTGCAAGCCATGAGTGATAATTAACCTTAAAAAACAAAACCCTTTCCTCTTCTACTTGATATAAAATTCTTATTCAGTCCTAAAACGATGAAATACTTCAGCTGAAGCACACTGGTCACCATGATCAGTGTGTCTACACTGAAATCACATATTGAGGAAAGGTGCATTCAACATTGAACCTGCATGCATGCACGACACAGAAGTTTCTAAACTACCTAAACTAATGGCACCAGACTAGAGCAGGCTGCTGTGTTACTACCATAAGAACCACTAACGGTATTAAAACACGATGCTCACCTTTGGCTGCCCTGGCAAGAGAAACATTGTAGGTTGGCTCTCCTCCCTGACTCTTTGTCCGGATGTCCATCGTCCAGTCACCTTCAATTAGGAGGCTGTCTCTGATTACGGAGTATTTCTTATTGCCTAAGGTCAAGCCATTGGTGAAGAATCCCTCTCGCTCCTTCCCCGTCAGCAGGTCAATTTCGTCGGGCTAGAAACAGAAAATGGGAAGTTTTAATGCACAGTATCGACACCAGGTAGAGGCACTAGGAGAACAGAACACTGGGTTTCAGGAGCACTGCTCTAGAGTGTGGGGGTTCGGAGACGTTAACATTAAGTTAAAAGTGTACTCAGTTTCTAGCCTCAGGGCAAGTCTGCTACCTCACAATAACTTGTGTTTCAAGAATGGAGATCAAGAGTTTTTGTGTAATTTCAGCAACCAAATGCAATCTCATGTTTAACAGTCAAAAACTGTCTTGAGTTGCAGCATCTGTCACTCCCTTCTATTGTCGTGTCTGTTGTGATGCTCCTATGGTTGTCTTCAATAAGGCCCGACCAAATGTCGAACTCGAAAGCAACAAGAGCCCCAGTGTCTGTATGTGTGCTGGCATATGGAAGAGTTTAGCTCCACTCATGTAATCCCTCGACATTTATTATGTTCTTCCCGGCATTAGCATACAAACAAATGCAGCGCAGTCATTTTATTACAATGTACATCTATTCAAAATCCACTTCAGGACAGCTTTACAGTTCATTTGAAAAACTCAAAACCTGCCCTTCAGCTCCTGATGTGGTTGCTGTTGGTAAAGGATGCGTTTGGGCACCAAGGGTAGAAAAAACAATGACCGTTTCATCTGAGATCTAAAAAGGTGGCAGCTCAGTGCTCCGAGAACCTCGGTTCTGTTTTTGATCGCGCCATTAGACAGCGCAGCGCCTATTTTGTAGCTTACACAGCATGCAACACTGTGAAGCACCTTGAAGTGTTTCCAAGCACAACTGGTTGCTGAACTGGCATCTTGAGAAGTTAAATTCAAGTGTGATCAGCACAAAAATTCTAAACCGAGGATTCCAATCTGCTCACGAGAGCAGCAAAACTGTTGACCGCAGTCAATCGGAAACAAATTGTTTAATAAAATGTTGAAAAGTATTCCGTTGCCCCTGAATGTTCTCAGGAGTCACATTATCAGTTTGAGGGGTAAAATGTCCTGCCAAAATATCCAAGCACAGATTTAAAGGTTAGCAGACATGATTGTGCCGATTGTTTTTTGTATCGTGACATTTTCAAAAACAGGTGTGGTTACTTTCATTTTTAAAATAACTTTATTCATACAACTGGACACAAGTGCATCCAAATAACTACTGATTTAGTAAATACACATGAACACCACAACCATGATTGTTGTCTATTGAGTGAATCATCACAAAGCTCTGTTAAAAAAAAAACTAAACAAACAGGCCAATCATTACCATCAGGGTACTGTAGCGACAGATCAACTATTCCCACAAAAACTTTGATAATTCTCGTGGTGGAACTGATATTTCCTGCACTGTGGAGGGTGAGGTATTCCCACGACAACATTGGTAATTCATGCAAAATAGACGGGCAAACGTATAAAGCCCTTTCTCCAAATCATCCCTCATTGTGCTCTGTGTACTGCAATGCTCTCGCTTGAAAATGTCATTTGGAAAAAGTACACCCTCCATGAGGTTTTGGAACAGTGAAAATAAGAAATGTCATACAGGGGATTGTGTTGAGGAGGACCCTTCACATCTGATGAGAAGTGTTTTGACCCTCTCAGCCCCCAGCAAACAACTTCCAAGAGTGTAAAGATGATATGGTCCGTTACCCAACTTCACCAGCAGGGTAACCTTAGGGCGTGTTCACATTCCCCAGTGTGATCTGGATCAGAGTTCTCTACAGGGAAAACCCCTTTTGTTTAAGCGTTAACTCTTCCATGAACTCTGAACCTGGCTTAACAAGCGATCTCTGGTCCCTTTGATATGCTACGTCTCGGTTCATTTGCAAATGATCCTTCTAGCAGGCGGGGTGAGAGGAAGGAGTGTAGTGCGCAATGCATAATGGGTAGTGAACAAACAAAGCTAACTGCACAAATCAGAAGCAGACGCAGAAAGAAAAGGTTCGTAAATATCTTGCGGGCAGAAGTGGGGTTGTGAGGAAGTACTGAGAAAGGCGCTCATTGATATCTGGTCTGAATACTATACATCGCAATCGTTTGTGGCTACCCATTAGCAGCCAGCTAACTAGCCTAGCCACCACGGACTTCCACTCTGGACCAATCAATAAGCATGATTCTTCTTTAGTTCCTCTCTGATCCGTGTTTGTTTTGTGCGACAGCACCCTCAAACCAGCAGCTGTTGTAACTGTGTGACATTTTCCAAGCAGTTTGATTCAGTCTCAAAAGTGAATGTGAACGCCACCCGAACCAAATGAATGCAACAAGCAATGTTGAAAACATCAACTCATCATTGAAAATATTGTACTAGGGATAAGAAATTGAGAGGCACGTGTACATGGACAGGTGGAAAGACTTTGAACTTGCTCATAGTGGCAGGTTACAAAACAAAAAGGTGAAGCAACGGAAGTCTAAGGAACACAGCCTGGAAGGTCAGTATTTTTGCACCCCAAAAAAGAAATTGGACACGTTTTCAAAATACACCAATTCTAAAAGCAAACATTTGACCTGATGGTGGCGCTACAGGAAAGGCCACATCACCAAAACCAACAGGCTTCACACTCTTGTGTTGTCAGTAAATGTGAGAAGATTTGGATGAAAGCTTTAAGATAATTTAATTCCAATGAAAAGATTTGACCTCATGGTGGCGCTGGAAGACAGGTCAACTTACTCATTTCCAAGGGTTTAATTCATGTATTCAACAAAAAAACAAAAACAAAGTGCCTGACAACAAACCTGGTCAACAATTTTATGTTAAATAATTTTCTGGAGGCAAACATAAAAAATAAATAAATGTTTGGTGTTAAAATGAACCAGAGAGTAAAAGAGTAAAATTTGATGATGGGAGGGTTGCGTGAACTTCAGGATCTAGTGTTTGGCGTAATATATAAGAGCAGGCTTTAGTTTAAATAATGTATTTTTATAATCGCAAATTTAAATTTAACATTTTGAAAATTAAATAATGCAAAGAGCTTTGTAATGAGGAAACGTTAACTTTGTAATGCATTATTTCAACCCAGATGGCAGAACAGTAGCTGTTCTGGGTTCCAGTCATTCATGGATACACTCCTGCTCAATGGAGCAGACATATCCTCCAAACTTTTGACATCTCAGTCAAGCGTAGCTACAAAACAAACTGAATAGTGGCAATATTCAACATGTGGTGACATTTATTAAAACTGCATTTCAGCACACTGTTGATACAGGATTCATTTGGACCTGTGTGCACAACAGAAGGCGTTGTCCAGAACTGCACAGTCATGGCTCACACACAGCAAGAGGAAAGGAAAAAAAAACAACCTGCAAACATTTCTACTGGCTCCAGTAAGGGGAGCATGGCGGCTGCTAGCGGCATGTCGATTAATCACTACGAGGTTTCAAACCTCAGGTTTGCTTCCCTGGAAGAGAGAGGCTACCTTTCCACACGTTTCCCATGAATTCAGATTCACTGCATGCCGGAAGAGCCGGCTTTGTTTACCATTTCAAATCCCTCCTGCACAGGATTCCCCCTGGACTTCTTTCCAAAAAGGAAAATAAAATTCCACATAATCTCCATTTATTTCTCAGAGGAAGGAGCAGACTGGAATGATCCTGGAGAGGACACTCCCAGGCAGCCTCGGCTTCAAGCGGAACCCCGTTACATTACACAGACCGACACCGTTACATTCTCCATTAACACTGCCGCATCTGTCTCCAACAACAACCAAAAAAAAAGAAAAAGCAGCAAGGAATGATTTACTGCACCCAAAAATGAGCATTAACACCACGTAGAAACAACCAATGCAGTGAGACGTAATACACAGACGTGCCGAGTGAAGACGCCTGGCTGCCCGGGCACACTCCGCCGCGGAATGAATAAGAAACTGGGAATGTTGAACGCCATCTTGGGGATAGAGGGGCGGCAGTGTAGAGCACAGAAGCCGGGTAGGAACAAACCAAAAGCCCCTCTCTCCACCCCCACCAGCTCACGGGCTGCTTTTTTTTTTTTCTCTCTCTCTCTTCTGTACAAGGACGGAGCTGAAGTTAGGCTACGACAGGAGGAGAGATCGAACCAATTCACAATTCAATTTATCTCCAGAACGTTTTAAAGAACCCAGAAGTTATTCAGAAGCCCTGTGTAGGATTCAGGGCAACTTGTAACGGTGAATAAGCAAAATGTGGATATTTCCTGCAGCTTAACGCATATAAATGACACCCGGTCAACATGTGATGGGAGGGTAGCACGAAGACTTACACAAAAGGCTCGAGACGGAATAAAGCTGCATGACGGTGTAGAAACCTGGTAACTTTTGCGCTAAAAAGCCGAAGCGAGGGCTAGCTTCAGCAATGACCGGCCTGATTTCAGCTAGCGGCTAACGGGAACGTCCAGGCGTCTTCTTCACATGTGCCCCGGTTCTCTAGCCGGATTACTCACAGATGCACACAGTACGAGTCCAACTCACGACGAGGAGTTCAATTAACACCGAGAAAAGGAAAACCAGTCAAACCCGGGCTCATTGGACCTAACCGGTATCACGAGCAATGCTACGTTAGCCGCTTTAGCTCGACTTGGCGACAGTCAATGGCTACCACGGGAAGCCAAGTCGCTCTTTTAGAGGAAAATCACATGTTAACCCAGTTTGCGCAGGGCTGCAAAGAAGCCGGGGTGTGTGGATTGAGAAACAGAAAACATGCGAAATAGTTTGAAAAGTAACGGTACACGAGTGGCTCTGCATCCTGTGAGCGACCACCGGATACCATGTGTACCACACCGCTTATCCCCCATTCAACAAGGCCTAGCGGCGAGGGCAGGACGCATGGCACCAAAGTTACAAAGTTATCCTTCCACCACGACTTTATACATCGAGACAAGAAGCGTACTGACCGTAATGGTGGCAAAGGTACCGCCGGTGTACGATGCCCAGACGTATTTGGCGTCTGTGTAGCCAACAATGGCCGAGTCCTGGCAGCAGCCATCAACCATCAGGTTGTCCACGTAGACTTGCCAGGACATGTTTCTGAAATCAGTTCTAAGACGAAAAGAGGACGTCGGCTCAGGTGCGGTTACGATCGTCTCTCAAACGACGGGGAAGCTGAGGCTGCCGTGGGGTGTAATGGGTCTCCTTGCAGACGAACAGACACCGGCGTCCCGGCTTTCTTCTGCCTAAGTAACGGAGAGGAGCTGCTGCAATTGGACAGGCGCTTGGGTGTAGTCCTCACCAAATCACTCCGCGTGGGTCGTTGTTCGCCCTGCCACCTCTTTGGCACTAATACTATCCGGCGGATGAATATCCTGGTTGACCGTGACTGCAGTGAGAAGGGGACTACTTTTTAAAGCGCGTTAAATATTAAACAGTTTACATTTTCTGTTTGGATTTTGTCTTGATTAGATAACTCTCAACTCACTACTTGTAGTATATATATTGACCAGTAATTTCAACAAAGTGTATGTCCTGGATTTTTGTCATGTGAACATGTCAACTGGCTCCATAATATATTAAAAACATTAAAAACATTTCACGTAAAAAAAAAAAAAAATTCATCATCAAAATCCCAAACATTATATATATAGTAATGTTTTTTTAAGCGACCTATAATAGAGTAAGATATGAAATGTGTAGAGTTGTATTTGAATAGAATTGGTTAACCTTACTGAAATACATTTAACTCTGAAAATCTATTAAATAAAATGGAAATGTGCAATACTGAACATGCAAATGCCACACAGAAACACTGCCAAGCCCAGACTCAAGCCAGGAATATACTCGCTGAGAGGCAAAAGTGCTAACCACTAACCTTATAGTTATACTGTACAGCATAGTAGTGTTGATCACGAAGATCAAGAGAGACAACGCTCATGTCTCGTCTCTCACTGACCTCACACAGAAAAACTGTCTCAGTCCTGTTTCCTCCCTGATGGGTCTGATCTGTTGAGCTCTTCACCTGGCTGCATGACTTCACCTGAAGTGACCTGGGATGTCTCCAAATGCTTTGTGACAGGAGACTAGGCCTACGTGGGTTTTTATTACTGTAGATCTCTGATCTGTGCGTGTGATCTAATTTGTGAAGCGCAGCTTATCATTCGGCATGAGCAGTTGCATGTTGCCGGCTCCGAGACAATATCAGGTTCCACTAGAGACCTTACTCAGTGCCACCAGCATCTATTGACTCATACTCAGCCGGGCTTGGGACCATCGGTTGCCAGGTCAGACACTTTCAAATTCATGCTCTTTGTTAACAATCGTTTTTGGAATCAATGGAATCTAGCACTTCTGTTGCTGCAAATATTTTATTCTTCTAATAATTAGAAATGCAATTAGTATTATGGGTGCTATTGTTTTTAACAAGGCCCAGTTGTGATGCATTAAATGTATGGCACCTTTAGCGATGTTGGAGGAGGAAGGTGGAGTTGGGGAGCCTTATAGTGGGGGCTGCTCTCTCGTTAAACATGTACACATTTTAAAAATGCATGTATCTTTTGTATAGTTATTGAAGCTAAAATAAAATGCTTACCTTGATACACAGCTGCAATGATGAAAAGTGAGCGGCACACATTCACTCTTTACACAAATCAGTTCTAATTGTGGATTATTTATTTTAATATTTTAAACATAGGAAAGATTTGAATTCAAATAGAATATGTTGACACCACGTCCAGTGTTACAGATTATATTGGATTTGGTTTTTTTTTACATGACAGATTCTATGAGAGGTATCCATCAAAATGATTCTCCTGCCTTCCCAGCCACACGAGTTACAATCAAAACAAAATCCATGAAATATTAAATGGACTGTCAAATTTGTATTTTATGTATGAGATCTGTCTGTACAAGTGACTTTAAAAAATTTGGTGAAAAAATGCTTTTGTGGGGTTAAATAAGTCTGTTCAAATCTCTCCTGCCTTTGCGGTAGCACCTCGCAGGAACGGCCACAGAAAGTACCACAGTGGCCCTCAGAAATTCCTGCTCTGCAACAATTTACGCTTGGCCCTACTGCTGAAACGTGTATGTGGCAGCGTGACATCATTAGGCCAGGGTGTATCTGTATTTGTGTTTGCTGTCATGGAAACCTCTAATGAGCTCACCACACGAACCTTCTGATCTTGGTATAATTTCTTTCATTTTTGTGTTCTTTATAAGGTCTCCCATCCTTAAGAAAAAGACAGAAAAACACGTGAGAACAGATTGTGAATCACAGTATTTCTGGCTGAGAAGATTCATTTTACATACTGTATATCTGAAAAGTTTCACAGCTACATTTTCTTGCAATACTGTGTACGTCATGTCTTCAACACTTTTCAGGAGATGCTTTTGTATTCCACAGAGCTCTTTTTCATCTCTCAGACTTTCCCCGTGGTTTACTCAACCATGCTCCTACTATTGACCGTGTATATAAAATAAATACAGATAGCGCACATGAGCGGCAGCTCATCGACACCTATTTCACAGAGAGCACGAATGGGCAACTTTTACCACAAACATTAACCTTAATCTCAAACTTATAAAAAAATAAATGAATAACAGAGAGAGTGATTCGCTTAGTGCCTCATGAAAATAAATATATTGGTCAAAAATACTGATTTACTTGTACACGTGAATTTGATTTAATCAATGAATCAATTACGCAACTAGTCTACAGATGAGAGGAGGGTCTAATACGCCCGGACTAATATACAATAAATACAAGGGAATAATATAAAAGGGAAACGTAAAACTTCACTGTCACTAAGAAGCTTCAGCTTGCAGGATGTCATGACGCTGTCCTGCATGGAGAGTCCTTTACTGCAATCACTTAGAGGCTCCGCTGCATGAAACAAAGGTGACATTTTACCTCCATCAACAAAGTTCTCTCTCACCCTGCAAAGGGATGAGAGAAACTAGTTATTCATTGACAAGCCAGACAGAAATGAGCAGCACATGAACCTCCAGTTAGCCACACCCATGTGCCGCTTTCCCATTGGACGTCCACAGTCTCCATGGTCACCTCTGTTTTGTACTTGTGCCTGGTCAAAATAGTAGCACTCATAGCCAAACCACTAAGCCGGCACATGAGTCACAGAGATACTGAAAAAAGCTAACTTGTGTTTGCTTTAGAAAAGCTAAGGGTTCCGGATGAAGCCATTACCATTGTGTACTCTCATTGTAGCAGCTGGATAACCCAGGCAAATTCAACCCAATTCAATTTATTTTTTTTTTTTTTTGCAGAGCAGACACACACCATCTTTACTTTTCACATGAGAATATGTAGTGATCAGCGCTTGTCATAGTTTAAATAGACATTTAAATTTGAGGATGGGGGTATATGCAGACTGGAATCACCACAGCCGTTAAGTGTTTCCCTGTCAGTGGGGAGTCAGTCGCTCCACTGTTGCTGGACACTGGCTCTCATTGGGCCAAGAAGTATCTCAACTCAAACAACAGCACAGGAACCCAAAACTCTGATATTAAAAAGTTACAAAAAAATAAATAAAAAAAAGATCCCTACTGGGAAGCAAAATGTTATTGTAGATGATGCAGCAGTTAAACGGTTCAATTTCAGTACAGTACACTTGCAACATGCCCACCCAAATGTGAATGATGTACTGTTACTGCACTATGGGTCAAATCATCCAAACAAACTAGAAGTGCCCAAAATAGACTTTACAGGTCAGTGAAACAACATGAGCCCCATGAAAGTTCAAGTGTTTGTCCTCTGCCTGTCTGGAGCAGAGTTTAGGGATTTAACAGGTTGTTGGGGACTTTCCACTGAAAAATAAACAATTTCAATACATTTCATTTAAACTGTTTCTGGGCCCACAGACTTCTTTTTATGGCAGATTTCCTTTTCATAAACGAGTCAGGAGTAAAACTGTTGAATTAAAATCTACCTTACCACTATTGTCACTTGTGGGGTTCCTGTTATGGAGGACAAGAGACAAGAGACATCACCAGTGGAGAACAATAAATCAGGATATAGTACAAACGTCAAGGATATCCATCCTCCACCACATTCTGATAATGGACTGCTGAAATAACTTTGGTGTTTCGAGCATGATGAGTGGCAGTGCACAAAGTTCTGCAAGTGCAGTGAGACACTATACTTGCACATGATGATACTTTTGCAAGGGTCAGCTGTGGTCTTGTATACCATGAGCTTCGTCTTCAAAACAGGACTTTAACAGTAAGAAGATACTCCACGGATTCTGCAAACTTATCCAATTTAATAACATTTCTTTTTCCATGTCAGACAAACTATGACTTGAATAACTATAGTAATGTTGACGCCTCCAGTACATTTAAGTTGGTCTCTAAACATTTGATCAATGAATTTATTATTGAGCCCAAGCTTGATTTTATGTTCTTAATGGGAAATTGATTTGAACAAAACAAAAGTGCAGCTCATGGGTCAAATGTGTCAATAATCAAATGTGGACTATACATTTTGTGATCTCTTTCATCACATCTCTACGAGTGAGCAATTTGAGAAATGATCACCATTTTGACTCATCGAAACTTGGTGACAGGGAAAGGATATCTCGGCCTAAATCAACCCTCATTACTAATCCTAAACCACAATGTCTTAAAATCTAATCCATATTACACACAGAGGGTTTGATGCTATTTCCCATTTTTGTCATCTGTGACACTGTAGGTTGTCTGCTTTGTCTTTGTTGAGCCAGAAAAGAAAGAAAGGCAATTGGGTAAAATTCTATAAATCATTAATGACCCGAGATCCTTTTTTTGCCATGCGTGGCACCTCTTGAAAAATACCTATTTTTAACTCACTTGTATGAATATTTTGGTGAGATTTAACATGTTTTACCGAATAGAATACTCCTTGGGACTTTTTTCCCCCCCAAAAAATCCAACAATTGTAGCTCACTCTTTTTGTCATAAGGATGATTCTCAACATGTTGTAAAACTCACTTTTATTAAAGGCTTTTCTTGTTGTTGTCTTCCACAGTACAATTCTTGCAAGTTGCCACGGCTCAATGTAAACGATAGTTTTACATGACGGATACAACATTGTGATGATTTAGAATTAAAAACGAGTTCTCTATCGTCATGCACCACTGGAGCTGCATCCCTGCAGTGCATTAAATATTGAGCAGCAGCAGGTAGCAAAGATGGAGCACGCATGTTGAAAAAGTCTCGTCCCTGCACACCAGGTCCGGTGCTGTCACAGACAAAGGAAATCAATAGTAGCCAAGGCTGGGGAAAGGATGCACACATCCTCATAATCTGAGAGACAAAGTAAAAGCCATTGGTCTCTACAGAAGAGACACGTGATGAGAGTCGCCGGGAAATACACACGCACACGCGCACACACACACACACACACACACACACACACACACACACACACACACACACACACACACACACACACACACACACACACACACACACACACACACACACACACACACACACACACACACACACACACACACACACTTATCTCCAGCAGACTGACCTTAACCTCCATCATTACTTCTTCTTGCCCAACCTTAACATTATTGTAATCCTAATCTTAATCTTGATTTTAAAAACCGGTTCGTAGGTTTGAATTCTCCTTCTCATTAGCCAACTTGATTTTTGACCCATTATTTTCCACAAGTCCATATATCATTAAACAGATTCACTTCTTTCTGACATGAGTGACTCACATGCCGTTTGAATGGAGAAAGTAACAAACATTGAGGCACATAAGGAAACTCATTTCTTTTGATGAACTAAGGTTGTGACAAAGATGGGCTACAAAGTATGTGTCCAACGACTTGAGAATTTAACATATTTATATGAAATATGTAAAATGCTAATCCTAAATTTGTGGCCAAAAATGAGTCCCAGCTGGTTTGAAGTTACTATTTCCTGCTCCTCCTTTGGTTTGTAGGCCTGCCATCCCTCAAGCTTTTCCCTTTAAAATGCTTGTGGAATGTAAATCATCCCAGTTTTACTTTTTCCTCTCCAGTTACACTGGATAAAACATTTCATCAGAATATTTGGATTGAAGGTTTTAACAGAAAGTTTAAGCTAAAAAAAACAAAAAAACAACAACAACAACAACATTGTTTTCCAGCAGCAGGAACACAGTTGTTGCTCTGCAGTATAAGTTACTGTACATGTCTGGAGTGGCATGACAATGTAGGGACTGGTTATAAAGAACCTCTGTTCTGTATGAATCAGTGGTCATGATTCATACAGAGGGATGAAGTGAATCTTGCTCTGGAGTGATATTCTGGTGCTCTGGTCAGTTTTCTTTTCTTTACGTTTTGTTTTTTTACAGAGTCCTTTTGAACTTATAATTATAGCTTTGTACCAAGCTTATTTCTTTTAATAATATCAGAATTATGATGAAACATGACCACAGTATTTCTGACACTGAGACATTTCACTGCAAAGCAATGGATTAAATATATAAAAATTGTAAAGGATGTAGAAAGATGCAGCGGTTCACAGTGATGATGGCTGGAAGAAAATCATTGTCATTATGATTGTAGGTATTGAATTTGGGAATTCAGCACGGACAACCTACACTGCACACACAGTGCATAACTGTTGCCAGTACAGTGGTTTGTTTGATCAACAAGTGTAATTTCATTTCACTTTGTGGTTTTCAGTGATATAAATGGTACACCATGTGATGACTGACGTTGCTGAAATAGTGTCGTTTTACACCATTAAAGTTGCTTTGTGATCTGATAAGTAGCTTCTCAAATGCCCTGAAGAAGCCGCACATGAACTTCCCCTAAATACTAAGGAACCGTCAGAGGATCTTCGTGTGTTTCGATCGCAGGAGCCGTCATCTTGATTGATTTCTGGGCTCTTTGTTTTTCCTCATCTAAAAAGTCACTCTTTGCGGAGTAGTACTTTCAGAAACTTTAGAAACTTTGGAGGTGAGGTCTGTAGTAATGAGCATCTATGTACAGGATTGTATTTCTCCTGCCATATTAAAAAATATATATATATTAACTGTGTGCCTCCTGTTTTTTTTTTGTTTTTTTTCATATATTGCTATTGTGCTTCATTCAAATAGAGGAAATAAATATTTCTTACTGGCTATTATCTCCTTTTGGGTCTTATCTCATTAAACCTGTTGAACCTCCTCCATAGCTGCAGTCTTCCATCATAATATTGCACCTTTTTCCTCATTATTATTGTTACAGTAACCTATTCAGTTCCTTTAGGAGACGTACCCGGGAGGTTAAAGTAACCACAAAGACAATTCCGACCTAATATCATTGAAAAATGAAAAGAGCACAATTTTTTACAAAGATAAAGCATCAAACAACAAAAGCAAGTAATGAACAGATGAACAGAACAGTTAAAGACTTACACCCACTTAGTAGTTGAATTATTGGAGAGAGAACTAGTGACAGCCATCATCATTCTTACGTTTGCGTGACCATCTCAGTTTAACAACTGATGTCCCTTCAGAATTCTCTAAATGTTGGGTTGAGTTTCTGTCCTCTGCAGTGAAGTTGGGCATTAATTTGGTGTTTCATGACGAAGAAATAGCTGCTTGGCCAAACTTTGAGCGACCTTTACCTCAGCCGTTCCTTACTTTCTCCTGTTTTGCTCAGATTAATCTTTTTCTTTCACGTTAATTGCCCGTGTCCTCCAAACTTTTATTCAAAGCTGCTTTTAAACCAAATCATAGTTTCCAGGAAAGACTGACTTTCTATGTTAAATCTCATCATGTATATGTGGCATGCTGAATCACTGTTGCATTTTTTTTTTGTCTGCTTTGTTTATGCCTACTTGTATTCCATCCATCCATCCATCCATCCATCCATCCATCCATCCATCCATCCATCCATCCACCCATTTCTGATTCCACAAAACAAGACAAGGCCAGAAATATCTTACACACTAGCGGCTCTCACTTAAGAGGTGTTAGTTATACATTTTACGGTTTCTGGCATTAAAAATACAAAAACACTTTATCTGTGGGCTCAACTTGGTGTCCTGAATGTACTGAAGTTGCTGATCACACTTTTCATTCCTGCAACTTTTTAGTCTTTTCACAGAATTGATTTCACTGACACAGTGTTGTGGTCGGGGAAGAGAAGCACCCCACATGCTGCGATGAATCAGCTCTCACTTCAAGTGCAGTGAGAAATGTGACCTTTTGCTTCCTATCGGTTCACTTTCAGAGCACCCTTTCAAAGTTTAAAGTTTGTTTTCCATTCGGACGATGAAAAAAGAGAGCACGTGAATTACAAGAGGAAAATATGTGAAAACCAGAACTGAGGTAATATGTTTGTTTTGTTTATTTTAAGGTTCGTTTGGTTACCACAGTCATAAATATATACATATTGATATCTTCAGGCAGGCGTGCGTGCGTGCGTGCGTGCGTGCGTGCGTGCGTGCGTGCGTGTGTGTGTGCACGTGTGTCTGTGTGTGTGTGTGAATCAACCCTGCCCCCACTTTTCCATCTGCAGCTTCACAGATAAACTCTAAGAAAGACAGAGTCAACATTTCAACACTTGGTTTGTTCTTGGACCATCAAACCGTCTGACATGGAAATGTGTTGCAGGTCACAGATGTATGAAGCACTCTCAGTTAGACATGTTGGTATTTCCTACTTGCTGACCACAACCCACATCTACGTGAGTACAGATACATGCAGAGAGAGAGAGAGAGAGAGAGAGAGAGAGAGAGAGAGAGAGAGAGAGAGAGAGAGAGAGAGAGAGAGAGAGAGAGAACCACAACAATCCTCTGCAGAGTACCTGTCATTTGCAAGTCAAAAGATTATAAAATAGGAACTACATTATACAGTAGTACTTTGTGTGCTCGTGTAGGTTTTTGTTACAAAGGCAGGTTTGACTTTGTTCTCCTTTCATTGTTTCAGCTATCTTCTCTCAAGATGTAAACCAGTCATATTATATAATGCTTATCTGAGCTGATATGGTTCTTTGTTATCATTTCCTATTATATTATTATATAGGACTGAGGGATAACCGTCATTGTGTTGGTGTAACAATAATGTTTGTGGTGCTTTCCAAGACAACTTGAATAGCACTAGCACAGGCTGTACACAGTAGGTAAAAAGTTCCAGTAATGATCAGGTGATGATCGACACAATGGTGGTTACACGATAGAGGCTACAGTTTTCTAGGAAATGCAGTTCCTCAGACTATCAGTCCATGTCCTTATGGTGCAGTACCTCTTCCTGAAGAACTATTCTGGGTGTCTGTTGTCCATGCAGAGAGACTGTGCAATCCTCTGCATCCACTCGGTATACACAAAGTCCAAGTTCAGAATCTTGGCTCCCTCAAGCCTCTTTGCAACGTTCACCATCGTTCTGCTTTGCAGCTGCTGTATCACACCGAGCAGTTTTGGCAGAGGATGCAACTGTGGCACTCAAGCTTTCAGGAAGAATATCCTCTGTTGGGCCCTTTTTACAAGGTGGGATGTGTTAAAATGTCTATGTCAGATCCTACACCGCATAAGTGCAAGGAAAGCTGACTGTGTCCACCCTCTCCAGCTCCTCATTGTTGATGCAGAATGCCGTATAGGCGTTGACAGGCAAGTCATTGTCTGCATGCTACTCTGCCAGATGTTGGACCTCCTCTCTGTAACAGTTCTCACTCTGGTCAATAATGAGATCCACCACTGTCTTCTGCAAACTTCCTCATTATGGTGGAGGAATGGATGAGGACACAGTCCTGGATATTGGAGGTGATTAGGAACGGACTGAGCTCAAAGCCTCTGCAATGTTCCTGTGTTCATGATTATGGTGTCAGACGTTTGGCTCTGGATCCTGACATCCTGACATTATGTTGGCCAGGAAGTCCATAATCCAGGAACAAAGTGCGGTGGAGAGTCTGAGGTTGGCGAGTTTACTGACCAGTTTATGAAGGGATGAGGCAAAATGGAGTGTTAGATCTGTTTGCATGGTTCCTCAGACTGGTGACTGTCTACATATGTAGAGATGCTGTTCATCTTCATGTGTGCGAACACTGTCTTCTACTTTATGATTGAGTAGGCCATAGTTTATGAGGGTTGGGACTTCAGATTTTTTAGGCATAGGGAAGATGGTACTGGTATTTCTACAGGTGGGCGCTGCAGCTTGTTGTAGAGGTTGAGAATTTCAGTGAACACTTCAGCCAGCTGGTTAGTGCACATCCTCTGTAGGCAGGCCAGCTGCTGGAGGGTGAGTGTTGTTTTCTCCCCAGTCTGGGGAAATCCCTGCACTTCCCCGGTGTGCACCTTTTCCAAAACATTACTGGCTCTAGTGGTGAAGTTTGTGTGCTTATGAAGTCTGTGTTAATAATGTTTTGATCTTGGAATGTTTGAAGTTCTCTGCCACAATCACCGCTATTCACTGAACTGCACAGCTATGTACTGTAATATTTTCTGCTTTAATGGAAATATTTGTTAACTTTTTTATATAGTAAGTTTTCCACTAATATTCAATATTCATGTCGTACTTTAGATGTTAATCGTGAAATGAATCAACAAACAGGTCTGACACTTGGGGTGTTTATTCTCTGCTCAGTGAGGACATCTTGTGGCTGCAGCTGCTCATCACAGCCTCCAGTTCTCTGCTGAGGCGCTGAGTGGGTCATGAAAGCAGTGGGACACAGATGGCGCTCTGGAGCCGCTGGTTACAAAATGTTAAACCCTCAAACAAAAGACAAAAGACTCAACGCCAGATTAATATATATATATATATATATGGAATGATGGGCCTTTTTATTTGAATGTATAAGTAAATGTTATAGTAAAAAAAGCCTTTGAGCAACCTTTGGTGCTATATATATATATATATATATATATATATATATATATATATATATATATATATATATATACTTATATCATAGTATTCCCCAGCACCAAAGGTTGCTCAAAGGCTTTTTTTACTATAACATTTACTTATACATTCAAATAAAAAGGCCCATCATTCCACATTTAGTTATTTACCTAACTATAATAATAATAATGCATTGCTGAGTGCTATTCTTGACTTTCAAAGACGCTTTACACTGCATTATTCATTCACTCCATACTCGATGGTGGTTAACACAGTTGCCCTGGGGCAGACTGACGGAAGCGAGGCTGCCAATCTGCACCTCACGCCACTCACTCTCACACTGCATACACACAGGCAGTTTGGGGGGTTCAGTGTCTTGGCCAAGGACACTTCAGCATGTAGGCTGGCAGAGATGGGAATTTAACCTGCAACCTTCCAATTGGGAGCCGACCGCTCTCCCGGCTCGGTTACAGCAACGAGGGAACGTGATCTGGGGTTAGACCCTCGTGCAATATTGCAACAACACATCATCAGTAGGGTAAAACTAACCTGTCTCACGACGGTCTAATCCCAGCTCACGTTCCCTATTAGTGGGTGAACAATCCAACGCTTGGTGAATTCTGCTTCACAATGATAGGAAGAGCCGACTTCGAAGGATCAAAAAGTGACGCCGCTATGAACGCTTGGCTGCCATAAACCAGTTATCTCTGGCCATTTCTCCTAATTTCACCATTTCTCCTAATTTCACCATTTCTCCTAAACCAAAGAAAAAGACCCTTTTTAGGTTACTAATGCATCACAGGCAGTGTGGACACTGGCTAATATTAGTTGCATTTGGACATGTTTAACATTGCTGTCAGAACTGAATTTGTCCAAGAATATTGAGACACTTATCCCTTTGGCTAACAGGAGTTTAAAACAATAGAAACAGAGTGGCACCAGAAAGAAGACCAACAGCTACAGATGATACGAAATCAAGCGGCCAAGTTATTGAGCAGGATTGAGAGGGACATTAGTGCTGCAAGTTAAAAAATTACTCGGCTGCTATTTTAATAAAGTAATCAATTATCAAGTCGCTATGACCAAATGAAGCAGTGTTACAATAAGTTGCTACTTTAGAACACTTTTATTGGAACACTGGATCTTATGTTCAATAACGTTGCAATGAAATCACAATCTGATGCCTAAAATAAAAAATAAACTCTATATAATCAAAAAAGAGGATTATGTGGTTTACTTCAGCACAAGTTCGCCTATAAATAGATGCTAAACATTCAAATGACAGGCAGGCCATCATCAGAAAAATCTAAGTTTTTCCCAAAGCAAAATATTGTGTTTGCTTTGTCTGCAGGCTGGAGTGGCATACATGTCACAGGTTTTACTTTCACTGTAGGTATTAAAAATGTCAACATTACCAGCCATGTCTCTGGATATGTGACCTGTGCTGGCCACTAACAATACAACAAGGTTATCCTATTTACACCCGCTGAAAAATATCAAGTCAAAGTAGCACTGCACACCAATGTAATTATTTAGGTTTTTTTTATTTTCCTCTCACTTTTTAACCTATCTTTTTTTCAGTGTTTTGTTCATTTATTATTTACAGTTTGTATCACCTAGTGATGAATAATGTCATGCATTTAGTTGTAACCTGAGGTAAATATTGAAGAAAAAGCACACATTTCAGCCTGTGTTGTACTTTAATCTTGAAGTGTTTTCGTTTCCTTGTTTTTATGCAACGACGAAAACATGAATGAGAAAGATATGTTAAGATTGTTTTGCTTCAAATTTCAGTTTTACCCCAACAAAGTCAGGACAATTCCATAAATGTCACTAATAAATCACGTTTATTTCCTTTTTCCCGGGTGTTACTTTCTATGTAGATGCAAAAACTCTGTTGCGAATTGCCCCACCTTTCACACTTTTTAATTTGCAAAGTATTTATAACTCTCTTGCTTTGTCAAGACTTTTTCTTACATTTAAATTTTTCCACCTGTTTTTTTTTTATTTTTTATACTAATGTGTAGACACTCATGCCAATATCATGTACTAGCATGCCTGTGTGAGCCGTTTGTCTGTTAATACACTTTATCTTACTTAGTACTTAGTCTTTAAGGTCTTTATGAATACAGTACATGTTTAAATGCCATTTTGATGCCTTCACCTGTCCATTACCCTTTCCTCAAGCTTAGCGATGGCTCTGCTGGCACGGGGTCTACTAAAAGACAACATAATACCTCTAAAACCTGGTCATTTGAAAAAAAAAAATACTTTGGTAAGGATTTTGAATAGAGTGAGAAGATGTGTGTAAACAACATGGTCTGTAATTCATGGGTCAGGATTGTATATACTGTATATAGTGTCATCATAGGCGATATCAGCTGTTTTAGCTTAGCATCAAATTACAAAAGAGATTAATTCTGTGGAACATCACTCCTACACAGTATGGAGGGTAAATTTCCAGGACATTGTTCTTGTTAGAGTTTCTAGGGGAAAGCTGAAGATCTCCTCACTATGTCAGTAAAGACTCACCCATAATACTATCCTCACAAACATATAAACTCAACTAAACAAAAATAATAACCCTTAAGTGAAGGTGTGTTTTTTTGGGGGGGGGGGGGGGGGGGGGGGGGGTTTGTCCTTCTCTTTTTCTCCTGTAAAACCGACTCGACACATCTTATGGTTTTCTTCCTGCTGACAGTGAGGACAAGGAATCTGTCCAAGTCTTTCTGCTACTTTTGATTTGATCACGGTGACTTTCATTATGTGCGTCATTATAGCATGGGCTACGTGACCATGTCTAATTAGCCGACAAACAAGCGCTGCTCTATCTCAAGTCAAAGTGTTCACCCCGAGGAAGATTGTCAAGCTTCATGCTTGAAAGGTGCCTCCATCCAGAATGGCCTTCCCTGATGGAAACGTCCTCACGGCCGAGTTTTAATCCATTAAACAAACCTTCTTTTGCATTTGTGTCAACTTAAAAGCTTATGAATGTAACAGCTTAATGACTCATCGGCTCCAGTTCAAAGCCCGAGAAGGTAAATCTTTGTCTTCCCTGGTGATGTTGACAGTATATTGGAATAGTGCACTGAAGCTCCCCTTGTTTCAACAAACAACATTAGTGGGAATTTGTGTCACACAAGCACATTGACTTACTTGCATTAGTCAAAATGCACAAAGGTAGTCTTAACAGATGAGCCAAAAGACTTACGGGGATGTAAGGTTGAACATTCTGGCAGCCTGTGAGATAACAAACATTTTATTTAACTGTGATATAAAAGAGACAGGATTCACCGAACATCAACAAATGTCTGTGTCTATCCCTCGGTTGGTACAAACTCATTCTTCTCTTTTGAATAACACGTCCATATATACAGTCTGACACTGTAGAGATTTTCTAGACTAACATCAAATCCAACATTATATAACATTGTTGCGCAATAGTAAGTCCCCCAGGGGGCTGTGTGTGAAGAAACTCATGAGGTAGTGGAAAAATGATATCCACGTACTCCCCAACACAACAGAGAAGTACCACAGATGAGCTCCAAAAATACACCACACTCAAATTCTGAGCTTGTTCTGTGAATTCTGTATACTTGGAAGTGTCAAGTGGTTTACATTGACTAAACGGTACAGAGCTGCACTTTGAGGTGGGATTTGTACTATTTTTTTTTACTAGTTATTTTTATTAGCAGCTGGACACACTTGAATAAATGTTGCGGGCGGAGACTAACAAGCAAACGGGTGTTTCTGTGGAAATTAAGCAGAACAAACTTGAAACTGTGCACGGGGCTCACGTGCACATTTAATCATGTCACTTTGAGGACGGCCAAGTTGCCCTGAACCAACCCCCTTTTACCCCATCTTCTCTGGAAGCCTTTTTTTTCTACTTAATTTCTTTTTTAGTAAGTGCTGAGCGATGGTTGGTCAATCTGTTTGTTGATTGTGCGCTCTCACACCCCACAATGCATTGCTAAAGGCCAGAGGTCCCCCAGGTTGAGCTGCTGAAAGTGACCACTGGCCAGGTCTCCAGGCTCCCAGAAATACAGACGGCACAACGCCTGTCTTGTTGCTGCGGTGGTACGCTGAAAGTGGACCCAGCATGTCAGACGGCCATGCACCGCGGCACAGCCTGGTAGTCTTCGCCCTCAGACCAGAGTAAATAAACACAACCAGCTACACAAACACTTGAGCTGTCGCTGGGAAAGCCCACGCACGGCCTGCTAATAAAGGAGGGAGCCTAAGTATAGCAGGCTTGCTGGAGCTTGATGTCGCAACACCGTTTTTATACAAAAGCTGTTTTCAGGTCTTTAGAGGTTGATAAACAAATGTTTGGCTTGAAAAAAAACAACAACTTTTTACTGGAGAAACCATCTGAAGGCTTTTGCTGTGTCACCAGACTGTCAGAAGAAATTATTTTGACTAGCTTTCAACACATCTAATCCCTCTTAAACTTAAGTCATGTTTACATAAACTGTCGCTTAATCTTTTGACATTTTATCAGTATTTCTACATAGCTGTTAAAACAGCACAATGCATTGCTGTGTGTGTGTGTGTGTGTGTCGACCCTGCATGTTTTGTGTTGTTTTCCATCCCCTCTGTCCTACTTGAGGACTGTACAAAATTGTTTTTGTCAGGAAGAATCTTGTGAGTTTGCACCCGCCTATTATGTAACAGTAATTCAATGATTATTCAGTCAGGGCAGTCGCAAAATTGGAACGACTGTATTTTCACGTTTGCACTGCTGGGATCATCTTTGTGGTGAATGTTATTTTAGTTAAACTGCAGTCTTTCACTCAGTCCTACATGCACTTCACAGGAGAAATAGGCAAAAGAGGAGATGTACAAATGTTCGTCTGTTTTGACTTACATTTATTTAAAATGCGAAGTTGTTCCACAGCATTGTGCTCTACAAAACTTTAAATACAAATGTTTTTTTGTTTTTTTTTAAATAAGTCTGACCCGAGCAGTCTGTGCTGTGTTGATCACTTGACAATACCGTAACCCCAGTCAATAATGGCTGATAAGCACTATGGCTAGAATTTTACAGATTGAACAAGAAAAGCAATAAACTGTGAATAAACGTATATGTGAGCTCAGAGGCAGTGAATGAGGCCCTTTGTTAAATCGAGTTTTGTGCGGCAATTGAGCGGTTTTCTTCAGAAAACACATTAATTCGTCTCTCCCTAGTTGTGTAAGTCAACACGACATTTCAGCTTTGAAATCTTCATACAGATAAGACTCACAGACTAATGACGCGCACTGATGATTAAGAAGCTCGCAGGTCTGGTTCTGGTTTAAACATGTGAGGAAACTTTAAAAGATATCCCAGCTAAAGTTGCTTAAAGCGCAGGAAACAACATCACCCACCGCCACCACAATTTCTTTCTCCCTAACTTACTTTAATTGCTTTTTTAAAATCACGTGTTTGTCTTGTGACAAACTGCCAAACAGCTGAGCACAAGCCCTTGATTGCATTTATTGGCACAATAACCTCTTTTGCATTAGCTCTCTGTGAATGAACCAGAGGCAGGAAATAAAATGGCATTGATACAGATAAGATAAAACAGCATCGGGTTGATGTTACATTGATGTCTGTGTTGTAAACAGTTGAATGAAGGACATCATCGCTTTGACTGGTGTTGGAGATTGTTAACTCTGTATATCTTTGATACCATAAAGTTAAATGAGAATTGCTGGCGTTTGCAGTTACTGTGGTCAAATTACAAAAGGTGTGAAGTGTGAAATCACATGGGCAGTAGGCATGTACAGAGGGCAAGGAGGGCAAAACAAGGTCCAAATATGACATGTGTGCCAATAACTGTGTATTGTGGAGGCTGGGAAAGATGAGACGGACGAAGGAGTCGAGTTGGCTTTCTTTATTGCCTCCAGCCACATGACAGTTCACCTGTCAAACATCTCTACCTGTGTGTCACAGCACTTCCTCTTTTGACCCTTCCCATCACCAACACGCCCCCGCACGTCACCGACACACCCACTGCATTCTGCTTGGGAGAACCTCCCTCAAGGTGCACACAAGATTACTATTGCAACAACACATCATCAGTAGGGTAAAACTAACCTGTCTCATGATGGTCTAATCCTTGCTCACCTTCCCTAATAGTGGGTGAACAATCCATGTGTATACAGAGACCTCAGACTGATATATATATATATACTGTATATATGACGTGTTTTAAGATGTGACTTGTGACCTCATTTTAGAGGCAGGTCACAGGATGCATGCAGTGGTATTTCTCAAGAAATGTGTCACTGATGTTTCCTTCTCGTGACAACCCAGGAGTGAATCAATGCAAAGATATGAGCAGATAAGTGCAATGGATTGTTATTTGTTTGTTGATTCGCTCTCATTGGGTCATGATAGCCAATCAGGTCCTCATTTCTGGATGTGACTGGATACAACCGCGAGCCAGCAGCCAATAATACAACTTCATTGTTCTAATATCTTTTGTATATATTATTAATTATCAATCACTAGTTTCAGTAGATCACACAACTGTGCCATACCATGTCCATGTAGTTATGCTCATACAATTTTGCTCAGTAGTAACATTTCATTTGTGGCATGATGCCAAGGTTTCCCAGCATTAAGTGATTCACACAAAAAGAACAGTTGTGACTCAGTTGTTCGGAGTCAGTGGTTGCTTTGAACTGCATGTTTACAGAAAAAAAATATGTTATAGGCTATGTTTTTCTATACCAACACACATATTTAACGATGCATTAGATTCCACAACATAATGCAAAACTAATGACGATACAATTTCCACAGTAACACAGACTCTATAGTATTCCATCAAATGCCAAAAAGTTCATCAAAATTACACTGAGAATAAATAATAATAAACTACACCAAAAGAAACAAACAGGCAGGTGCTAATAATAACCAAAAGACACAAAAAAACAACAAAAAAAGGGAAAATTTGGAAAAGAATATCACAAAGTGATACAAAACATCACAAAAATGACCAAAGACCACACACACACACATTGACTTACATTTATCCCCACCAGACTGACCCTAACCCTAATCATTGCTTATTCTTGCCCAACTCTCTCTCTCTCTCTCTCTCTCTCTCTCTCTCTCTCTCTCTCTCTCTCTCTCTCTCTCTCTCTCTCCCCCCTCCCGCTGGACTACATTACCCACAATGCAGCAGTCTCTTGCCATCTTGATAAGCGGCGGTGGTTAGCTGCCAGTCAGCCTGTTAGCTCGTGCTGCTGTGTAGAGCTGTTTCTCTGTCAGCGAGCTGCCAGAAGTGACTTTGTCCAAACTGCGACTGAGACACATTCCACACTCCGACGAGTTTTTTGTGTGTGTGTGATCACTGCTGGATTATGGGGTGTTTCTGGGAAATCGGTGACGTTGTTTACATCACGATGTCGCACGTGCTGGAGCCGAGGAAGGGAAAAACGAGCTAACGTCAGCTAACTTGGCTAAACAGAGAAAGAGAGAGCGAGAGAGAGAGAGAGAGAGAGAGAGAGGGGAGTGGACTGGACTGGACTGGACTGTCGGGGAGACCTGGCCTTTTTCACACTCGAGTACCGCTGGCAGGAGCTACACACCAACTTTGACAAAGGAGTCTTTCCAACTCTTGCTGCCGGGACAGTGCGACGGAGAAAGGCCGGGGGAGGACGCAGTTCCTGCCCCGTGCGGTGTCGGGGGGACGCCCTGGTTGTTACACTTCACAGGGGAGACCAGAAGAGTGTGGAAATGTCCGGTACGTGTCTCTGTCGTGTTCATGAACTGTGATTCGGAGACCTGCTTGGAGTCGTCGGCGCAGATCGCTAACATGTCCAAAATGCCCGTGAAGAAGAAAAGTTGCTTCCAGATCACGAGCGTCACGCACGCTCAGGCAGCTGCCGGCGGGATAACCGACCACACCGACAGCGGAGACCATCCGGACGAGTCTCGGACCAAACTCTGTGTGGAAACCCAAAACGACGCCGGGGACGCACCGGATGGCCAGCTGCCCCACACGCATCCAGTCAGCGGAGGGCTTCCCAACAGTAAAAGTCCTGGCCAGGGCACGCCACACTACGCCCCGGTGTCAGCTGTGTCTCGACCCTCTACACCGAGCTCCATGGCCAGCCCGGGACCTGCTGCCTCCATGGTTCACACACCTCCCACGAGCTCGAGCTGTACTTCCAGGTTTCGGGTCATTAAACTGGACCATGGTACTGGAGAGCCCTTCAGACGTGGTAGGTGGACTTGCACTGATTTCTATGAAAGAGATTCTGATTCAAATCGGACTGTGGACCGCTTAAAACCAACGGTAACCCATAGTCACACGGTGGAGAGGGACAGTGGATTGGGGTCCACCAGTTTCTCTGTCATTACGTGCAGTGCTTCTCCTGTGCAAGGTGTGGATAACGCCTCAGACAGTGGACACTCGGCCTCGATTGAGCTCCCGTCTGAATCTCTGCACAAAGGCTACAGCTTGCATCCTCAAGTTGGGAGCAGAGTAAGTGCCTTCCAGCCCACTGGATTTATAATGTGTGTGTCACACAAACTACAGCCTGTTGCGCCACAAACCTTTTTGTCAGACAGCCTCAACGGTGTGCACCAAGGTGCCTTGCAACAGCAGATTCCCGTTGCTCATCCTGAAGGGCTTTCTCATGGCCAAGCACATTATCATCAGCACCACTTTGGCTCACAAGCTTACCCTCCTTCATCTGTAATCACTTCTTCTGCTGCTCCGGGCGAGCAAGGACAGTGTGGAGAGGAAGATGAAGCCCAGGCCCTCCTGCACCAAGTGGCCCCCATTGCTCCACGAAGCATACAGCAGCAAGTTGTCAGCCAGACTCAGCCTTCAGGAGGGTTAAGCGTTTCTTCTACCACCACTACACCCCACGCCAGTGGCCAGAATGTGCCCGCCACAGTGCCCAAGACAACCAGCAGCCCTCCCAGTGTGCCGAATCAGATGTTTGATATAGGAGGACTTGTCCAGGCCCAGGGTGCTCTTGGAGGAGTTGCAGCTTGCTTCAGTAAACACATCGATGGCTTGAAGAAGATAGATGCCCTACCTCCGAACTGTACTGATGTGATGGCAGTGAAAGATGACATGAGACTGTTCCTCAGCGATGACCTCGGCCTATCCACTCCTGCTGCAAACAGCCTTGTTGGCATTCATATTGCCATGAATGCGGATGAGGACAGGTAAGACTTGATGTCAAACAAGCACCTGAGAGTTTGACTTTTTTTAAATTATTTTTTTAACATTGTTTTGTTAAGCAATACAGTACGACAATTAAAATGTCAGTTTACCATATTGCCATTTTTTTCTTCCATCTGTTTATAAGTGTAAAGTTTAGGAAATGGATTAAAGTGGAGTACTATGAGGAAACAGAGCCAATAGAAAAATGACAATGAATTCGTTATTTATGTGCAAACTTAATAATACTGGGTGGCGACATAGTTCTTCAGACAAACCCTGTTTCCCTCACTTGTTCAAACCTCAATGCAGCCATAGAGGGTTTACCATCTATCGGTTAAGATACAACACTTGCAATAGCTGCTCATTGTTGCCAATGGTTACAATGACTATGCATGTTTACCAGTAACCCCTGTCCTAGTGTGTTGTGCTCACCATCAATACTACACTTCAAGAATGTCACCTGTGTGTTTTTCCTACAGCCCGTGTTTTTTTCTATTGTCTTAATTTAAATCTAGAACATTTTGAAGCTAATTACTGCATACGGAGAAACTTTACAGTGACATCAAAAATGGGTCAGTAGTGTGTGGAAGACAGAAGCAAGCGTTGTGCTGTCACTGGCTTAATGAGAGGAACAGCGACTGTGTGTCGCCTGGTCCCTCTGTGTGAAAAAGGGGGTGACATCGGTGGCTGTCTGTGTCGCTATGGTGATGGTGGCAGCAGGACAGGACATGTCGGAGGTGGAGAGCACACACACACATACACAGCTACACCTGTGGCAATAGCAGGAGGCACGTTGGCGCTCAGTGTGTGGCAGTGATGACACGACCCATCTGAATCAGCGGGAGGATGACTGGCTCGCAGGTCTAGTCATGGCTTTTCATAACAAAAAAATAAATAAAAATCTACTTAATCATCATGGCATTGATATTTTTGTTGTTCTCCAGGCCCATCCCTAATTTTAAATGAGACGGGTCTCGAACTGCTTTAATTGTGAAAAGCTATGAATTGCTATGCCACATTGTGCCAGTAAATCCAGACCGACTCATTTGAGAGAAACGATAGGATTTGTTGAACCATTTTCAAGGTGAACAAATGGAGATGCAGTATTTTAAAACCCTGTTTCTTATTTACCTTTCTGCAGCTTGTCGTCATGCAGGAAGAAACAGTTTTTGGTAAATGCATATCACGTGTCATCATCTTGTTGGTATTTTCTAAATTTATTAAAATGCTACTTGGTGTGTTGGAATGAACGTCTAACGTGGAGATTCCATCACAGTGTAGAGTCTCAGAAACTGACTTGAGTGAAGATATTTGTTTAATGGTGGGGGTTTTTTCAAACCTATTTTGGAAAAAAAAGAGTTTTGTAATGGATAAAATATCAAGTTTTGTGGCGATTATGGTTGAATTTGTTAATTTTTCACAATTCATATGCTATTAAAACTTGCAATAAAACTATTACTAGACAAGTAGCACTGTGCCTTCAGTGTCTCCTCCTCAGTTGACCTGCCTGTCTTATGTTGCTACTTTGGAGGATTGTTGTTGTTAATATGTATATCGTGTGTATTTCTTCTGCTGTAATTTAATACTACGGTGGAAGTGTGTTTGCAATGCACTGCCCCCTGCAGTTTGGGAGCGGGAGCCGTGTGTAGTATAAATGACGCACACATTCTCTCATGCTGATTCCGCATGTCACACTCGCGCGTCAAGCAAAAAACAGCCTTAACTGTGAGCTATTCTTTATTTAGGATTTTGACTTTTCATCCCTTCAATGCTGTGACCTGTCTTAGTTCTTTCTTGAGCTTTTAATGAAACATTTCTTAAGGATTGCGCCCAATTTATTTATGCACATTTAAACATGCCCGTTATATTTTGGTAACACTTTGTGACGGAGTGTGTGGGGCCCAAACGCTAGGCATAAGCATTAAAGGGGTCATATTATGCAAAATGCACTTTCTATTGGTTTTTCAACAGTATTATGCATCCCCATACGTGGAATGATGCCCCAGAAGTGAAGAAAGTCTGTCATCTCCCTGGCTTGTTTCATTTAAAAAGAAAGGGGTGCCCCAACAAACAAATCAGAATCCAAGCCCTATATAGTGTCATTGGGGGTTTGGCCAATCCCAATCAAGGTCGGCCCTCCCTTTGACCCTCCCACAATTAGGCAGGTCTGCTCTGGTACATAGCAGCACAAGACAAAGTACTCCTTCCTCTTCCCAAGATGGGCATGTGTGGGTGGAGCCAGTCCAGCTCACACAGACACAGCAGATTCTGAGTGCAGCTCCTATGATCCAATATTGAATTGGATGAAATGCAAGAAAAGGCTGGATTTGGAGCAATAAACTTTGAATGTAATATTTTTGGACCAACGAGACCCAAAGTGTTTTAAAGCTGTATAATATGACCCCTTTAACTACTATAAGCTATTACTGAAATGCCTTGTTAATGCATGACATTCTTATGTATCTCGGTATAGACCGGAGCGTCATTTTAAGAAACACACCCCTGTGCACCTGGACAAGGATTGTCAGACTTTCACCTTTTGGCAGCACTGTGCTGTTTTGAGTACGAGCTCAGTCCCTCTTGAGGAAACTGTTCCAAGTTTCATTGTTCTGTTTTGAATTATTATTATTATTATAAAGTGGAACAAAGCTTAGTGGGAGTGGAGCTGTGCGATGACAGTGATTTCCCCTCAGCTTGGAATAGTTGGCGTCTGCTCGGAGCACTCTGCACATTCGCCAAATAAAAGTGATGAAACTGCCACAGGGACAAATTGGTATCCTTCAGAAGGGGCTTTTAATTTATACCAATATAGACAAGACAGCCCTCGCCAGTTTCATTTTGAGATGTCAATTATTACAGCTGATTACATGTTGTCGACAGCGATGTCTAAAATATTTAGTAGGACAAAAGTAATCTGCAGCTGATTTTCTTAAAGCAAAATATTTGAATACTTTTGGTTCATATTTCTAAAGCTGTCATTTTGGGTTTGCTGTGCACGAACGCATAGTGCATGGAAACAGTTTCGGTCTTTGTGATATGCTTGTTGCACATGTTGATATTGTGTTAACATATTCGATATATTGTGTATCCCTGAACACCACGCACACTACACATTTTTTTGTTTTTATCTTCAGGCAGTTGTAGTTGCCTAGTCTCTAAACAACCTTTTCTCCTAGCTCAAAATGTTGATTTAACACCTTCGTTGCCAATCACAGCAAGAAAACGCATTTGATTTATTTTTTTTTCCAACCTTTGACACGAGGGATGTCCTGCTGGTGGAAAGCGTTTTGTGCCAGTGATCTTGTCATAGTGCACTGGGCCTGTTCTCAAAGCAGCTGCCAGTAAATATGAATTAACACTAGATTGACTTGCAGCTTAGAAGGAGCTTAGCGGGTGTCTTGGTGGTTAGCCCTTAATGGTTATCAGCTGACTTATGTTGTGTCACAGAAGAATAATTTAACTTGCGAATGGCTCAAAGGTCGAACGGAGAATATTTCCTGTGTATTTCACCCTCAGGGAACCAATTTTCACAGTTTCTTTGTGCTTTCTGAGTATAGCTGTTGACGCATACAATAACATAACATCGACTGAGTCATTCGGCCTGCATTTGTTTTAGTCCAGCAATAAATGTGGGAAGATTTAGATACTGAGTGTTGTCCGGCTGCCTCACGTTTGAGACTGTTCCGTCTTGTTAATGTCACGCCCTTTATCTTTCTTCAATATTTTCAGAGGTGTCACATGTACCGGAGTACATAGGCTCTGCTTCAGTTTGGTCAAAAACAAGACAAAGAAATCTGCCAAAGAACTTTCCTGTTAAATGGATTGTTCAGCTATAAACTGTGATGTAGTATTGGTTAGAAATTCTTTATGTAAGAATAGGATCAAGTAAAAACTGTTTACGAAAGGATTATTTGGAGTCTTGCATTGCTGACTGGTGATTGTCGCCCAATTTTACTTCTTGGCACTTTGACTGTTCGAGCGCAAAGAGGAGGGAGTGAAGATGAGGAGGGATGAAGAATGAGGTTTTGGATAGGCTCCATGTGTGTCTGTTGGTTGTAGTTTTGTTGCTGCAGCACCTGGAAACAAAACAACAGCTATTTTCCACAGATAGCTGACCCGCCTGAACTTTCAGGGGGGGGGGGCGTATTCCAGGAGCTGTGAATGGCTGTGATTGTGGGACGCCCCAGGCTGCAGCGGCGCTGCCGCTGGACTCCTGTTTTGTCTTCTTCAGACGTGACCGGTCCACTTGGTATAACTGAGCTGTTAACACAACTCGCTTCTCCACATCTGGACCGCCGATGCCTTCACATCACCTCGGATTTCTGAGGTTAATAAAGGAAGCTGCTTTTTAAATAAATCCTTGTTTCCTTTTAGCTTGCGGTGGAGTGTTGTGTTGTGCAATCGCCATCATTTTTACGAGCATATAAAACCAAACAGATTTGACTTTTGATAATGTCTCCTCATGGTGTGATTTACTAGTACTCAGCTGGTTTGTTTTGTTCTTTCTTTCATACCAGTACTTTCTACTGGCAGAAACAGGCCCCCCTTTTTGTCCTGGGGTGACTTGTTATACTTTTTCTTGAAAAATAAAGATCTAAGGAGGCCGGTGGTGTGAGGCAAAGTGGTTGAAAAGTTAGCATAGCAGGAGCCACCCTGTTATCTCAGCAAGATGTGGTCCGAGGATCACTTTCAATTAGAGTGGACCTGCCAAAGCAAGTAAACAACCACACTCCTGCCGGCCCACTAGAGCTAAGTCGGTTTGTGCTGCAATTGAATCACCCATGGAGCATGTTGTTGGCTGTTCCCGGAATGAGGACAATGTATGTGAGGTGGTGTATGTGTTGTGTTTTCTAAAAAAAAAAGTCTCGGTAGAGAACAGGTTAGACCCCCCTTTCGAGTGGTGACAGTATGTTAAGTATGTACGCTCCAGCTCATTTCAAAGGAAGTTCTCTGAGTAAAGGGACAGTCTGTTGACAGAGCTGTGTTACCAGTATGTACTTGCTACATGTTGAGGAGGAGCTCAGCAGGGGGTCTGTGTGATGTTCCCTTAGATGTGTCATAACTGAAAGAATGTATCGGTAATGATTTTTGATATAGAAGACGTACCTAGAAAATACATCTTTACTATAGGGTCTAATAGTTACGTAGTGTTTAGCACTATTGCGCCATCCGAAGAATGTCCCCAGTTCAAGTTTGCTGGGGACTCTGAGCCCCTATGAGGAGTTTTTTAGGTACTTCCTGTGCTTGGGTTTTCGCTTGGAAATCCTAACCGGTGATACTAAGTTTCTCATGGGTGTGAATGTGTGTGTGTGATAGTCTATCTTTGTTTTCCCTGTGAAGGACCATTCATACGTCAGTCCAATCCCACTCTTAAATAACAGTAACCATTGAAGATATGAACTGCATTAATACAGAAATGTCTACTTCCTTCCTGACAGAGATAATGCAACATTTCACAATGAGATGCAGAGGCTATATGCAAGACCAGAGTGAATGGAAGCCCCAGAAAACTATTGTCATCAAGAAAAAGCAGCTGTTTAAATAATGAGTAAGAGAAGATGACAGACTGGCCAGTATTTTTTATAGTATTTTATTGTTTAAATGAACTGCTCCCTTTTTGACGTGAAAGTTTAATCAGCAAAAAATACTTGAAAAACCAAGTGTTGGATGTTAACAAGGAGAAAGTATTCTAGTTTTGACTCAAATCTTACATCTATTTAGGTCAGGTGGTTGTAAATTGGTAGAGGAGACTATCTTTTAAAGCCAGGGTTTATTTCTCACTCTGCCCATCATGTGTTGAAGTGTCCTTGGGCAACACACTGACCCCCCCGAGTTTCTCCCAGTATTACATGAGCACCTTGCACGGTAACTGTCATCACCGTTGTGCAAGGGCGTGTGTGTGTCTGTAATTGGTTTTCTGTGATGAATCTTGTAAAGCCCATTTTGGACTACTCGTGTGGTGAAATAGACTAAACAACTGTGGTCCATTTATCGTTTTAGATGACGAAGCAACAAGTTTCAAAAGTAACAATTGGCAATACCCACAAATACAAGAAAATACCGTCACGGATCATTTGAGTCGCTGGCAGTGTTGCAGAGAGAGTTAAAAGTATTTGAATAAAACTTTAAGCTCAAAAAGGTTGGCATAGTCACAATATAAACCTGTGATCTCTGAATGAATGTAAACATCTGAAGTTGGTTTTCGTTGAACATTGACAATAAGAGTATTTTCAATTATTTATTATCGGAGGAAAATACCGTGAACATTCCTATAGTAGCTTAAGTATTTTGTTGCTTTTTCATCTATTATATATTGAAAATGACTTGACATGAAATTCAACCCTGATCTTTTAGGGGAACTGTTTTTTAATGTGGAATAGAAAAAAAATCAAGTAACATACTTAAATAACTCTTTAGCAGAATGTACTGCAAGTCTTTCTGTACAGCCTGTACGCAGTAGTGGTTGGCACATTAGCGTTAAGATTTTGGCTTGTGTGAGAGGTTACGGGTGAAACAAACCTGTTTTTTCCAATTTCTTTAATCCCATTTCTCAGTTTGTTGTTTCTGGCTGTAAGGTTACTGGAAACTTCGATATTCTGATACAACATTTAGGAAGTGAAAAAGAAACGTTTTTCAAAGCCTATTAATAGACTATTTGTAAGTGTCTACAGTGTCGATAACTGAGCAGCCATGTGCAGAACTGGTTACAGATATGACTCTGTGGCTTGCTTTTCTCAGAGATGTTGTACTGATCATGCTAATGAATAAAAGATCTGAGCAGGGAAAGAAGACGGAAGAAAATTCAAATCTTTTGGGGTTAATGCAGTGGCGAGGTGATTCAGCAGTTCCAGCACAATGCCTTTTTGTAGAGAGGCTTTCAAGGCTTACCACAGATCAGAGCTCAGGCTTTAGAAATGGAGGAGAGTCGGCTGGAAGTCTGTGGGATATAAATGTCTTCAGCTCTAAACAAGCAAACCAGTTGCTGTGGAAAATAGGGAGCTGTGTGTCGAGCCTTTCGGGCTCCCAGAGTGAGAAGCAAAGGTTGAACAAGGAGGTTTCAGTGCTTTCAGCCCCCCAGAGCCCAAGATGTCTGCGTACTGAGTAATGAGGATGTGTAGAAAGCATGGCAGGCAGCTGCATTTGAGTCATCATCCTCTCTGTGTGCGCTCCCATTTCAATGGCCTCCGTCGACTGATCTCTCACTAGTGTCTGTGAGTCATCTATTCTCTCTCGCTCTCTCTCTCGCTCTCTCTCTCTCTCTCTCGCTGAGAATGGAGAGTGGCACTCATGTTCCTTGTCTGTCTTCACTGTCAGAGCTTTGTGGTTCTCATGCTTTTCAGTCACTTAAATATATTTTATTCCAAGACCAATTAGTTTGAGAGGTAAAGTATAAACCTGTTGCTTGAAGCACAGTAAGATTGACCAGTTTTTAGGATGTTCTTGTGATTACCACTATTGTAAATAACGCTGAGTTCTCAGTCCATTTTCAGAGGCGGGTCCATGAGTTAATAGGATTGAATGAATTGCCATTATACAGAAATGTAAATTATATATGAATGACTTCAGTGGAAGTTATAGATCCCAGCAAAACTGTGTCTGGTTCAAAGTGTCAGTGTAATTAAAAATGACAAAAAATCCAGGATAGAGTTGTCTAAAAACTAATGTATGAAAACAGAATCCGTGCTGCATAAGTAAATAAATTTAGTATGACAACTTTTATCCAAGAACTGTGGCCTCCATAACCAATCTTTTTAACTTATTGTTCATGACCTCATTTCAGAGGTCTGAACATGAGGTGGCCTTGTTGTGTGGTGTCCTCTAGTACACTGTTAGCTTTCTTTTGGAGTTTGCTATTGTATTAAGTGTCGACTCCAGGTAGCGCTGACCTGGTAATGCTGTATGCTGCTTTGACTTCACGAGTGCGGCTGTGGCATCCTGTGTGTTTGCAGCTGGCACACCAGACAATGCTGCTGGTCCGGATGGGGCCTGTAGTGCTTTTGAAGAAGTATTTGTTAGTAGCTTCAGTTTCCTCAGAAAAGAGTTGAGTTGTTAAGTGAGACACCCAGGAACTTCATCTGCTCCACCACCTCCCTTTGACTGTTGAGCAGTGTGTGTGTGCTGTGATTTTTGTTTTGTCCTGGTTTTAGGAGGTGTTGTTGAGGACCAGGTCTTCTTCTATCACACCACCGAGTGAGGTGATGCAGTTCACATCTGTCGCCGTCTCGTGCTCCTCAGAGAGATGTAGGACTGGTGTGTCATCTGTGAATTTAGTGATGGTGTATGAGGAGGGTTATCTGCTAGTGTTAACTTCTCAAAGCGCAAGTTTTGTAATCTGTCAGTGACTTGATGTTGTTCCACATTCTGTTGGAGATGATAGCGTGGAAGAGATTCTCAATGTGCTTACTGTAATTACACTTTGCATTTCTGATGCGTCTTCAGAGAATCATTCTGTGTTGTGCTCTGTTGCTTTCTCTGTTTGTCTGTCTGTTCACTCTCTGCCTCTGTCTGTCTGATAAATAAATGTCGTCGTTATTCTTCACTGAAATAAATTATTTTTAGTAAAAGTGATGTGACATTTAAGGTTGTTTGGTCGCAGCAGTGGATCTGCGTTTGCACCTGCAGAAAAGCACTATGAAGGCCAACATTAACATTCAGGCAAAGGCAATTATTTTCCTTCTTTGCGTTCATCTGAAAAATAAGCAGATTTTGTCACGTCAGTTTCCTTCTTTGCTTAGACGTCTGCTTTCATTTATTGTAACGCTTCCTCCGTCGTCCTCTTCCTCTTTCATCTTAAGTTCATCCGAAGTCCCTCCTGTACTTTCACACTGAACCTTTATCTGCTTGCCACCTCCGGTGTCTTTTGACAAACAGACTTCTACAAAGACACAGACGTGACTCAACATGGCAGGGTAGACGGGGTTTCAGTTTGACAGCCAGATGGAATGTTGACTAAATGAGGTTAGGCTCATTTTAACTGCGTAAAAACTTCACTAATTAACTCAGTGACACCATTCTGGTTCATGGTTGTGTCCTGCTTTGCATCATACAGGTGTGTCTGCTTATGAAATACAAATTATTTTCATCACTCTTCACTGAGCTTCTTGTGTCACAAGGTTGTGAATCAGACTTTAGTCATTCGATAGTGTTACAAAAACCGATTACATTGAGAGAGAAAAAACATCCTGTAATAACCACAGCCAATCTGATTCTTGGCTTATTGATAGTTGATAGTCTTTTATTATTTTCTAGTCGGGTAGCATTTCAGACAGGTTGACCTCATGGTCAGCACTGTGGTGTGGAGGGATGACCGGTCCCTTTTGAACTTTCACACCATCATGCCTCTGCTCTCATCTGAGTCAGCCTCTATATTTAACATGTTCAAATATTTCACCCACATTCTTATTCACGATCGAGCTGCAAAACATGAACACAGCTGAAAAGCACATGTGAACTGAAGTACTTGAAGGTAACCTAAGTTGTTTAAATTGGATTTTTTTAATTCATGTTTATGGGTTTGCGCCCATTGGCCGTCTTTAAGTAGCGAGAGTTCATCAAGCCATTTTGTTATTTGATTTGAAGCACTGATTTTCATTCATTCTGCTGCCTCTGTTCACCACTCTGTCAATGTGCCACCTCAACCTCTGGTTCAGAAAGAGGTCAGTCCAAAACCTCCATACAAAACAACGGAAAATATTCATTGACCACTTCCTGTGCCATCAGTGAGTGGACTTCAGCTGGGAGGCAGGCGGAAGCTGAGGCCAGGAAGTGCAGTGTATTGACATTTTATCACTGAAATGTTTATTTCTTGTCTGCGAGGTCAACAAACACTGTAAAATAACAGATTTTTTTGAGGGAAAAAATGTTTGAAAGATGTTTTTGTCTTCAATATGCTGAATTAGCTGTACTTGAAATGTGCACATTAAGTTTAGTGGTAGTTTCTGAGCTTATTAAAGCTTAAGACAGGAAAGAAAGCCCCCATACTATTAAATTATAAATATGGTAAATTAATTCACCTCAGGCTAGTAATAAGTAAATATGAATATACAGTCGAGTATAAAAGCAGGAAAGACCTTGGGTCAGATGCAGGAATAGTGTGAATGGGGTTGATGATCACACACAGCATGGTGAAGTTTATTGATTATAAAATGCATACAATTTTAAAAGGAGCCTAACGTTCCCTGTCACCGAAGCCCATAACCTTCTAACATTTTGTATGTTTGAAATAATAAACTTTAAAAAAAGGTTAGTAGTTATACATATAAATTGAACATGCCACTTCATTTATTTCACAGTCTTGAATCATTTCACTTCCCCATGAACTGCTGGCCAAGCTGAAGTGACTGGTGAGTGGCAGGTTAGTGCTCAGAGCAGCTGACTAGCCGAGGCAGAAGCAGACTTGAGGAAAAGTGTGGCAGAGTTCACCAGGCCAGCAGTACTCTTCAGGAGCCAATTCTATGCATTATTTAACCAGTGTCAAGCTGCTGAGCCCGAGCAGATAGGTTGGTGTTTGTAGCTTCGGGCGGATGCCACTAGTTGCCGTTCAGCTGAATGATCCACCCCAGATTGTGAATTATATTGACTCGTGGCTGTGCATGCTAACAAATATGTGTAACTGAAACAGAAATTAACACCTTCTGCTCTGAGAATGCTCATATTGGTGTGACATATTTTCACTTGTCTTTCATTGACTTTACTCGATTGCTCATCTGTGCTGAGGTGACGCTGCCAGACCTGAACTTTGCTCCGAGTCGCTCTCGTTTACTGAGGTTTTATAAGCTGAGCCATAGATGCCCCAACAAATCCCTCTTTGATTTCCTGCATACTGTAGTGTCCCATAGGAGAGTGGGCGGGGCGGTCCCGTCGGCAATGTTTCACCGCACAGCTGGGACTTCTCCTGAGTAGAGTATGGCTGCAGGCTTGATCCCATGCAGAGGGTCACGTCCTTGTTTTGCCACTGAGCCTTTTCCTCTCTCTTCCACAGCATCTCCTGATTACAGCATTATGAAAAGATTTCCTTGGTCAAGTCTTATCCCACCATCCAGTTTTTTTCAGCCCTCGCCGCCCTCACTCACTGCCTTCTGATTAAACATGCTTCCAGTTTGGCTTCAGTGATCTGAATGGAGAGTTGTGTGTGCATGTCATGTAGACAAACATGAGTAGTCGCATGTTTAGGGATCGTCATCAAAGAGCCAGTGCTAGGAAAAGCAAATCCAGGAAAACCAGCCGTGGAAAACCTGCTGTTTGCTCTTGGTTTGGTCTTTTGTGCCTTGCTGATTAAACTCTTGTAGAGCACTGCCCACTTTGTTTTTATTTTATTCTAAAGGAAATGTAATAAGTGTTTACCTTTTGGAAAAAAGGAGCTGGCCTTAATGGACCCCTGAAGGAATTCATAGGGTCAAGCTCATCAGTTAATAAAGCAATCATTCCTATTGGCAGTTTATAGACGGCATGAGGCGTCCAGACAAAATCCCTCCTGAGACTGTTTTTCATCCAATGTTAGTCAGCTTATTATTGTTAACTTGTCAGAACGTTGACAGTTTTATGGCCATTCTTTGTTTTTATAGGTTCATTGTGCATTTTCTTTAACCTTATGAAACTATCATGGTTATGTAATTACATGTCACATGTGGGGCATATTGTATTGACCAAGTATTAAAAAACCTTAGATCTTGGTCTCAGCTGCAGGTAGCTCTGCAAATTTGTGTTTCAATGTTGTTGTTTTTTCAAAAATGAGCAATCACATGTTGTGACAGTAGCAAAGTAAAAAAAAAAAAAGACATTCTGTATTGGTAGAAACTTTGCCTGGCAAATCCCTTTTATAAGCATTCATCTGTTTCTCACATCCGACATGTGCAACCATGCTTCAAGCAGTATGACACCCAGTTTGTTTTTTTTACTTATTTCTGCTGAAAGGTTACTATTTAAAGCTATATTAGTACATTGTTAAGGGTGGCTGCTGCTAGTATGGCATTACAGATGAAAAAGAAATGCAAATAAACTAATCCTGGATGCAACAGAACAATCCATATCTTTGTGTATCAAAATTCTCATTTGATAAATGACATAATGCTATTTTGTGGATTTAAAAGCTCTTCCAGGACACACTGTGTGCACACGAAAGCTTATTTCTTGAGCTAATGCAAAGGGACTCAGGTGAACTGTAAATCTGACTGACAGAAACTCACTTTATGATCAAGTGCGGTCATGTTCCAGATGCATATATTGTGAGATAATTGCTGTCTAAATGAAAGCCTGAAGTGTACACCAGCGCTCCCATCAGTTTCATTTGCCTGTATGACCTAAAGCTGTAGGTCAACCAGGCAAGATGCAATGTTTAAGAACATGCACACATGCTTTGTCCCCCCAGGTATTTGCCTGCAGCTGCAGTGGTAGTGCCAGCTGTTGGTCTCTGCCGAAATACTTACAATGACGGCAAAGGAATGTCTTTATTTACCGTAAATTACCGTAATTTTAATTGATTAGTTTAGCTTTTTATGTTTCTTTTGTCAACCTTTTCAATGAAGTTTTACAACGCTGCTCTTCATGTTTCTTTTAATACCCACATCTTGTTCAAACCTGGCCATGAGACACTTGCCGTGTGTTCTGCTCTCTGCTAAACTACACGGGCTGTTATATTGTCAAAGACCAAACAAACCCAAATGTTGGGTCTTCAGATGGGCCTTGATAGGGTGGTGGACTGAAATCCGATGTCCATTGTGAAAGCTGTGAAAAACAGACTTTTACTGTTTATCCACCGAGGTCACCTGCCTCCATCCTCAGCTCTCCTTATATTAACATTTTTAAAAATCTGAATTGCTCCTGAACTTCTCTTCAGATGTCACAATTATTAGTTTCTGTGATGATAACTCTCTTTGTGTTGAAATGTTCTTCCTCTCCCGATAAAACAAGGTATTTTGACTAACATGGAGTAACAAAGTCACAGCTGCACTCTTTAAGTTTGTGAGCTCTTTAAACTGGCAGTGTCTGAATACCTTATTTGACCTTTAGGAAACCTAAAAGCCCATAGCTGCTGCTGTTGGTGGGGTGGGGCAGAGATAAATCTGTCCATAAAACAGACTCCACAATCGCTAGTACAGTAATTAATGCTTTATCTGACTTTTCTAGTTTGGAAAGTGAATTCCTTTCTCTTGTCTGCTTTAGTTCCTCAATCTTTGTTGATCCTCTGTCGTGTAAAACTGTCCTGTCGATCATTTATCACCTTTGCTTTAAATTTTGCGCAAGAGACCTTGGAAAGGTTCACATCTAGAATGTGGTGGTCTGGTGATGTGAGCGTGAACCTTTGTCTTGTTTAGTTATGCAAGGTCCCCCCCCCCCCCCCCCCAAAAGTAAGACTTGATGGATATGTTCAAACTTTAGTAAATCACACCTCTTGCTTTCCACCTATAAACTTTGTAGTCGTTAATTTTTTTAAAAAATTTTGTGATTATGTTTCATTTGTAATGTTTCTTTCAATAAGTCATTGTATCTGAACAGTGTCAAGAGTAATAAATACAAAGAAACTAAAAACAATACATGCTATTTTTAAGCCATGCCAATTTTTGATAAGCCCAATTAATGCTTTGCCTGACTTCTAAGTGTTAGAATTGCATAAAATGAATAGGTTATATTGTATTTTCAGTCCAAATTAATCTGTATGAGTTTATGTGATTATTCTGAAATTCACTTGTTTAGGGCCGAGGCTTGCAGTCATCCCATATTAAGTTTTTATGAAGGTTTTTTTTTTTTATTATTCAAACCATGTGCCAGCAAATACTTGAATAATTGATCTGGCCTTTACTTGCCATAACTACCTGTGGCATTAGATTTATGGATGTCAATAGGTGACTGTAGAAAAGAAAAAGCACCGCAAATTATGTGGAGATCATTTCTGGTTCATTGTAACCTTTGGCACAGCGTTGTCAAGCTTAGGGGGTGTATCAATGCAAATGAGCTTTCAAACAAGCTTTTTATCCAAGTCTTTAGACAAAGGTGAGGAGGGCTGCTTCCCATTTCCAGTTCTGGTTACCTTTTCTTAACAGTTATTAATAACCGTTGCAAGTCAAAAAAAACTATCATGAGAAGCATGTCATTAGAGTATGAGCAGAAACCAGAGTCCAGGAGAAACCCTATGCAGTTTGTGTGTTTGTTTATGGTCTTTTGGTTGTACCATAAACACATTTCAGCACTACAGTTCATGATGCCAATATATATATATATATATATATATATAGATATTAAAATGTTTCATGCCCACTTTAACAGTCTTAATCATGCAATACGCAAACTGCTACATTCACATGCACATATACTCAAGAAACACACCATTTGACAGAACTGCCGTTTAGGGTTCAACCTCCACTTCCCCAAAGTCATATCTGCATAGAAAGAGGTGAAGACAGCAAATTAATTATTGACCTGCTGTCACCCGAGACCCACTTCTTAGAATTCTGTCTTTCTGTTTGATTTAGTTCTATTTTGAGTTTTTAGATGGACAAACAAGTGAAGACATCCAACAATTAAATATCAATTTCCTGAAGTTTACAAGCACACACTGATTTTTCTCAAACAAATCCAAGGAAAACATTGTCCTGTATTAGTTTTCTGTCTCAATTCATATTTAATTTAGTATACTGAAAGTGCATGATTGAAATAATTCCTTAATCTGTAGATAAACAAGACGGTTATGAGAATATTTTACTGCGAAAGCCTCCAGTGGAGACAGCTGTTTGTTTGTAAACTTAATTGTTATGTAATGTCGACATTGAGGAGCTCAAAATGTTGTGCACCTTCTTATTTTCCACTAACAGCTTGTTGTGCTGCCACGTCTTCATCTCGGTTCTTCACATTTGTACATTCTCATGTCTCCCATGTCTTCCTCCTCTAAAGTTTCTCCTGAACATGTTTGACTTGACAGCAAGAAAATTAGTGCAATTTTAATTCTGACCTTCTTTGTCAGCCCCAATGATTTACCATATTACCTCCACTTCTCTGGTCCAAGGGCATCTTGTAATTGGATACAAAATGGCTGCTATAATATCATTCTTTTGTAAAACACTAGTCTGAGAGACATGAGCCCACTTTAGGTTACATTTAAACTATTCTTACTGCAGATTAATTCTAAACATTCGTTTCACACCAAAAATCACTCCAATGCATTTGTTCATTGACGTAGTTTAGATCACTGATGACTGGCTCTTTATCGTGGCTTAACTGCCCTCTGGACATCTAGACAGTTGTTGTCAAGTAAAATTAATCAGAATTAAAAAAACAGAATGGCAGTGTTATTACTCCCTAAGCTTGAGCAGTGAGCACCCGCTTGACTTCCAAATGTGGAATTGGTGTTTACAGAGTGCAATAGTAACAGTTGGCCATGTGTATGTGTTCATGTGTGAGTGTGGTCGCAGCAGGTAAAAGGCAGAGTGCTCTTGTTTGTTCCTCATCCAGCCTCTTTCCTTCGAGCAGTAGTGAAACGTTATTCAAACCTTTTCTGCTGACCACAAGTAAACCTGTAGAACTTTTTGTCTCAAGGCTTTGTCTCTATTACAAGGCCGGACTTGTTGGTAGTGAAAGTAGGGGAGCTGAGGGTGAGGTGTTGTGGGCAAACTGAGGGCACAAAGAGGTATTCCTGGAAACGATTGCCTTATGAAAACTGTAAAACCTCACTTGGACAGTGTACCTTGTTACTTGTGGTATTTTTGCACATTTCGCACTACAGTGTGGGCATCAAGACATGCTTGGCTGTTTATCGTTCCAACACCACATGTACTGGCTAAAAAGGCAACTTTATTGTTGTGATTGTCCTCAGAGTTAAAATGGATATAAACGATCCCAAAATAAGAAGTAAATGAGGCTCTGTCATTCAACAAAATCAAGCTTTAACCCAGTTTTAAGCAAAAGTGCACCAGCAACTGCAGACAAGGATTCCGATTCCACGAGGAATGGTAGAACAGAATGCAAAAAATGCCCCCAAAACAACTGAGGAGAAAATACCTCTAATTTGCAAAATAAAAATCTTTTAGCTACCAATTCGATCAATCGATTAAATCGATTTTTATTTATCAGTAATTTCAGTTTCAAAAATGGTGTGGGAGCTTTAAGCTTTTCACCTTAAACCTGACACTTTAGATCGTTTGATCCAGTCAACTGACAACTGTTCATGTTGTTCAAATGCACAAATTTATTTTTGTCCAACTCGATTACAAGTTCCACTCAGCATTTGTAAACATTCCTGGAAAGCAATCTGTTGATCTGCTGAATGGATTAATTGTAAGGCTGTGCTTATGGTCCTAAGTAAAGCAGCAGCAGCTCTTTTACTGCCTTTTTTTCCAAAGTGATCAACTTTATGATTATGCACAATAAAGAAAAGACAGATTTATAGTGGGTCTGAGTGCACCTGGCCAGTGCTCCCCAGCTCTGCCACAGAGAGTTATTTGTGCCAAACCAGGTATGTGCCGACGGTTTATGGCTCAGAAACAAACAGCCATTATTGGGGTGAGAAACAGGAGGAGTTTGAAGCCAAATCTCTGCAGAAAGTTGGCTGCTTATCCACTTAGTTACGTTTGTTAAACCCATTTTCAATTCTCTTTTATTAATTGATTCATTTATGTTTTGGATCTGTAAATTACAGCAGGAGTCACAGTCCCGCCATGAACTAAGTAATGTACTCATGGACAAATGCGTGGTAGGTGCTACCAGGGTCTGGGAAATGTCCTCGGATGACCTGGGGCCTTTCTGGTAAATACACATTTTTAGCTATGTCGGGGGGGGCCCTTACTGGAAAGTCACAAATGGCAGAGGCCTGATGCTTGTGACATAACTTGATGATGTACAGTACTGTCATCTCGAACCAAAGCAGACTTCTTAATCACAGGGAGGTTGGTGTTGATGGGTGGTGATCGGAACCATCAAAGACATTCACCTGTTGCATAACAGGCCTCATTTCTCAATGATCGTACTGTATGGTGTCAGCGTTTCCACTTCTTGTCAACTTCAGTGTTGGAAACTGTGCTGACTGTGTTTTCTTCAGTAAAGGTTTGCTCAGCACACATAGGCTTTTCCCACGTCTTATAGCTTGCAACTCAATCAGTTGAAGACGTTCACCCCTGAGACATACCCAGTATAACCACAGGTGTCCAACATTTCCATTGGACCAACAAAGGCTCAAACTCAAGGTGGTGGTGTAACCCTATTCATGATACTACTGGATTTTTTTCCCACTATTGTCTATTACATAGTGTCCCATGGTGACACTTAATGCACTGTATTTTGAGGAAATGGTGGCGGCAAAGCACAACAAGTCAGTGCAGAACACGACACAATTCTTAAACAAATCGAGGTAGAGGGAGATGGATTGTAGACATGGCATCAGTGTAGAAAACAACTGCGTCCACACGACACCATGAAAATGACTCAAAACAGTACATATGGCAGGCCTAAATGTGGCGCTATAACTCTTACCACAGAAATGCATCAAAAACAGAGAAGACATGGAACATGCAAAAATGGAGAAGACATTCATTGATTTCAGCAAACGTCCACACGACAATGCCGAGGCAGCATTTTTAATGTGCCCCACTCTGGAAACCGTTTTTTAAAACAAGCCTGTTTTCTAGCTCCTAATCAGTCGGTTGCACTCAGTGGCCACACTGCTTCAACAGTCACTGGTGGAACACAGAGTATGGAAGGAAGGCTTTCTGTGTTTTCATTTAGGCGAAGCTGCCCTAATAAATATTCATTTTTTGAAAACTGCTGATTAATCAGTTTATGAAATAAAAGAAAAGAATGGAAATGCTTATTATGGAACACTTAAGACTTCTTTCCGTGAATATGACTGTGTTGTTTGACTTATAGTCCGAATCCCCCAAACAATTGCCTTCAGAGTAAGAGGTCAGAAAAGGTTCTCTATCTTTTGGAATCTGTATCCAATTGATTTCTTGGCATTTAGCTTTAAACGGTTATTAAAACCACGCTGTCACTTATCAAATGAAAATGTTGCTGGTTAATGAATATCTCAGTTGAGTAAATGTTGCAGCTCTGAAGTCAGCTGAAATGTTGACTGTGCCAAAATGTTGTTTCCACATTTGGACACTTGGAGACCAAAATATATTTCGTGTTATTGGTGGTAATGTTTTGGATGTATCTATAGCATATTGCAACGGATCATCATCATTAACCCTTTTTTTAAAGCCAGAAATAAGCCACAGTAACCAACTCCAGCTAAGACATTTACTTGGTGAAAATGTGTTTACTGCAATCACTCCAGGTTAGAGAGGTTGCGCCAATAAGGACAAGACCTTTATCCTTTGATAAATGCTTTGGTGAATACAGAGGCTTGTTAATGTAGACGTGCAAGGATTTGTCAGTGCTAAGACTAATACCTTTGGCTCAATGTGGATTAAGACCCCACCAGTTAGTCAAACAAGTAGTAATTTGATATTGACGCTCTTGGTGCATACTAAGGATCTGGTTGTAGTTTCACAGTGATTATTTAAGGTGATGGAGCTCCCGCCTTAGCTCCCCCACCGTGCTTGGCTGTGTAGATTGATGTCTATGTTGCGACTCTGTCATTTCTTCAGGAGCTGCAGAAGTGGCTTGACAGCCACCGATAAACATCCCCACGTTATTTTAGTCCCTCGACAGGCTAAACCTTCCATAAACCACTTAAATGAACAGTGATGGGTAAAGTTCACTCACTGTCTCAGGAATTGAGATCTTATCCTTGCTTGTTTTAAGTCCCTGGGAGATTTAACTGCTTCTCATGCTCCATGTCATCCGGTTACTTCACCAAGATGTCTGCTTTAGCCGTCCGTGTCTTCGGGGACGTCACATAGAGGACAGCTGCTGGACGAGGAGTTGCTTGTGCACCAGTCTGATGATTACGCAACAGATGAGGCTGTGAAAGGGACAATTCCTCTGGTTTGTTTACGAGGAAGTTTGGTGGCAGTGGACACACCTACTCATAACTTTGATTTAGTGCTGGAAAAATAAAACCCTCCAGACTTCGGTCTTTTTGTGTTTAGTCTCTATTGTGTCCGTACAGGCCCCTCAACGCACTCTGCAAACACAGTCTTCAAGAAAACCGAGCAAGTGCAGACAGACACATTAACATATTTCCAGCATCCTATGATTGTCACCGCTGTTTGAAGGTTTACAATACAGTAAATTCTCTTCATAGTGCGAATTCAAGTACGTGTGGGGAGATCCTGGTCTTCTTCATTAAGTGATAAAGAGTCGTCACACTTGTTTCCCCAGTGCATTGCATTGAGGTTATTTGTTGGCTCATGAAAAGTGAGTCGATGCCTCGTTAGATGTGTTTACATGTTGATGCTATATTTAAATTGGTTGGATTGAACCAAATGGCCGTGGGAATGTTTTCGCTTACTGCTTTGAAATATTTCCACGAGGGCTGCAAGGATTATAAAACTTAATCAATAACCTTCTCTGCCTCGAAGCCTCGTTTGAATAAATTTAAAGCTCACATTTCACACGGACTCTTTTTGTATGTGTGTGTGTGTGTGTGACACAACATGCTTACATAACAAGCTGCGTGTCCCCTGCAAAGCGGAAGACGGACGCAGTCTATTGGGCGCGTGTAGTTTTGTTGCGTGCAAACAGAACGGCAGACTTTGTTACTGGGTGATCTGTCTTATTTTCTATTGTATATTTATAAGTGGGCTTTAATTACGCAAAAGTATGTTTTATCCGATTACTCAATCGATGGAATATTCCGCACGGAATACTCGATTACCAAAATATTTGATAGCTTCAGCCCTAATTTCCACAGCACTGACATTACAGCCATTGTATTGAAGATTCTGCTAAAGAGAAGTTCTTACATGGCCATTTACAGAGAGTTTACTGCAGCTGTCATAAAAACATTTAAAAAAAAAAAACGTTCCCCTGAGAGGAACATGCTTAAATCGACTTATACTGCCGACGAAAGCAGGACACACTTAAGTTGATATGTATCAAAACACCAGATTATACAAGAGCCTCTTTAAGTTTTATCTGATTTATTTTAATTGGAAATTCTTGTCTAAAGTTATTTGACTTCCTGGGAGTTTTTTTTTTTTTTTCTTTCTTCGTTATCCTTGTGCGTTGTGGAGCTGCTGTTATGCCTGAATTTCCCCGACAGGAAAACCTTTTCTTCTTGAAAGGGTTAATCATGTGATGACTAAATAATAGTTTCTGATCTTTGTTTTGCTCCTTAGAAACACATGAGACCATTTTCAACGTTCGACACCCCTACGTGTAACTTGCTTATGATCTGGTGTTGTGTCTCTGTGTCTTTTGTTAAAAGAACATCCCTTGATATTTAAATAAGATGCTTTCATAGAAAAAGATTTATTTTTGTTTGGTTGCAGTCCCATAATGAGAAACTGACTATCGACTGGACAGATTTTGAATTGAACAAGCATACATTGTGGCTTGCACAAGTAGCAACACTGCTGAGACTTATTTCCCTAAAAATGTTTATCTCCAGGCAATCCGGAGGCTAATTGAAAGTGTATTTTTTTTTTTTTTTCTTTTGTGGAAATTCCTTTGGACAACTGGTATGTGACGTGATTGATTGAAGCTGATGGGTAAACTTGAGGGACTCGCAGGTTTCTAGGAAAACCAGTCCTCTTGCTACAATGCTGGTTTCTTTGTTTTCATAGTGGCTGATGATCATTGGAGCAAAGTGGTGAGGGGACTGACTTGGCTGGCTGCAGGGTCATGCAGTTGTTGCCTTAATCTAGTGAGTTAAATTGAAAATGCTCCTTCTCTGGACTAAAACAATCAGAATTTTCCCACACATTCAATGCAGATACTGCGATTTTTGCAGACGCTTTATTCGCAAGCAAAGTTTGCACCCGACTTCTTAACAGAGAGTTTGGTGCATTTCTATGTTTCTGGCTTGAATGTGTTTTTTGGGGTTTTCATTGTTGGCCAAACAAAACCAGCCCAGCGTAGGCGTCACTTTTTTCTCGTTCTCTCTACAGCTCACTGTGAATGTAACCGTTTTGTAGCTCAACAGTTAAAAACAAAGAGAGTAAGCCAAGCAGCATTTAACATGATTTTTCATTTGCAGCAAGAGAAAGAGGGGGGAAAAAAAAAAGAAAGAAAGAATCTCATGAAACGTGCTTTGAAACAGCTGCTCAGAGAAAAGTCCGAATTCAAGTGGAGGCCTCTGCTTGATGTGAACTAACATTGAACTCGTCGAGATCATTTTCTGAAGTTTTGACTGAAACTTGCTTTTCAGTCAGCCTGGTGTCGTTACGTCTGCTGACCCCATGTGGTGCTGCAGCTGAACTGCGTCTTCTAAAGCAAACTAAATCTCATGTTTGGATTCAAAAGAGACTTGTGAGCGCAATCATCTGTTGTGCCAGCCCCCCCCCCCCCCCCCCCCCCCCCCCCCCCCCCCCCCCCCCCACCTTACAACCATTGTTTGGAGCTGCGCTCATTAATCTGGAGTGTGGGGGGTCATCGTAGACCTGAGATCTAATTTATTCAGCTGTGTCCCCCCACAGTGAGTGTTTGTATTCTTTGAGATGAAGACGTGTGCCGCTACATCTGTGTCCTAATGGAGAACACATTGGATTTGTGGTGGTATAAATCACCATGTGACAAACTCTTGAGAACGGAGGACCATGCTTTTCTCCTGCACGTGTAGCCGAGGAAGGGAGTTGACCTGCGGCGTGCAGAAAGGTTTCAGCTCGGTGTCAAACAGGAGGCCTGCCGATGAAAGGAACGTTTCTTGTAGCTGCTGTCAAATCCAAATACATTGCGGTTAGGGGGCTTCTAAGCCAGAGCCTTAGCGAGGAGCTGTGCGCTGTCCCAGCATGACGGTGACTCCGACACAGATGTCTGAGTTTGTGTTCCCTGGCCTCGGGGCCGGAGGTGACTGGGGCTGGAATGCGCTGCTCTGTGGTCCTGGAGGCTTTGTTTGGGGGGTGATGAGTGCATCTGTACACCGCTGCAGTCTGCAGGGAAGCCCCATGTTGAGGACAACGCAGCGAGTGGTCCTTATATAAACCACCACATGTCCTCCTACTTGAATAAAATGTACAGTTTGCCGTGTTTTCTTTGGACACAGAGTGGCAATAACTTCAGTCACTCTGGACAGTCTCGCAGACTCTCGGCAAGCTTATTCAACTCAACCTGCGAGTTCCTTGTTTTTTGTTCTTGATAAAAACACATTCCAGCCAAAGCTTGTGCACATCCTTGTCCTTCTCAGTCCCGGATGTGTAAAGGAGCTGTTCAAAGACAGCGATGCCCTCGGCAGATGCTGTTGATTATCAAGACTTTGATCACGTGTGAGCGCCATTTTTGTTGTGCAAGGCATAACTTTTGAGCCGTCATCACCTGTGCGGGGATCTGTCATCATGTACATCAACTATATCCAGCAAGATTTCACATAAGTCTGACTTCGCCTCTCGTTTTCCTTTATTGCTTTGTTATGGCCGCAAAACAATCCACTCCAGCTGATACAGTTGATTACACCTTGAACCGCTTTGAAACATCCACTTTGTTGATCCGACCTGAATCTTAATGTCACCATGACCAATAACGGCAGATAAATGGAAGCTAGATGAAAATAATTGAATGATAGAATAAAATACATTTCGGTCTGATGAGCACATGCAACATTCCTGATATCTTGAGGTTCATTTTCCACAAAGGTCTTTGTTTAACAATGTATTTATCCAGCAGATATAGTGCATTGTCTGTAAATAATAGCATTATGGTTGATACACACACACACACACACACACACACAGTCACACACAGTCACACACAGTCAGATACTTTTTGTTAAAATTTTGTTTGAATCTTAGTTTGTTTTTCAAGGAAAATGTAATGCGGTAGCATTATTCAGACACCAGATAATTCCCAGTGTATTAAGAAATACATGAATGCAAAGTGATTTATTTATTGATGGGAGCATAAAAAACAAAAATTAAGTGAAAGCTTTCCCCAGATCACCCGCAAAATCACTTCTCCTCAGTAGATTGCATTTTTTGATAATTGCTTTTCAAAAGCCATGAGTATTTTTGTCATTTGTCATCATTGCTTTTGGCTTTTTAACTGTGAGCCACTTTGAGCTTCATAGAAGGAGTGGGTGAAGGAACAACTAAAGTGGATGGGAATGTTGTTTATAATCCCAATTATTTGGTGTATTTTTGTTTTGTTAGCTTTACTACTGTAAAGAAATAGATTTTTTCTTTCTGTCCTGTATTGCTTCTGCTGCACTAGTAGAACAGACAGGGTCAATGCGACCTGTCCTCCATGAGAAGCCCTGCCTCGGCCTTCATGAACTGGGTTTAACATTGAACAAATCTTCCTGTGCCTCAAGAGTCATTATGTGTAATTTGGAGTAGACGCTGGGATTGGAATCGTGTAAATTGCGCAAGGGGGCGTCCCGGGGAGGCGCGTGAGGGGGGCGGGGGACCGGAGGAGGAGGAGGAGGGAGAGGGACCGGGCCCCGCCTCCTTATTTTGTGATTGACAGTGGAGCTCACACAGACACAAGTCTTCACCCGGTCCAACGAGAGACACACTCGCTTGACGTGAGAAGCGCACGAGGAGATTTCGTGGAGTCGGAAACATGCGTGGCAAGTTGAGCTACAGTCTGCCCTGCTCACCGGGGACTTCCCCTCCGGCCTCCGGACGCCTGCTGCCTTACAGGAGCAGATGTGTCAGGTAAAGGCACTTTCTGCAAAGTCTACTTTTCATCCTGGCACTCTTCAGTCGTTCTTTCTTTAAACGTGAGTCACGCGTGTGGACGCGGACCGGGTGGGACAGCCTTCGTACTTTTTCCACTCAGAAACTTGGCCCGTTGAGCTCTCGCTGCTCGGACGCAGCTGAGATCGATTAGCTGGTAGTGTTTGTTGATGCACGTCATTTCCTCCCCCCCGGGTCGAGGCTCACCAGGAGCTTGTTGTCTGCTGGTCGCGTGTTTTGTGTGCAGTACGCGCTCCGCTCCGCTCAGTACGTGCGCTCCAGCACAACGTAAACATCCACGGGACCCCGTATTATGACTTACAGCAGCACTGTTTGACTATGCTTAGCACTGTTTAGATTATACATTTGTTATTAAATCCGCATCGAGCAATCCGACCTTCTATAATGTTTTTATTCCACCAATTTTGCCCCAAAGTTGTGGCGTCTGTGTGCGTTTAAATTAACATGCTTTGTGAATATTTAAATGGAAAAATGCTTTGTTTCCCATTCCAGCAGCGACACCAACATTATATAGAGTTAATAGGTCGTTCAAGATAGTCTTTATTTAGGTCTTCCATCAGGTTTGGCGCTTTTCAAGATTTCTTGTTTTCAAAGACCTTTTTTTTTTTTTTTTCAATAAGGCTTTTAACTCGGGTCCAGTTTTTATCCCTTGTAGGATTTTAGAATTTTTATTTCTTGTATTTATTCATCCTTTCTATTTATTTATGCATATACAATGGCATGTGGTGGGGGAGTATCATTTTGTTTTTATTCGGTTTTCACCCCGTAAAGCACTTTTTATAGTACTTTTAGTGCAACAAAATGCAGCTTAAAGTTTGATATTTAGTTTGGTTTGATTCTTTTCGGGGAATTTTCACACTGTGTTCCCTTCACTCCAGCTTCATGGCACAGCTCCGTCTCGTGGGCTCAAAACGTCCTGTGTCCCTCCTGTTTTTCATCCACATCTGAGCTGCCGTGATTGCGCAAGAGGGCAAATAATCTAACCAGGTCCAAATGACTGTGCTTCTGTAACTCCTGAAGAGAAAAGATAACACTTGTCATTGTTCATTTGTAGCAGGGTCCGTTTTGGGTTTGGAATTACAATCTGCCCCTTTTCATGCAATTTTATAGTAAAATAGATGGAAAACAGATGCTGTTGTCCTCAAGTGTCCCGAAGAGACAGAAAATACATTTGTCATCCCTTTGAAATAACCATTGGTTTGTTTTGGAACAAATGAATTAAAAAAAATTCTTTCTGTCGATGTAAACGAATTGAAGGCGGCCTGCTTTCTTACAGAGGGCCCTCGCATCGATGAAATCCTATTTCACATCCAAATCCTCAGATAATGTGCAGAATGACATTTTAGTCTATCTTGATCTAACAGTTTGGAATCACTTTTAGTTTGTCAAGCAGAATCTTTTCAAGGCTAATATATGCAGCCACTCTGATTCAAGCATGACACACTTTATCTACTGCCCCGGACAACTGGTTTTGTTACTGCTCATCAGCCCATTGCTCACTGCATGCGCGTAGATTCACACCTGGTTTAGTTTTCGCCTGTGGGGTTTATTGCAGTGTGTCATTTCTTGATATATTTACCTCCAGGATGTCTTAGTGAGCTCACACACCTTTTTAATAATGTTGCAGTCAGGAAAAGTAAATCTTGTGTCCTCACATCAGTGTATGGTCCACAGTGAGGTCTGTGTTGGAGAATGAAATGTAAGCGTTTATTATTTGTTAGAACCGTATATCAGGAATCATCAGAAAGGCGGTCTTGTTTGAATCGCCTCACATTTCAGCTCCTCTTGGAAATTCTTAAATAAAAAATTAAAAATGTAAATCTCCACAAAGTAAAACACTCCTCAATTAATTTTTTTTGTTTTATTGCATGTTATTAAACTCAAATAGTAGTACTTAGTGGACAGGATTTGTTTGTCCTGGTGAAATGGATGGTGTCAGCTTGTCATGTGGTGGTAACCCTCACTCTTCTCTCCCCGCAGCACATCTTCTGCTAGTGTCGTTGCCATCGACAACAAGATTGAACAGGCAATGGTGAGTTTTCCTCAGATTGAAATATCAGGCAAAACACATTTTGCGAATGACTTGCTTCACGCTGCCGACTCCAGAGATGCACCATGAACCTCAAACGATCATGTATTAACCACTTCTTACAAGTTACAGTGGTCAAGTACTAGACGTAACTATCTTATCAACAGACTCGGTTCACCAGAAGTGTGCGTGCGTCCGTCTGCAAACTTATCAAAACCATTCAGTCTCTCCGTGGCTTATACTCTTTGACAGACAAGTGAACTTCTACAAGTATTTTCAGTTGAACAATACATAAGCACAAGGGATGTGACGCGAGCAGAACACAAACGACTATCAAAGGTTTTGTTAGCGGGTCTTCTTCTGCAGGAGGAAACGGTTTAATTTGTGTGCTAATTGTGAGCTTCCCCCCCCTCCTCGTCTGTCCGTCAGGACCTGGTGAAGAGCCACCTGATGTACGCCGTTCGCGAGGAGGTGGAGGTGCTGAAGGAGCAGATCAAGGAGCTCTATGAGAGGAACTCGATGCTGGAGCGCGAGAACGCCGTGCTGAAGTCTCTGGCCAACTCTGAGCAGCTCAACCAGTTGCCCAGTCAGCGGAGACCCGGCAGCACATCGCCGCCGCCGCTGCAGCACCTCCAACACGAGCTCGTCACAAACGCCAGCGCCCTGCTTGCTCATCAGGGCGGCGGTCAGAGCATTCCTCACCAGCACAACATCACATCTGCGTGATTCCACTTCTCTTTTGATCTGCGCAGACCAACAGTCCCCTCGACCCCCCCCCCCCACCCCCCCCCCCCCCCCCCCCACCCCCCCCCCCCCCCCCCCCCCCCCACCCCCCACGTGACAGGAAAGACTCTTCAGGATGCTCCGTCCGAGGTGGAATTCTGTCCCCGTGTTCGGTCACAGGAGACGGGTGAAGGAAAAAGAGGCGGAGCAGCACAAGCGCCAGTTCACACCAAAAACCTGTATGTTCTTGTGCAAGTAGACGGGGTCCAGGGGCACGGAGAGTTGATGTTTTGTCGAGGCAGCGACTGTCCATCCGGCGTTCGTACCTCCAAGGCTAAAGGATCGGCAGAAGTGTGGTTAGGGGCCCGTCCTCCCCGTGCCGGGGGGCGCCGCCACTCCAACGTGGCGAGGGTCAAGAGCCTCAGCTTTTTTTTTAAATACGCTGCATCAAAAGCTTGTGTTGTTCCCTCAGAGCCGCCTTGTTTGGCATAAACCGTTTTAACTGTTAGTTTGGGTTTAGAATTTGCTTTTATTTATTTCAGGGCTGCTATTGTTATAATGTAACTGAACAATGTAATGGAGATGCTTATTAAAAAGACATATTTGGTAGTCTCCCCGCAGCAATTAGATCTCCACAAGTAGGCAATAAATTAATTGATGGAAGCATTCTTGTCTTTTGACCAAGTGCTAACACTAAAAGCCAAGAGTTGAAATCCAGGTTGAATGTATATTTGTAAAGTTTAAAGTATTAAGAGCTCGGCGCGCTGGTTCAGAATAACGCCTGTTTATGTGATGGATTTTGCTATAAAGAAAGCTATTAATATACTTTGTCAAAACTAGAATCGCTGGGGTTGAGGGTTGGGGATCATAAAAAGCTGTGAAAGTTGTTCGACCTATTTTTATAACCAAAGACAAAGAACCGTGTAGGTCTTTTACTCTTTTTTTTTTTTTTTTTTTTCTCCATTTGAAATTAACTTTTTTTTTTTGTAATCTCCCTTTTTATTTTGTCATTGCTGTTTTCCATGACCTACAGTCAAACCACTTTCTTCATGTCTTTTTGCCAAAGCACTCTTATGGTTCTGTCTGCGGGCGGAGAAAGTGGTGTACTTTCAAACATGAATAGAAAGGTGTTTGTGTCGGGATGGAGGGAAGGGCCTCGTGCAAAAAAAAAAGAAGAAAGAATCTGTCAGAAGAGCAGCCATTTTTCTTATTTTCATCTATTTAACAATCTGATGCAGAGATGGGTTGTTTCATAGCAGATTTGCATTTGAATGCACCGTTAGTTTGAAGATGTGAGCAGTCCTTGCATATAAAATGTAACCCAAGAGCAGGATCTGCAATAGAACAACACAAACTGTTAAACCTTTCACACTTTTAACGCTGGAATCCAGTTGATTGTCGTATTATCGGATGTCCTGTTTGTGTAACATCGTTGTGCCTCCAGTGCCGTTGGCTGCGATCTGGTTTATTTCTCTGTGACTTACAACCAAATTACTTGGTGACTGTACAATCAATCTTCTTTTCTACACTTTGATATCCTGTTTTTATTTGTCTTTAAAACAAATGGGCTCCTTTTTTCTTTTTCTTTTTTTTTAACCGTTTGAAGGAGATGCCATGTACATGCCAAATGTACTGTGTGAAAGTGATCACTGAGCCTTGGAGAAAATATCAAAGCCCTCATGTGCTGTTCAGACAATTTTAGTTTTCAAAATAAAGTTGCAATTTCATAAAGGTAATGTCCTGTGTTTTTAATCACATCAATCTTGCAAATCCTGTGACGCTGTCCTCGTACGATCTTCACATTAACATTACTCGCCTCTTGCTGTGAACCACAGCCTGAATTTAACTTGACAATGTAATTTTAACATTAGCCAAAAAGCCAAACTTCAATACATCCCTAAATAATAGAGCACCTCTACCATAAACATGCTCAAGAATTATGACTACTATTTTTATATAAAGGCGTTTTAATGTCTATATGAATTTATTTCACTAATATGCATGAATTTAATACATTTTACATTGAAATACTTGTATCCTTCCATTGTTTTTTTTTTTTTATATTCCTTCATAATCTGTAGGGTCACAGTGGGCAGGAGCTCATCCCAGCTGATGGGTTCCCAGCAGCTGCATCACACTTCAGTAATTAATAATGCTGATCATTTTGTTCACTGGATTACCGCCATAGCCCAATTTTAACACAAAGCACCTCAATCAAGAGGCTATAACAGTCTGATCATTTACTGTCTTCACAGAAAATCATTAGAGCAGAATACATTCTCGAATAAAAGCGGAGTACTGGGGGTATTTTCCATACACACTTGTAAGTGTAACGATATTAACTTGTATGAAATAAATCCGATCTTAATAATTAGTTCATTTTGTTGCTCTTAAAACTTGTAACTACTTAACACGGTTCAATTGCACCGCAGCTTTGATTTGATGAGCTCATTAAGGATTAAACTTCATAGACGGGCACATCCAGTCAGGAGGAAATGTTTTTACGGTGGACCAATTTCAAGTCGTTTCTTCTCTTTGAGGAGTGCTCTCTATAAAGAGTGCCGACATGGGGCCTCAAAATAACTCCCCAATGGCCTGACAACAAAGATTGAGTGTTACGCCGTGCACATTCCAAATGGACTGGCCCCTGCAGCCTTTTGGTCATAAAGGTTACGGGGGTCTGCTGCAGCCTTTATGATCAAAAGACCCGTTTTTGACACTTTGCAGCAAATCAAATTTAACTGGAGCCGCAAAACATGTCCAACCTTCAAAATGAAACGTTTCATGTAGTATCGTATTGATATTTCAGCATAAACTGTGTCTTGTGTGACGTTTCAATTACAATAAATAGTTCGTTATATTTTCAGCTGTTTTTCTACCTGATTTTAGAGGTTTCAAACTTGTTTTTCAGAATTTTTTGAGACAATTTGGACATTTTTGCAGTTTCAACCACAAAGATTGAGTTTTTTTGGGGCATAGTTAGCGGCATTATGGATGGCAGTAATAAAAAAACACTTGCTCCCCATAGTAAAGTTGGGTGGAGGTACCATCACGCTGTGGGGCTCTGTGGCCTGCCCCCGTACGGATTTCCTTTCTCAATAAATCTCAGAATCTACTTATATGCAAACATAGTTTCATTTCTAGTTTTCATTTCTGCAGACATCTCTCACACTTCAATAACAAGGTCGTCCTGACTTTATATGACCAGGAGAGCTTCAGTCTCCTCACGTGTTTGCTCGTGTAAACCAGGCTGGTGCTCCGCCTCTTGCCGCAGTGTTTAGCACTGGTGGTTCACAGTAGAGGCCTTTCTGTTTTAGGTTTGCAAGTTTTTCTCCTGCGCATGTAAGGGCTGTTCACTGACTTCCTCCCACAATCCAAACACAAGCTGGTTAGGTTATTTGATGCTTGTAAACTCTTTGTTGGTGTGAATGTGGGTGATTGTCTCTATTTTAGCCCTCAAATGACACGGAAACCGATTCAGCCCTGCCCTTTGCCCAATGTAACCCGAGGAAGGCTCCAGCTCTGACAGCCTCATTTGAATAAAGGTAAAAAGTGTTCACACAAGATTTGACAAGAGACAAGCTGAAGCTTGTCAGGCATTTTGCCAAGGCTGGAATGCTTTTGAATATTTTTCTCAGTCAAGGAAAAAAATAAATAAAAAATCAACACCTAGCAAGCCAATTTTTTGTAAAAGGTTTAGTCAGGTTTGCTGGGCCTGTAAACTGCATGGTGGTGAAGTGGTTAGTCGTATTAGTGACGATCATGGTGAGATTCTGTACTCTGGGCCCATCCAGATGGAGTTTATATGATCTTCTTCTTCTCCTTCTTCTAAAACTTTAATGTATAACCCAGCAAAAACGTTCTTACCTTCAGAAGGGAGAGCAGTAAACTCTCTCCTGATAGATGTCTAACTTTTATAATAAACCAAAAAACAACCATAACCCCCCTCCAACAAAATGAAATAAAATAAAATAAAATAATAGAATAAAAAACAATATATAGTTTATCAACAATTCCATGGCACTTTTAACCTCATTCATGTCCTGGCCGGCTGAGTCCGACCCGCCATTGTCTCAGTTGCACAGTCAGTTGCAGAGCGAACCTCACATCCTCCCCTCGTAAATACCTCTGAAGAACACTCTGATGACATTTAGCAGGTATCAAACGTTCACCAAGAGAAATGTGTTTTCCCTCGGGGCTGGTGTCCCTTTGTTTTTCTCGAAGACAGCTCAGACATACTAACCTGCCTTATCTCTGAGGGAGGAAAGAAAACGGTGCTACCTGCACGTGAGGATGTTTGTGCGTGCAGTGAAAAGTGACGGCTCATTGTGCACCTGCCACGTGCCCCATTGTAGCCAAACCAATATCCCGTGAGGGCTGTGGGTAATTTAATTGAATTTCCCATTTTGACTGACAGTTTTTGGTAATGCAGCTCCCTTGAAGTTGAAGCAAGGCAGATGAACTTTAATTGTTCAGAACATTTCAGCCAAGGGGCAACAACATGGACTTGTCAAGGAATATAAAACAACATTGAGGCATAATGGATGGTGCTCGAGACAGGGACGGAGTATTCAAACAGTGGCAGGATGATTGTAACGACTGTTCTTCATATGCGTCCAAAAAACCCAAACTTTCTTCCTTATGTTCCAACAGCAGCACTAAAACACTAATAATCACACATGAAACACTTCCTAATCAGTACTAATCCACCTTTACTGCAACTAGTATCATATACTCATCACATGTGCTCTCCTTTTACTCTTCATTTATATTTCACTGCTTTTATTTGAATGGTTTATTTTGTCTGGCATCTCTTATGACTTGCACATGTGTCTGACGGCCTCAATTATTCATCTCTTTCTATCCCACAAAAAAACCACAGCCATTGGACCGAGGAGGGCCAAAACTCTTAGCAGCTTTATGATCATCTTCTTATTTGCAATAAATCCTGGTTTTCTGAGTCTCACTTCCTGCTGCAGATATTTGAGTATTTGTCCTTTATCGTCAACATATTTCCTTCAGTTTGTCTCTGGGTGGTGACCGGCAGTGACAAAGAGCAACACGTCCGAAAACCAGACTGTGAAGGACGACTTCCTCTTCGAGAAACAAAAGACGTGATTACAAGTCCTTTCTATTAGAAGTCATATCGTACTGTTTTATTTTTGTGAACAAAAAGCCACAATAGATTCATTTCCCATCTTTCATGACCTTTTAGATAAGCACCATATTTTCATGTGAGTGAAAAGAGTTTCTTAATTCCAGAAATAGTGTTTTTTCCTACAATACATTAAAAAAACAACCCGGCAAACAGAAGCCACCATACACACGACTAACAGCAGCTTCAGAACTGACTGAGCTCACCGCGGAGCTCCAGCGTGTCTATAATGGAGTAAATATCTTACTTCCCCAGGAGCTGTTCAATCTCAAAAAGTATTGTTTCATTGGATGATGACAAATCATGCCTGAAGAGTTCATGAAATTCAAGTCAGTAGTTTCTGTGAAAAGTTGCTAAAACACATACGGTACATACATACATACATACATACATACATACATACATACATACATACATACATACATACATACATACATACATACATACATACATACATACATACATACATACATACATACATACATACAAACCAATAAATAAATATATAAATGCAGACAAAAACCTAACGCCCCAGAGAGACAATCTCTTGAAAACAGACTCACACTCTTTAAATCAGACCCTGAACTGATCTGGATTCTCTGAATTCAAACTTGACTCGGAGGCTTTAAATTTCACCTGGATTCTACAGACCTGGACCCGCACTCCGCAAAACATACTTGGTTCTTTACCATCAGGCCCAGACACTTTAATCTAGAGACCTGACACCCTTTCCTCTGGGCTCTTATCGCTAAACTACACAGTTTTGTTAAGTTTTTTTTTTTTTTTTTTAGAATTGACCTGACCAAGACTGTTTTAAACAGAATTCACTAAACTGAATCCAGACTCTTTAAACAAATCAGACCCTTGAAAGAGAAGATATGTTGAAAGACTTCAGTGAAACAGCGATACCGTAGGCCACCGGCTGGATGCAGCATGTTGTAGTGTGAACTGAACTCACCTGCTCATTTTCTAATTGACAGCGTTGGAAACTTGGAGCTGAAATGTCGTGAGCAGGTTACGGTGTGGAACTGGAAAAAAAAAAGGTTTTCTCAGAAAGACGGCCTCTATTTTTACAGTTGCCATCATGTAAAACACATCAGTTTTACTGAGTTGTTACTGTATATCTGATCAGCTGTCATGGAAAAACCCCTCTAGCTAATAGTAAGCCCACTTTTTTTTTTCCACAGAAGGCTTGACATTAAAGCCCCAGCTACAAAGTTCCAAGTAGCACTTTGCCCCAAACTAACAGAACTGGATAAACCAAGACTAGTGTCACCTTGACAGATTTCTGTATTTGCATGTGTGAGCGTGTGTGTGTGTGTGTGTGTGTGTGTGTGTGTGTGTGTGTGTGTGTGTGTGTGTGTGTGTGTGTGTGTGTGTGTGTGTGTGTGTTCTTGCAGTGGCAAGTTACAGTGACTCACAGTTGCTCATACTGAGCTGTGGAAATAATGGGGAGTGTTTAAAACTTTTACTTTGGGCGATTACGATTCGGCGAATACAGCACTGTGACGGAAGGAAGGAGGCATGAATGAATATTTCCTCTCCCTTCCTGTTTGACTGTCAACGTGTTCCGACGTGTCCAACCTCTGACACACATTTCTAACCGGGTCAATGGTCAGGACGAAGATTAAACAAATGGTAATGTCACATAGATGACTTCTGTTAGACAGGGTTGGACTGTCATAGATGAAACTACTGTCAGAAAAATATACAGTACAAGATATTCTAACATGCACACTCATGATCATGTTGGGGCTTCACAGCGGTTTAGTGGTTAGACCAGCGGTTTACAACCTTTACATCCAAATGAGCAGTCATTGATTATTTTCCACCAAATAAAATTCACCTGGAGCAAAACATAGTAAACCTCCAAAATGGACATAACATGTCCTTTGAATTTATATGTGAAGTTTTGTCCTTCTTGTGCCTGCCTTAGTGGCAAGGTGCTAAGATTACTATATAAGGCGGCTGTTTAATTTCATTATTATTTTTCTGCTTTTTTTTTTTTTTTTGCCGCGTTACTAGTCCCAGACTATTGGGAGCACAGACACAAAAAGCAGATCAAAACGTGCGGAATGTTTGGAAATAGGTTCTTTGGCGATTTTATTGACCAATTTGGCTAAACGTTTGTGAAAAAATTGCAAAAAAACGGCGTTAAAAACATTTTCCAATACAAAGGGAGACGCTGAGCTCAAAGGAGAGGCAGGCAGACACAATCTGCTCTGGAATTTTCTAGTTCTTGTGCCTGCCTGTGGCACCGTTGGGAGCACGTACATGCAAAGCACATCAAAACGTGTGGAAAATTCAGGGAATGGTGTGCTGGGACTTTTATTAAAGTTTCAGGTAACCGTTTCTGAAAAATTTTTTGAAAAATTTCTAATCACTTCCCATTCAAAGCGCATGGGAACCCAGGTGACGTCGCCAACCAATAAAACAGTCAAATGAAAGATTCACTAAAAGTTGACTTAAAAATCGGGAGTAACGCCTCAAGACCTCTCTTTTGTCTTAGATGTGAAATAAATGTGATTATATATCTGAATTGATTTCATTGGATAAAAAGTGATTCACAGAATATTTCTAAACAGAAACATTCACACTGCTGCCAGTAACAGTGTGACGAGTTGCTGGAAAAAGGAAAGGAAAAAGTAAGCGTTAAAGTAAAAATTGCACATGAGGATATTGTGGTATTGCGCATGAGGCAATGTTGCAAAAAGATAAAATTTATTGCAACCGCTTACAGCTCAGGAGAAGGGCATTGGGGACAAGGGTCGCTCGCTCTCCTTACCATTCTGGATGTACAGTACGTATTTCATAATTTTTTTTTGAAGGTGTAGAAAATTGCCTTTTTGTGGCACAATGGTTAGTGCTCTCACCTCACAGTGAGAAGATGGTGGGTTCAAGTATCAGCCGGGCCTTTCTGTGTGGAGCTTGCATGTTCTCCCTATGTGTGCGTGGGTTTTCTTCGGCTCCTCCAGTCCAAAAACATGCATGTGAACATGCTTACATGGCCCAGTGACTCACACAAGAAAAACACCCAAGTGGATGAAGAGCAAAATAAAAGATGGCTGTCAGAACACTCGTGCGTTTAAATCTCCATGGAATATTTGGCCACAAGAACTTGCATACATTGCCAAGAAGAACCGTCACTTTAACAAGTTTGTTCTGAATATTTTGCAGATTTCAAATGCAATAGTTCTCCTTGCAACAAAGCAGCATTTCCAGACAACGAGAAAGTAACTGGAATGTTCTATTCTTGCTCAAACATAATGAAACGAGTTCTGAATTCATAGATGACGCAGCCCGGAGATAGAAAGTCAGATGCAATATACTGGACTGATTTGCATAAAGACTCACACTGTGCGTGTGTGCCGCAACGTTTGCTTTTAAGGAACATGACTCAACATTCATTCTTGAACGTCTTCAGCCACGCCTTTAAAGGTGCTAGACAGCATGTTGGAAATCAGCTGATGGCGAGCTTGAGAAAAAACTGCTTCAACGATGCTTCTGAGTTTGGATAAAGATGTTTAATATTGAACAGCGTTAGAAAAAAGACCACAGACTGATGGTAAATGTCTGCGGGAGAAGCCGGCTTCGAATACGCCTCTCTCAGCGTGAAAGTCCAGGCTGGCTTATATACCGTTTAAGAAACGGCTGAACATGTGAGTCACATATTCTGTGCATAACCACCGATAAGATAAAGAAACGGCGAACACCAGAATAAGCACGAAACATCGATCTTTGCTCAGAGGCCCCACACCAGAAAGGGCTGGAACATTAACCTTTAGCCTGAATTTGAAGCACTGCATATTATATGATCGCAAGAAGAAGGACATAAGAATGATCACACACACAGGAAGGCAAACCTGAATATAACATATAAGACACATGTTATGTAGGAAAATACACTTCAAGCATCCGTTCACTGCATGGAGCAACACTGTGGATTCCACTGACTCACTGCTGCCATCCAGTGCAACGCCACAGCCCAATAATCACACTGAAGTAGAGAAACACAGGCCACGATAGTTATGGCGCCATCATGTGGGTATGATTTTAAAGTAGGTTGAAATGCAATTTAGTTAGAATATTATGATTTACCGAAGATGAAAACGGGAACGGTTATTTTTTTTTCTTCAAATGAACAAAATTGTATTCAACAATTATCTTCCAATCCATCCCATCCAAAAGTGCCGCTCTATTTTTCTCTGGTGGTGGTCTTTGGGACAGATGGAGGAGTGGACAGTCTACAATCGGTCCCACCTCTGATGTGATTCACTTAAAACGTTATGGACGCTGTTAAAAATAAAGCTATCTTTAGTAACATTACTTTTTTCAATCATTCATTCATTTATTTATTTTCTTCCGTTCATGAAAGCAAATACTTTTTTACAACAATACACCTAAATGATCAGAAACACCTCCATGATTGGAAGGGAGCAGCCAGAAGAACAACATTCTTCTATTTAGCTGCTCCTTACTTAAGAATAATGAAAAAAAGAAAGAAAACACACACACACATATGTATGTATGTATGTTTATATGTATGTATGTATATGTTATATACACACACAGTGATTATAGATGCCCATGCAATATGAATTTACAGTGATCCAGATTAAGTTTTCAGTCAATAACAAAGTTTTCCACACACACACACACACACACACACACACACACACACACACACACACACACACACACACACACACACACACACACACACACACACACACACACACACACACACACACACAGGCTTTATTTAACAAATAAACGGTGTGTTCTCTGAATTTGACTCTATGGATGATTTGAATGGCTCTTTTTTGCAGTAACAACAGAGGCATTATATTGCTCTTATACGTGTTATCCGACACTTCTGCACAATAACTCATTTAAGGTAATATCAGTGAACAATATAACATTCTTATTGTTATGTGATCCAACTCGTATTTAACGTTGTTCAACATAAAAAAAATATTCTTTGACAGTTTTTTTTTTTTAAACACACGATAGGTGTGATTTCCATGTCACGGCTGAACACCGATTCTATGTAAATTGTTTATTTACACATAATTTTTTGGAAGTTGCATGGAGCCACTAGAGAGGGCCCCTGCTCTGGGATTCATAAATTGCCGTAATTTCTATTCTATTCTGTTCTATTCTATTCTGTTCTATTCTATTCTATTCTATTCTGTTCTGTTCTATTCTATTCTATTCTATTCTATTCTATTCTATTCTATTCTGTTCTATTCTGACCTATGGGGTAGCAGTCATGGGTGCAGTACTATCTTCTAACAGCAGGTGGCACCATTGACCGCGGTTCCTTTAATAGACGGGTTTGGTTATAAACCTTTTTTTTTTTCTAAAATCGTAAGAGGCCAGATAACTTCTGTTGTTCAGTTATTATACACACCAAAGCACAGTTGATCTGCTGATGTTCACCCGGAACAGAAGATAAAAAGTGAGCTGCTCAGTGATTTGGGGCTCAGGCGGCAGCGATGTGGTTAAAAAGGGGGCAGATCTGAGCCGCACACACCTCCGCCGCCCACACCCAGCTGACAGCAGGCGGCCTCCTCTGTTTTCATTCACGGCTCTCTCGGGCAGAGCGGAGATGGCGGAAGACTCTAAGTCCGGGTGATTTTCCGGAGCAGCCGCTACTTTTACGCCCCGGTCTACCTTGATAAATAAGGGGGGCAAAGCTGGCGACTCTGTGCCGCGCTCGGTTCCGTCCGGAGGACATGGAGGTGACGGCGGAGAGAGAAGCAGAGGAGCGCAGGTAAAGCACCGGCCGGGACACTGCTCAGGGGTTTTGGAAAGTACCAGAAGCTTCCGTCGCGGTAAATCCCGTAACGGGCTCCGCGCAGCAGTATTGTGAGAAGCCAAGCCGAAACCAGTGAGGAGGCTTCGGGACGTCAACAACGAGCACGCACGCCGGTGAACTACGCGGCTAGGCTAACGCGTTTTAACAGGGACTGACGGCTTAGCGTCTTCGTGTGGTAACTTTCTCTGATAACACACACTCGACACTGAATAGTTTGCGGTGAAACGAAACTTAGACGCCACGATAAACCGCCCGGCAGGTGTTTTCCCCAGGCGGCTTGTCAACACTGGTGCTAACTGTCAGTTGTGCTAACGGCTAATTGCTAGCTGTCGCCAACACGGGACTCTACCAAAGTTCATCATAGTGAACTTCCGGTATATGAAACACATAGAAAAGGCGATGTTGTGTTGCGATGCTGCGTGACTCTGGTAAGGCATCGCACGAAAGGTTCATTTTAGTCCCACCTGAACACTTGACGTTATAGATTGATCACTGCGGGCAGCACCGGAACCCGACCGGGTCAAGGGCAGGGAGACCCTCCTACCATCCATCCTCCAGTGTTTCAGGGTGTTAAGTGAATGACAGACCTCCACTACTCTCACCCACCTCCCCTCCCTGCAGTTATTAAACTCTCCTTAACCCTTTGCATCATGGTTACCCTACACTACTCATACCAGGAGCAGTGGTCTGCAGGGTGACTTTGGGGGTCAGGGATCTGGGTCAGAGTCCCACAGTACTCATCGGTTGCCAGTGAGATTCAAACTAGCAAACCTGGTCACAACCTCGCTTGCTGATAATAATAATTAAGTCAAACTCAAATGTTTACAGAGTTGCCAGGCCGCGGGCTGCACGGTGGTGCAGTGCTCACAGCGAGAGTGTCATGGCCTCGATCACCGCTCGGGCCTTTCTGTGTGGAGTTTGCATGTTCTTCCAGTGCGTTCGTGGGCTTCTTCTGGGTACTCGGGTTTCTTCCTACAGTCCAAAGAGATGCATTTGAGGTAAATTAGTCACCCTGAATTGGTCCTTGGTGGGAATGTGAGGTGTGTGGTTGTATGAGGCAGCAACCTCCTGCAAAGCCATTGGTTTCTGAGATGCATAAGAAGTACCAGCCTATACAACAGTTTTCAAGTTTGCTCTGGTCTGTAAAGTTTTAATTTCCTGGCAGTCTTTCTTTAGATCGTTCGCTTTAAGTGTTAAATCTGATTGAGGCATTGTGTTTTTCACCACAAATTCAGATCACTTGCCTTGCATGGCACAAAGGTTTTCAAATGTATATAATTAGTCTGGATATTTTATTAAAACACTGGGGAGTTCAGTGTGTTTGTATTTTACATAGCCAAACTTAAGCATTAGGGCTGTGGAACACTGCTTTAGAAAAATGGTTAACAAACGTACACTTTTTCTAAAAGCCCCCAAAACTGCTTCCATGAGTCGCCAGATGCGAAGCATTGTAAGACACACCCACTGTCAATGATTTTTTTTTCGGAAAAGGGGTTGTAAACGGAATGTTTCGAGTCTGCTCTCTCTTCTGAAAGTGTCTTCCTGTGCTTTCCTTTGACATCCGCATATCTAATTTTGTCAAGAGAAACTTAACTTGTGAAGTGAATCTTTAACCTTCTCAGGCTTTCAGAGTCTTGAGGAATTTGACACACACAGACACACACAGGCACAGATTTCACCCTTGTTGCACACTGCTGTGGTGAACTAAATGCATCATGCTCTGCTGTATGTGGAGAATGTTCCCCCAGCATTCCGCCTCAATTTCTAGTTTGATTAATTGACTTGCCTCATGATGCTGCGACTCGGCACTGCTGCTTCTCGCAGAAAAGGGCTTGTGTTTTAAAATGTGCTGTCTCTCGGTTGAATCGTGTTTCAATCAGCAGTTCTGCACATCCAGTTTGTTTGAGGTTTCTAATGTTTTCTAGGAAAGGAGTATTTCGAGTATGAATTAATCCAGCTATGTACTAGATGAATAACCTAGTACTTGGTGTCTTGTGTGTTTGGGATTCAATTATGATTAAGAACCATTTCAAAAAACAGATTTTCTGTTGCGTGAAGCTGATTTGACCATATCTAATTTGTGCTTCATATTTTTGATGTGTACATATGAAATGTTAAATGTATAGAAAGCACGTAACCAGATGAATAATCATCTATTTCAAGTAACCACCCCCAAATGTTCACAGTAGATTTTTTTTTTTTCATCCCATCATCGTCACTGTGACTGCTTTACAGTGTCTCTCAGTTCAACTGCTTATTTGAGAGGAAAAAAGGACATTCTGGATAAGAACCAGCTCGAGGGAATGTGACCTGAATAATGTCGTTTCTTTTTTTTGTGGTTTTCTGGAGCAGATACTTCCTATAGCTGTATCCTGAAGATAAGCCTTGCAAGACTGAGTGTTGTATGTAGTAGGAATTCATAGCGAATGGGTTAATAATTACTACTGAGGTCTGTAAAAAGTTTTAAATTAATTATTGTGTTCAGGGTTTATCATAGTTACATTTTATGCATCAAACATAAAATACCTATCGCGAGTCTCTATTGTGGTCATAAATAATTTGCGTTGCAGAAAGGAACTTAAGACACTGACTCCAGTAATTATATATTTTTTATAGGAAGTGCTTGCAGGGCAGTGTGAGTATTTATGTTGGGATGTACTGATACTGCAAACACCGTCATTCCTTCCCACTGACTCACTGAGGTTACAGTTATTGAACTGCTGACTTGTACATTTTTTTTTAATTCTTGGAGAAGTATTTTGACTCTCATGAGCAACAGTTTAAGCAACAGTGCTGCTAACACCAGCACTTCTTGACCCTTCTTCCTCATTGTTCAACTTCCTCCCTGCTGTCCTCCAGGAGGGAACACTGGAAGCTGCTGTCCAGCCTGAAGACCACAGTTGAGGGCCTCGTTTCCACCAACAACCCCAACGTGTGGTCACGGTATGGCGGCTTGGAGAGGCTACACAAGGACATGAACAACATTCTCAGCCACGGGCTAAAGAACGAGCAGGTCGGGAAACTCATCCAGTCACCCGTGGCTGTTTGTCAAAATGAAAACATTTTCCTGCAGAGCCGGTTGGCGTGTTGGAAAAAAAAATGTTGTCTCCCTCAATAACCTCATGGTTGAAGCTAGTGGTGGTTGTTTTGGTCACCACCACCACCACCATGAGCATATTTTTATAGTAACACAAGGTTAAGACACATGTACAATTTGCTAAAAGACGACAAACCTATCTGACGATTACCATGTGAGGAAGGCCTTTATGTGGAGCAGTGAGCTTAAACTAAAAATGGCAGTTTTTGCATTAGTTAGAAAGATCACACTGATTCCCGGATCTGATTTAATTAAAGACACACTTCAGCCCCACAACAATTGATGACAAATTTGTTATTTTTCAAAGAATGCCAGAGCTTGAAACTGCGACATGTTTCATGTGACAGACTTTTTTTTTCTTTAATGCATTTGGTGCCGTCTGAAATTATTTAAACAGCTAAATTGAATTGCTTTGCATTTATGTGATTAGATACCATGATTATAACCCCTTTGGCCTTCAGTAAATGTGCACAACGTCCAGGTACACTTAAAGGGTTTATTCCGAGCTTTATCTGTGGCTGGAGATCATTTAAAGCCAGTTACATGAAGAGAAGCATAGTTTCGTTGAATTCATGGTTAGTCTGACCGCAGTCTTGAAAGCCAAGACTAATGTCTGTAAAGTGATCAAAGAAAGGCATAAAAGTACACTTATTCACCAGCTGGCAAGAAAGCATGCAGTTTTTTTTGTTTTTTTAAATCAGATGCTTAAATAAATTACAAGTAGAGCATATGTGAAAAGCACACCTGCATAAAGGCTCATTGTATTCATTGAAGTTTGTCTATCTTGTAAATAGGTCACGTAAACTGCTGGTTTTGTGTTCCAGGTCTACTACAAGCAGAGAGACTACTGGCCCTTTGTTTGGTGTGTCAGATACATCAGCCCTCACCTCGCCTCGCACGTCGAACAGGTACTGCCACTTCCAGCCCGGTTCACAGAGTGGTCTTATATAAGCTTTATATAAAGTATTAAATGTTTCCTTATACCCAAAATTTGTTCACTGTGTTTTATGACAAACTTCCCAAACAATGTTTTTTTGTTTGTTTTTTGTTTTTTTTGTCTTTTTAGTCATACACAGACTTGAGGCTTGAGATAAAAAAAAATCCATAGTTCCAAAGACTTCATAATTTTTCACAATTTCAATTGAAGAAAGTCTCTACTTGAAAATCTATATCTTTGAGCAGTTCTGCAAAGTTTGTTTTGTGTTAATGAGGTGTTGTATGACGTTACGGTGTCCTGAAAACTGGACAATTCCCTTTACTCCCTCTCATTACGACCGTTTTCTTTTTCAAATCCAGTCATTTCAGATTTATTTATCTCTGGGCTAAAATCTGTGTTGTTGCTTGGTTTGTTGTCGAAGCTTAAAGCTTTCTTTGAATTTAACGTTAAATGTGGAAACTGTCATGCTTCATTTCTTTAATTCACAGTAGTTTTGCATTCCGTTTTATTGCTGTAATCTCTGGTTGTGGTTTTGTGTTTGAGACGTCAGCGGTTTCTTGAGTTCGGCTGAATACCACAGCTGCAGAGAGAACAGTATTTGCGCGTTACAAATGCTCCGGAAAAATATGCAAACTCCACATAAAAATATCCTGATTTGAACCAGTAAACATTTCCTGTGAGGCAAGGATGAATCTGAAGATATAATCTTGAAAATGAAAACAAACCAATGCTCTCAGATATCCTCAATTTGCAGATAAAGTTTGTCATACATTTATTTCCAATGTTGCATTCAACAGTAGCAATTATATTTGAGTTACTGCCAAACAAACCTTGGTTTTGCAGCCTGGATCCCGTATATCCGTGAATACTGACGCATTACTTCATACCCTGAAGAGTTTTGTGCCGCATTGATTGCTGAACTTGATTTTCATCATGTGTTATTAAAAAAAACAGTCACCCCTTCAACCTCAGGCCCGTCTGCCTAGTGTTAACAAGATTACGCAACAGGAACGGGACATAAACTGGAATCTAATTATCCCGATAATACTTTCTGTTACAGACTAGAAGAGCTTAGCGCTCACTCGGCCACAACGTAATCATCATGTGATGGTTTGTAGTTGCCAGCAGTTCTGCAGTTTCCTTTGTTTTTGTTTTCCTTTTCATTCCACTTATTGTTTTTTTTTTTTTCCACGTGAACTGCTGAGCCTGTTGTCTACATCACGTGCTGTTAGGACTGTCTGTCCACCTTTCTCTTTGTTGTTTACATGAATAAAGAAAATGGTACAAGGAGATGTGAAGGGAAAAATAAGATATAGAAGGAAAAAAACCAATACACAACACACTTTATTGGAACAAAAGAATAAAGAAAGGATTGTAATGAATGTCATGATGATAATAGAGAGCTAGTCCCACACAGTTTGCAGTAAACAGAAGCTATTTGTAGATAGTGTAAACAGTGAGGGCCATCACACATCATCTGAAAAGCTTTAATTTCTTCATTTCACAGGTGATAGTGGGACATTTGAACCATATTAGGATTACATTTCAATTGGGAACGCTTTGTATTTACTGTACCAATAAATGCATTTTACTGTTCAGTGAGTTAGGAGAATCTTGTTGTTAATGCTCTATAAACAATGGATGCTTCATGAGACACACAGTCTGTAGTTACTTGAACAGCTGAAGTCAGGTCCTTGGCATAAATACTATAATTGTAAAAATACTGTAAGAATCAATGTCATCTAGAGTGTCGTTGGTCCAGTGGATCGGGCTCTGCCCTGCCATGAAAGAGGTTTGAGTTTGATCCCAAGTGAGGTAACATTTTTTTATGGCATCACATCATTCGGGGGTCTTGTTTGAACGTTCATATGACGTCCAGAAAAAGACCTCCATGCAATGTCCAGGAAACTTTCATTCTGGCCTCCCTGAAGACGTCTTCTGGAGGTATGGACATGACGTCTTAAAGATGTCATTTGGACCGCTGTTGCTCAGTGGGGACCACGGTCCTAAATGAAAAAAATCTGTAAACTGTAAAGTGTTCAAAGAAACTGCACAATGGGCTGCCAAAAACCTGTAGTCTAATGTTTATTTAAAGGACTTAACAAAATGCACGTCTTTATTTTTTATTAGTGTCCATAGAAGTTCTCAGTTGCACATTGGTCTTCGGTGATCAAAGTTGCTCATCGCTGAACTGAACTAATCAAGAAAATCTAATCATCACAGCAGCTGTAATGTTTTTAGGAATTCAATGACAGTTTTCCAGTTTTAAAACTATAATAACTGTATACTTAGTAAATGTGTTTCTCTCTAACTCCTTCTAATCCTGACAAACATTTGTTTAATAGAGCTCTCACCCTTCCTCTCTCTCTGTGTTTTCTCTCAGTTCAGTCACTTGGAGCCGGTGCTCAGCAGCGGGATGCAGAGTGCAGGTGAAAGCTACAAGGCCGAGCGCTGGCTGCTCCACAGTTTACAGGTGCACATGCTGTCGGCTCAGCTCCGACCTCTGCTCAGACATCTGGGACACACGCGCAAATATTACAACGGTCAGTGTCATTCGTGCTTCTTTCTGCGCTTCTCATTGGCACATATTTACTAAGGACAGCTAATGCCAAATCCCCTTGCCAACACCCTGGCATACTCCTACGCCAGCTCTTTAACGACGGGGCCGCTCGTTCGTCTTCTGTCAAGATTAGAGTTGGATTGAATATGATTACATTTTAATGTAAGATATGGTTGGTTGATGGAAACTGCGGCTGAAGTAATGTTATTGAATTTGTTGTTATATTTGAAAGACTGCTTTTCCATATTTTTTTGGGGATAGTTTTCCACTTTCAGTCAATGGAAAAAATGTGTTTTTGTACACCAATACCAGTGAAATGAGTAAGATAAACTGGATTGTAGTGTAATGAGTTTGTGGTCTCTTCCTGTTCTCTTCCTGTTTTCCTGTCTGGTGTGACTGCATTCCGTCACTTTTCTCAATGTCCTGACTCTGTTTTTACTGATCTGCTGTCTCTGCCATTTTTAGATGATGCCTTCCTGCTGAGCGAGCCTCATGTGACCGCCATGTTTCAGTGTCTGGAAGCTGTGGAGCAGAATAATCCGAAACTGCTGGCCCAAGTAGACACCGTTGGGGTGGGTTTTAACGTACAATCCCAAAGCATGCTTTAATAATCTTTTCACCTGTAATTTCAGCAGTTTGTCATCTTCAGCTTTATTGCTGGTCCAATTTTTTGATAGCTCCTTTTGAATTGATGGGAGTTTTGTTTTTCTTTCCCCTGAGTTGCCGGACATGCTTGAAATATTCATCTCTTCTTCATCCCGTAGCTGTCCCCTCTGAAGGCCCATCCATGTCTGGGCCTGTTGAAGAGCCAGAGCCTGTGTGTCCTGCCGGGGGCCGGCGGAGCCTGGAGGAGCGCCGACACGGCTCCCAGAGTTGAGTCTCTGAACCGCAGACTCGCCACCTCCAACTGCTCTCTGCGTGAAGCCATTGAAACCAGCCACAAGTCTGCAAGCTCTACAGGACCCACGTCCCAAAAAAGCGGCAGCACAAGTGAGGAACCACTGACTTCAGTTTGAATCTGCTGGGTTTTTCTTAGTGATTGAACTTCGTGCTGATGTTTGCTTTATGTGTCTGCATAAAACTGTACGGTCACATTTTTTAAAAGTTGAACAAGTTAGCGTCAGGACTGGAGAATTTGGTGACTATTTTGTAATCGCTACATGGAAAGACACCGGGGATGGGTGGGTTTAGGGTTAAGTCCTATGAATGCTCTCCAGTTTCGATGTGAATAGACTGCCTGACTTAACGATACAAGGGTGTGATTGTTTCTGTACAAGGTCAGTTGTTAAAGAATGTGTTGGTGCAACGGACAAATCTGAATGCCCTGAACTGATTCTGCTCATTGAAGAGAGTCATAAATGAGTTGGTTTATTCATAAGATGTTCATAATATTTGAAAATGTAAAGTTATTAATTTTTATTTATTTTTAATTTTAGGCCAGAATTTGTTTTATTGGATTTAGTCTGCAGTGTCATTTAGTCATGTGGCTGAATGATTAATAGATTAAAAATGCTAACCATCCCAACCATCTTCTTCCTGTGGTGTTTCAGGCACTACCTCTCCATCCAGCAACCTTGGAGCTCCCTGGGTGTGTGTTACCAGGCCAGGCGAGGGCGAGCGAGGCGTGACACCCCCTCCTGCACCAGCGTCGATCCCGAGCATCTCCCTGACAGGAGCCCCCTCGCCCTCTTTCTCACAGCCCGATCCTGGGGACTCGGCTGATGGGGACTCTGACGATGGGCCAGAGTACTTGGCCATTGGTAACCTGGGCCAACGCAGTCGGCCTGAGTCCAGGAGCTCCACCCACAGCAGCGAGCAGGACGAAATCAAGGAGCAGACGATACCACGGAGCTCCCTGACGGCCGGGCCGGCCCCAATGAGACGCTCGTCTTTTTCCGAGGGTCAGAGGGGGTCAGGCCGAGGGTCAAAGGGTCACACGCGCTCGTTTTCTGACACGGGCCTCAATCAGAAACTCAGGAATGGTGAGTACAGTAATGAGATTTTTGATATCAGATGAATAACTCCAATGTTATAATTAAGCTGAAAGGAGAAATTTAATTAGTCTTTTAAAAGAACAAAGTGAATTTGTATAGATCATCCTAAAGTTCAGCGCGCAGAGTACATTTTCACACTGTACGATTTAGTTTAAAAAAGTAATACCAAGGTGCTGCCGTCTGTGAGATTAAAGGAACATCCACCATCAGCTGAAGGCCATCAATTTGGTTTTCTGAGTAAGAAAAAAAAAAAAAAGCTAATCAAATCTTTCATTTTAAAGTAACAAATTTAATAACATTATACACACAATCAAGCCAGATTTTCAATTTTGTGGTGTGTTTTTAGTGATCAGGAAAAAGGAGCAAAAAACCCCCAAAATGATGGACTCAACCTTATTTTGATAATCTTATTAATTATTAATAGTTGTGATCCAGCTGAAATGAGCCCTTTTTTTTTTTTTTAAACGGTCCATTTCAGGACTATTGTGATCAGTTTTGTTTGTAGGTAACATAAGTTGGCCTGTAATTAATGTTACCTGTGGTGACACCTGTGTAATCTGTAGGACTTTTTCTTGCTCTCAAATATGCTCTTCAGAGGCTTCACCTTCCCTCTGATCCCACACGGCCTCGAATTGATCGTTCTTCTACTTGATTAGAGTTAATCTCCTGTCTCTCTGCTGTTTTCTCTCCTCTCTTTCCTTCGCTGATTATGCAAAGGAGATGGCCGCAGAAAAATCACCATAATAATAGAGGATCCGGTAGCAGGTTGGCAGTACAGTTTTACTGTACTCCATCACTTGACCCCTCCACCTCACCTCCCCTATTTTTATTACACTGCATGACGATGAATGCTCTTCATTCCAGTTGTCTCCAGCTCATCATCTGTGCGTTTCTTTTTTGTTGAGGTCATTCCAGTGTGATGCGTCCATGATTTAATGTTTTGTTTTGCTCATGCATCTATTTTCATATTCCCTTTTTGAAACGCATTCAAAGAATCTGCTCAAATGTTTTATATTGTTCTGGTCAGAATTTAGCGTAAAGTTGCGTATTATTATATTGCAAACAAAGCAGCTGTCTCTTTTTTGTTATGCATGCTAGGGTTGTCGCAAAGGAATACTGCAGTCTGATGCAATTAGCTTTTATTGGTGAATACCTTTAGGACACCAAGTATGTGTAAATTAAGGTGTTTTTTTTTTTTTTGTACAGTAATGTTTAGTTGAATTATATTTCTATACCTCAAGATGATTTGTGTAAAAAATACATCATTATATGCCCGTTATATAATTAAATCTCTTGCAAAGTGGTTTAATTAACATATTTGACCATATGTGTTCAATAAGTTGGCTTTATTCTCCCTCAAATATTGTCCCACATTCATTTTGACAGAAACGTTGTATTCTCGTTTTCCCCTCAAATTTCCATTGCTAATAGAAAAACATTAAGAGATGCACAAGTTACCAAATCTGATCACTTTCCTGATAACTGGTGAAGTAATAGTTAAAGTAGGTTCACTATTCTATGTCCATTCTGTTTAAATCCATTTGTTTTTTTTTCTTTTTTGAGGAAACTCTCATTTTGCACAATCATCAACCCCAGTTTTGTTTCTGTGTGATCAATAAAGTGATCAATTTCTCTAACGTGTATTAATTGCTTGTTAGAGAAGCAATTCAAATCCAAGTATTTGATGTGCCGTTGTCTGTCTTTTGATGCATGATCCCATGAATCATATAGGGAGTATTCAGTGTCCACTTTAGTAACTCTCTCATTTTGATGATGAGAATATTGATGTGCTCCGTCTTGTTTCAGAATCGGCAGATGATGGCTGCTGCATGAACGACTATGGCCCTCTCTCGTCTCAGTACAGTGATTCCAGCACAAGCAGCTCCTTTTACATGGAGTCACGTAAGTTCCCTTCTCTGTATTGATATTTAAAGTATCGATGTTAATGGTGGGAAATATAAAAACATGTGCATAGTACATAATAGAAATATATTTCGTAGCATAGTACTTCATATTATTATGTTGATATTGTAAATTACAATGTGACCCAGACCAAGTCCACAATGCTCTGATTATACAAACAAAACTATGAGATCTTGTTTGAACGGACATGAATTATCACTTGTTAAATGTCAGTGCTGCCCTATAAACGGGACACTCTGAACTTTCAATAAGGTGTTTGTGTTTGTGTAATTGTTTATTTCATCATATTTACAGTGAAGTTCACCTTCCATCATGTTTATTTTTAGGACCGTCACTGTAATATTCTTCCCTCATGTTAGTCAGTCGTCATAAAACTGCATGTAGGTCTTGGATGAAATTTTCTCACTTCATTTTGTGTTTTCATATTGATTTGGTCTGTCTAAAAAAAAAAAAAAAAACCCACAAAGGCCTTTAGTGATGGATTATTTAGGTTGGCCACCTCCGGAGTTGCCACAGTGGATCACGTGACGCCCCTGTTGGGTTAGGCCACGGTTCTAAGCCATATACTCTTCCTGATCCAATCCTGGGTGTTGAAAGGGTTAAAGGATTTGCTCGGGCTCACTGTTGACGTGTCAGCATTGGGGTACAAACCAGCACATTTCTGGGTTTCTAGTGTTCTTCCTTCACGTTTTCCACCACTGTCCCAAAAACATTTAATAAAGTTGGCAGAGATGATGTCGATAAACATTTACTCCCACAAAGTATCGGTTTGTCAGTTTTGATGTTTATTTGTGGATTTTTTGCCGGCTTCAGACGGGTCCCAGTACAGCAGTGTTCCAGATGGGATGTTCAGGAAGCCGTCGGAGGGACAGAGCCTCATCAGCTACCTGTCAGAGCAGGACTTTGGCAGCTGCGCTGATCTGGAGAAGGTCAGGACTTGATCCCATGCAAATGGAAATTTTACTAAAAGAGCCTGTTGCTTCCATACAGTGATGATTAGAAAGATGAAAGCTTTAGAAATGTAATAGTTGATTATTAGATCATGTAGGGGAAAATATGAGTGTTTTTTTTTTTTTTTTTTTCTCTGTTCCCTTGCCTGACTTTTAATTACCTGGATATTCTGTAGGAGAACGCTCATTTCAGCATTTCGGAGTCCCTCATCGCCGCCATTGAGCTGATGAAGTACAACCTGCGGCGTCAGGAGGAGGAGGGCGAGGAGGACGGAGACAGCGATTGTGAGATTCAGCAACTCAAGCAGAAAATTCGATTGCGGAGGCAGCAGATCCGACGCAACCGTCTGCCGCCGTGCTCTTCCTCCCATCACAGTAAGACAATAGCCGTATGGCGCAGTTAAATTAAAAATGTGCTGCTGTCTCCAGTGATTCCTGGCATATGAAAACATTTGTCTTCTAAAAGACGAGATGAGTAATCCCTCATGAGACATTTGCATTTATTCTGTTGATCGCTTGCAGTTTTTCTGTTCCTCTGTTTGGAGCTCAGGGTGACATGCTGCCACTCTTCCTTACACATTTATTTTTTATGCAGATTGAAATGATAATTTTTTGTGCTCTAAATAATGTTAAAACATACAGACGCATATTGGTTACCTCCAACAAGAAAGTAAGAATTGCATGCATGCTGCATCTGCTCTTAATGGGCTACTGACCTTTAGCTTATTAGATGATTTCTAACAATCCACCTCTCACAGTAAGAAGTAGATTGAAAGAAGTCTGCAGAAATAGATCATATTTACACGTAACACTACTTGCTGACGATTTCTGTCCTGTGTTTTGTTTACAGTTTTCCACTCTACTGACAGCAGCAGCTCCAGGAGGAGCTCCCAGGACTCGGACCAGGGCCTGTCGGACTCCGGCTCAGCTGAGGAGGTGGAGGAGTGTGAACTACGAGGTAGACCGAGGGAAGGGGGCAACATGTGGGCGGTGGGGGGAGTTATTGCTGTTTCAATATATAAAATAACGCATAGCAGATTTTAAGATTAGGAACATTAAAAGTGTTTGGTGCACAGATGTCACTTTTTTTTTTTCTAATGAGAAAGCTACAGCATGAGAGTCACATGATAGTTTTACATTCCTCTTGTTAATGTTTAGAAGTTTGATCTAATAAAGTGGGTTATGTAGTCAGATTTTGCAGGGCGATTTAAATTCAAGGTGTCCAGTGAAGTTTGTAAAGATTTGTTTTGACTTGCTTTTCAGTTCCACTCATAACCGCTCTCATATCCTCATTACCACACTGACTGCTCATCATGTCACATTTTACCATGGCTCATAACCATAAAGATCAGAGTCCAGTGGTCACTGAGTGCGACTACACGGGGCTTTAGTGTTTAAACTCACACAGTTTAGTCATGTGATTGAGCACATGAAGCATTGATTTTGGTTTACTCATTTTAAAAGGTCTTTCTGGTTGAGGAAAGCTCCTTTCTGTAGCTCTCCTGCATGCATGTGTACTGTATTGCAAAGTGTGCTGCTTAACATGACTTTTGCTAATGGTGTACTTTGTTTATGGGTTTTTCTATGTGTGCCCGTCTATCTACATCTGGGGCTGTATAAATATATAAATGATATGCACATACACATGCATGCATACACAAGCGTTTATCCACACAGCAGTGCAGCATGGTTCTTGGTGAGGCGGCCCACTTCTCAGTGGAGTGTTAAAATGTTTGCGCTTGTGGTGGTGGTAGTGTTGAGTCTTAGTTTCTGTCTCTCAGATGGCTGTGAGGGTCAGTCCCTACTGGCGGTGTCTCAGAACGGCCTTTCCTTGTCACTCGCCTCCCTCTTCTCAGGTATCTGCAGGCCGGACTGGTGACCCCCCCCCCTTCCCGCTTCTCGTAGATAGATTACTGTGGCCGTGCTCTAGTGAGGATGCTGGCAGCTCTGCTCTAAACTGAAAGCCCTACCTTTTTAAATAAAGTCCCTAAATCATATTTCTTGTCACTGAAGCTCTCATTCCTCTGCACTTTTTTTAGTTGCCATTTGGTTTACGTAAAAGATTGATGTTTTTACGCTTTTGTTTTCTTTCTCATTTGCCGTTGGCAAACCCTTCGCAACTACAAAATATAAGAATAGTTTAGGTAGAATTTCATTACCTTCTGTCACCTTAAAGACATTTTGCAAATTCTAAACTTTTTTTTTTTTTTAGGGTTAGGACAATATGATTCTGACTTACAATAAAATTGAGTAAATGTATAAAGAAGAAATATACTTATTACTTCAACGGGGTAATACTTTTTTACTAAAATAGCTTCACTGGGTTATCATAATGACTATTAGCAGTGTGCATTTAAAAATGAAATTAACTCATTTAAGCAATTTTACTCCATGATCAATTTCTCCTCAAAAGTAAAGTATTCTATTTAATTGTTGAAACCTTTAATACAGCTGTTGTGCGTCAGGAGCTAAAAGTGTTTTGAGTTGTTTCAATAAGTTCGCTACACCCTTTCAGTTTGGAGATGAGCCAGCTGCTACTACGCCTCACCTGAACTGCGCTCCTGTCTGTTTGTGTTGCCGTGTTGCTCGGTGCTCCAGGGTTTTGGTGGTTCAGGAGGACAAATGTGCTCTCACTTGTTAGTCTATCAAGCCTCAAAGAAAGAAGATAACTAATAACAAGTGGCATCTAGTAGCTTCCGTGGCGTCTTAGGCAATCACTTATTCATCCATCAGTTCATCCGTTCGCCGTTATTATTTGTAACGTGTGTCCACTGAGGAGGTGTGATTGCTGTCACATATGCATTTTCCACCTCTTTGTTCCTTTCACTTATACTAGTCGACTCTCATGAAACAGTGCTGTCACATTGTCGCTTTCAACATCATTTTCATCAGAGTAATTTAGGCTTTTCTGTTGTATACCACTTCATGGTACTATAAGCAGAGAAATAAACTGGAGAAAATAAAAATTCTATTGCCTTCTGCCTACCGGTACTACACTAAAATACCTAAATCAGCCAATTTACAGATTTTTTTTTTTTCTTGGCTATTTATTCTAATCATCTCGTTTCTAACAATCTGCTGGAATCATCAGAATAAACCGGGCCATTGTTGGGAGTAATCTCATTTTTGTGAATAAGGTCTTAGGCTCTATTTATTCCTGTTTACTATTTAAATCTAGCTACGATTGTATAAGCATATATATATATATATATATATATATATATATATACTGTATATATATATCACTTGATTTATGCAGCTTATTAGCTCAGGTTACTTTGCAATAACCTTTATTTCTCATGCCCCTAATGCTTTGGATATCATCTGCACGTCATGTTAACAAAACCAAAGTTCAGGCAGCCTCCTGCTCTGCCAAACCTGAGCTGCTTGTGTCTGTGTGTCAGTGTTGCTTGTGCAGCTTTAGAATAAAAGATGGAAGGAAAGTCTGTCTTTCTGGCTTCCATTGCATGCTGTGTGCTGAAAAGATTTTAGACTAAACTTCTATGGAAAAAAGATTAGTTTTGTTTTTTTGCACATGTTTGAAGATTTGTCTTAATTTCATTTTTTTTTTTTTTTAAACATTTAAATTATTTCCACTGACGGCGTAGTGCTTTTTTACTGTAGCAGACAATGACGTAGTGGAAAACATCATGCCATTAGCCGTTTATACATTTTTGTAGAGTTTTTTTTTTTTCTAGAAGTCTATGTACCACACTAAGTACAACTTGTCACTTAAAGAGGGTTTCCTCACTGTGTCACTGCAGTCACACCTTTTATTCTTGTGCCTTCTAGATGCAGACATAAAGCGCAGTGTAAGCTCCAGCGGCAGGTCTTTTCTCAGCTCAGAGTCCATGTAAGTAGAAATTTCAATTTCAACCACACTGAAGATTAAAAAAAAAAAAGCAAAAACAAAAAAAAACCTTTCAGGGGCCTTCAATTTTTTTAATTGAGAATTTTCCAATTTGGGTGATTTCAACCAAACTGAATTTTGTAGATTGACAGTCTGAAACCTGTTGACCTTTTTATTAAAATCTTTTTCTTCCTGTGTGCATTTTAGCTCTACTTCCTTCCTCCAGTCTAACTCTGCTGAGTCGGTAGCCATGGGTTTACTCAGGCAGTTTGAGGGCATGCAGCTTCCTGCAGCGTCTGAGCTGGACTGGCTGGTCCCTGAGCACGATGCTCCACAGAAGGTACCGAAGCATCAAAATATCAGTTGTCCAGACAAAACGCAGAGTGAAGCAATTCAGAGAATTTTGTAGCAGTGAACTTTGACCTCACTGTTTCTCAGTTGCTGCCCATCCCGGACTCCCTGCCAATTTCTCCTGATGACGGTGAACACGCAGACATCTACAAGTTGAGGATTCGTGTCCGAGGTAACCTTGAATGGGCCCCTCCGCGACCACAGATCATCTTCAATATTCATCCTGCCCCCAAGTGAGTCCACATCAGGCTTTTCCAGGCCACACTTTCTTCTTCTGCTTTGCATTAGTCATTAGTTCCTGATTTGATCGGCTGTTCTTGAATCATCTGTGTGTAGTCGAATGCACAGGAATCGGTGCTTAAATAGTAGTTTTTGGGTGAGACGTTAAGAATTACAATGGAAGTGAATAGATACTGATAAGTGACTGGTGGCATGATGTGATGATAACGTTGGAGTTGAAATGGGAACAAGAGAATTTTAAATGGATCAAAGAAATGGCGGGGAGAATAATCCCAGTGAGAAACATGTTTTTAAAAAAAGAAAAAAAAAAGATATTCATTTCCACTAAAGGACACTGTGGAATCAATCACAAGTATTTTATGTTTTAAGAGAACTTTGTGCCTAACCCTAACTCTCCCCAAATTGTCTATTCAGCTATTTATTTTGTGGCTATAAACAGTCTGTCTTCATTTTCAGGAGAAAGATAGTTGTTGCCAAGCAGAACTACCGCTGCGCTGGCTGTGGTACTCGTATTGATCCAGGTACAATCAGCAGTCACCAAAACACTTCTGCACATCTGGAAATTGTAGACAAGCCTTCTTCTTTTGTCCATAATAGAAAAAGGCTTCAAAACAAATATGTTTAAAAAAAAACCTATTTGTATTTTAAGAAAGGAGTCATCTATAATGTACAACAATCCATATGATATTCAAGGAGGAAGTGGTTTTATTTAGATTCTATAAAACTTCCGGTTCAAATCACAACTGTATTCGCATTAATCCCACGCCCTCAAAGGGGTACTATATTTAGTGAATTTCCAAGTCTGTATGGAGACAGCTCATGAAAGTACGAGGCAGCCTTCTGTAACTTTCTTCTGTGGTTCAGAATCTTACTTGTGTGTTTGTGCCGACTGTTCCCACCTCAGATTACATCAAGCGGCTGCGTTACTGTGAATACCTCGGCCGCTACTTCTGCCAGTGTTGCCATGAAAACGCCCAGGCAGTGGTTCCCGGCAGAGTCCTGAGGAAGTGGGACTTCAGCAAGTACTATGTGAGCAACTTTGCCCGAGACCTGCTGAGCAAGATCGCTGGAGACCCGCTGTTCAACCCCAACGATATCAACAGTGGGCTGTACAAGAAGGTTAAAGCACTGGGGACTGTGCGGGTGAGTGCAGAAGCTACACTGAAGTAGAATCGGCGGCATTTTGTCAAGACGATGTTCAAAACAGACACGACCTGCATTTCAGCATGACAAACTTTCTGCACATGGAAAGAGTATTGGTAGAATATATTTAAAACTGATGAAAGGGTAAACAAGAGTAGTGTCTCCAAAAACAGGAGATTTCTTTCACAAGTAAGGATGAGTACTAACCTTTTCAGTTACTTGCTGATAACGGTTACCGATACGAGTACTTATTAAATGCCATGAAGCTTATTTCATACTTCATACGCAAACGATGTGGAAAGGCTTTGTGTTGCCGCAAACCGCCTCCGTGTCGACGCTACGTCTCCTCCAGCAGACTGACGGTCTGCATAGACGCATAGATTGTAGACCGTCAGTCTACAATCTATATACAATCTATTCCACTAATAGGGAACGTGAGCTGGGATTAGACCGTCGTGAGACAGGTTAGTTTTACCCTACTGATGATGTGTTGTTGCAAAAGTAAAGCCGGTCCAAATGTCACCGGTGATTGAGTTGCTGGTGTCGTACGAACTATCGTCCTCCTCTTGATATTCAAGCCAAACATAATTTACAGTCTTTCGTACGTTTTTCTCATCAATATTCACAAATCTCCAAATCGCGGACGTTGCTCGTGCTCTCCTGCGTACCTGCAGGCGACGCTGCCGACGCATTACGTCATGAAGTGCTCACCGGATTGTGTCGGAACTTTTTCCAAGTACAAGTACATCTTGCAATATTAGACCAGATACTCGATACTTTTATCGGCACATACCTATATATTTAACTCTGTCAGAGTAACACAGTACATTTCTTAAGTGTGTGATACTGAGGAGTCTTAAATTGTATCCCAGAGCATATTTCCAAATAATCCACATATTCGTCAGCAATGTTTGAGTGTGAGCAGACATTTACTTTCAATTCTTGAAGTTACAATGAAGCCAATTAAACTCACTACCGAAACTACCTCCTCCTTTGTGTGCAAGTATGGGTTCACTGTATGTTAAATATTTTCTACCTGTCAGCTTCTCTTCCAAAATGTTTTGTAACTAATTTAGGATTCCTGTTGTGCACCAAATTCACTGTTTGAATTCGGAGATTGTCTTATTGGTGCATTGAGGTCTTGTGCAGTAAAAGAAAGTATCTGCTTCACATGTAAGAGTAAAAGTATCCTGAACTCTGAATTGAAGTTGCAGTGTTTTGTTCCTGTTTATCATGTTGACACGTTTGTTGAACTGATTGGGGGGTTTTTTTTGTGTCTTTTTAGGATTTAAGGGTGCAACTATTTCACATGAAGAATCTCTTCAAGACCTGCCGTTTTGCAAAAGAGTAAGATGTTTGCATGTTGCTTTTTTAATTTGACAATTATTTAGCTCATTAACTGATTCCAGCTCACATATAATTGATGCCTGATGCTCATTTCTCTCTGCGTTTGTCGCCTCAGGGTGCTCGAGCAGTTCGACCAGGTGCCAGGCCACCTGACGGAGGACCTTCACCTCTTCTCCCTCAACGACCTCGCTGCTGTACGGAGCGGGGACATGGCCGCCCGCCTCAAAGAGCTGCTGAAGCTTGGTACCCTCCATGTAGCTGGCTGTGTGGTACGATAACCATCCATTTTTATTGACGCCTTTTGCATTTTTCAGTGATTCTTTTAAAAAAAAATTTTATATGAAGTTGACAATTATCTTCTGATCTTATTTTTGTCTTCCAGCTGTGCCAGGCGAAGGGCTTTGTGTGCGAATTTTGTGGAAACGACAAAGACATCATCTTCCCCTTCCAGCTGAGCAAGTGCCAGCGGTGCGAAGGTGAGCCCTCTCTGCTGGTAGCAGGCCCGGGCGGCTCAAAAGCCCCCTTCCCCCTCCCCTCCGTTGCTCTTCCCTGGAAAGACTGGAAGATCCCGAAGCCTCGCAGGCTGGCCAAGGTCATCTCCCAAGGCAGGAGGGAGGGGGAGGGCGGGGAGGGGGAGAGGGAGAGGGAGAGGGCGGTACATCCAGGTCAGGAGGAGGAGAGGGCTGAGCTGCAGGACAAGGTAGAAGAGAAGGATGGAAAGGGGGGAATGTTTCAAGCGTTTAGGTCTGGAATACTGGTTAAAGCTTTTTCAAGGACTAAAGACGAAGAGCAGTGTGTTGAAGAGAGTAACAAGGAAACAAGGAATGAAAATGCCAGAAAGGAGAAAATAAGAGTCTTGGGGTTGGTAAGTAGGGTCAAGACTTTCCCAAAAAGTGAGGTAAAGGACGATGGGAAAGCAGAACTGAAAGAGGAAGAAGCGAATGAAGGGTTTATACAAAGATCGCTGCAGGAAGGGGCAGCTCAGACCGAGGCCAAAGCTGAAGCACAAGGAACTGAACAATCCGAGAAAGAAAGTACAGTGAGTGGTGGAAAAACAGAATTCAATATGGAGGAGAACAAAGAACCAGCAGTTCCAGTTCAGTGTAACTGGAGGAGTCGCAAAACTCGCAAAGCCCGGAGAATAACCAGAGGCATTAAGATTAGAGGAACACGAGGGAAAGAAACCAGGACCGCAAAGGAGGACGTTGACACAGACGAGTGCAGTGAGGAGGTAGAACCGCCACAATAAGAGCTTCACATTAAGGTCCACACTGGAAGCAAGTAGGAATGTAATCAGCCGCACAACACTAAATACTGTGATGGATTATTAATTACTTGGCAATTTTGCTGTTATTGTCGATGTCGAGCAAAAGTCTGTATTTTCTATGATTTAATTTATTTTGTTGCCGTTTTCTGAAAGTGCGTTTTTGCTGTGTGTGTGTGTGTGTTTCAGCAGTGTTTCATGTCCGAAGGTTTCAAATGCATTTTAATAAGGCTGCACAATTACAACAAGGACTGTTAGGAGTGGCAGGAATTACCCCACTAACTAAATATTAGGGAAATGACTGGACAATTTGGGAAATACTCTTCAGATCTGTCATGTAGTCTTTCTTTTCTGACAGAAACACATTGCAAAGAGTTCTTGCGCATTAATAAAATGCGTCTTAATTCATATAAAGATGAAAACGTTAGATATTGCCTGTGTTGGAGTTCTTCATTTTATCCAACCAGGACTCAATGTTCTATTCATACAGAGAAACATTTCAGCTTGTTTAGGTCGATTTGATTCAGGTAAAGCACCAGTGATGAAATTGGCTGGATGCTGCAAGTTCCTCCTTCTTTAAGTCACAATTCTAAAAACCGATATGATATAGTGCACAGGAAAGAAAAACATGTTAAACCGTAGCTGTGTTGTTGTTGAGGGCTGGATGAGATGGGGAGCAGGTTGACTCTCAAATGACAAAACTCACTGCAAGACAGTGGCTGAGTATTTCCTAAACTTCCTTTCCTTATTCACTAAATCCCTAAAGGTAACTCCACATTTTGAATCTCTCAATTGTTCAACCCCCTTCAGACGTTTGAGTTATTGAAGTTTATTAAACATGGAGTCTGGACTTGAGGTTGTGCAGCCGGAGCTCGGTACGTCTCGCTCACACTTTCAAACCTGCGTTTGTCTGAGCTCTTCTTCTTCTTCTTCTGCTTCTTCTTCTTCTTCTGCTTCTTCTTCTTCTTCTTCTTCTTCTTCTCCTGCTCTTTGAACCACAGCGTGCTGGTGCTTTGTGGCCTCGGTTCTTGTAGATGCTCCGCCGGTTCAGGGCGGATGTTTCACACCATGTGGTGGTGGTGGTGGTGGTGGTGATGGTGGTGGTGGATGTATCTTGTTAGTGGTGTCGGTGCTTCACTTCTGTCCTTGAGCTTTGCTTTGTCTGGATGTCGGTTTGAGAGACGCTGATCTTAGAGGTTGTTAGTTGAGAAACCTTCATCTTTGGAGGGGGATGATGAGTGGGGATTGTTTTTGTTGTTGTTCCTTATTTGTTCATATTAGTTGTAAATTTCTGTTCATCAGTTTTGCAAAGTCACTTTCACATGTTTGGTCTCTGTCGCTACGCCATTCGGCCAGCTCTGAGGAAATGTGTTTATTCTGCCTTGCCTGTTCATGTGAAGTCATTTCATTTTTTTGATTCTGGCAGATTCTGTTGTGGGGTTAGTGACTTAATGTGCCACACTGAATGTGTAATTTATGCTTTTTAGCTGCTTCCACGTGTGCCAGTTGTTATTTAAGCTCTATCGTCCTCTGAACATGAAATAAACTGTATTTTTTTTTTTAAGTTTGAGTCATTCATGTGTCATTTCATAAATCCATCGACGATTGTTTCCTATTAAAATCACATCATTTGTGTTTTGGAACATTTTGATAAAAAAATTTTTTTTAATAAAAAATCATTGCAGGGTTGTAGAAGTCCCTGCTGGCTTGGTTTGGAGGCGTGAGATGTGTCCCGACAGGTTGCGGTTGTTTCTTAGAGCAGGGCGTCTCACGTTGCTGCTCCCTTATACCTCCCTGCCCTCCTTTTTATACCTTCCCTCTGCTCCCATTGTGATTGGCTGTTCAGTTTCAGCATCACAACATCTCATCCCATCCTCGAAACCTGTCCGACTGGTTGGCGTTCCTGTCGACTCATGTGCTTTACTCTCCCCGGTGAAGGTGCTTGTGAGACCACTGACTCTTATGTGATTTTTTTATTTGATTGATTTTCTATCATTATTTTCAGATTGCCACGCCTGCTACCACCGCACTTGCTTCCGGACAGGTAAAGACTGCCCTCGTTGTAGACGGCTGGCGGAGCGGCGAGAGAGGATGGCGAGGAAAAACATGGAGGAACAGGAAGACGAGGGAGGTGGGACTTGATGTTCATAACGGTGGAACTGCGCTGGAGAAAAGCACAACGTGACCATGATTGTAGTCTACGACCATTTCTCTCTTTCCGTTCCAGCCCTCTTAGTCTCGGGTGTCGGCACAGGTTGCCAGATGTGCAGGTTTTTACTACGTTTGGGCACTGGTTGTAATTTTTATTTGTCTCTTTTGCACTTTACTCCTTCGACGCATCGTGCTCAAAAACTAGCAAGTAACTAAGTAAAAATTAGATCAGCATCTAATTTTAATTGTAATTCTTTTTTCTTTCTTTTTTTTGACAATTTTATCCCAGATTTGTTCCTTTTATCTATTGGTTTAATATATAGAATAATTATATATATATATATATGACAACATTTATTTATGGCCACCCTTTCATGAAGAAATCACTGCTAGCAGTACTTCCTGTTTATCCAAACATTTTCTAAAAACAGAATGAAGATAACAACCATATAAAAAAAGAAATCAAATGTTTTTGTTATTTCCACCCATTTGTTTTTATTTCGTTTTTTTGTTTTGTTACTTCTTCAGCTGTGCTGAACCATTCCTCCGCTAAACCGGCTCATTTTGTACGAGAGATTGTGGACAATGAATCCTGCTGCCTTATAGATGTTTGACGCTGTTGCAGTTTCGTTTGTCAGAACAGCCAAAGATTGTCGGGGGCCTACGACTCCTGTGTTGTGATGGTCTATTCCTACAACTCGCCGTCCGTCAACATGCCCAGGGCGTTTGCTTTTAACTACTGATGGAGCTAGACATGTTTCTGAGAGTTTGAAATCGAGTCGCGGCGAGTTTGAGCAGGACGGTACTGCAGAACGGGGTGTTGGAGTCACTGTTGCAAAAAAAGTTATTTGAAACTGCAAATGGTGTGTGTGTGTGTGTGTGTGTGTGTGTGTGTGTGTGTGTGTGTGTGTGTGTGTGTGTGTGTGTGTGTGTGTGTGTGTGTGTGTGTGTGTGTGTGTGTGTGTGTGTGTGTGTGTGTGTGTGTGTGTGTGTGTGTGTGTGTGTGTGTGTGTGTGTGTGTGTGTGTGTGTGTGTGTGTGTGTGTGTGTGTGTGTGTGTGTGTGTGTGTGTGTGTGTGTGTGTGTGTGTGTGTGTGTGTGTGTGTGTGTGTGTGTGTGTGTGTGTGTGTGTGTGTGTGTGTGTGTGTGTGTGTGTGTGTGTGTGTGTGTGTGTGTGTGTGTGTGTGCGTGTGTGCGTGCGTTTACACCCCTTGAACGCGTTCAAGCGGTGTGAATCCCTTTGCAAGCCACTGTATAGATGGTCTGCATTAACCCAACTCGCACCTGCCTCTTACCTGACAATGTTGTATTTTTGTGTAATGAAGAGCGTCTGGCGAATTGCACTGATCCAGTGTTCGTCTTTTGTTGTTGTTGGTTTTTTTTCTACGAAATGAGTTTGGAAGTTTTCTAGATGTGACAACATGAAGTTGGAAAAGAAACATCCTGATACCTCGGGTTCATAGTATTTTCAGTAACAAAATCACAGTGTAACATTGTGGTGCTTTATCAGAAGAAGCACAGTAACATTCAGAGTTTTCTCTTTGACTCACTGCGGTGCGTCGAATACCAACCTTTTTTAGACCTTTCACGTCCTAAAAAGAAAACGTGTGAAGCACCGACATGACATTTGGAGACATTTCTCTTTGACCCCTACAGTTTAAAAAAAAAAAAAAAAGAGAGAATAAAGTTTTAAACTTCACACTGAAGTATATTGTTGTCTGAACTAACTACCGAATAGTTAAACGCATGTATCCAAACAAATGCAAGCTATTTTGCGCAGATGTTTCAGAATAAATTTCAGTCTTAGTTTTTTTCCACTTCCATTATTAAAAACTGCTTTATTTTTATTTGTTTTATTATCCCATTCTTCCTCTCATAAGAGAGGACCTAAAGCAATAATTGAGACAGTTATGTTTCAGTCAGCACCAACTAGAGAAAATGTGCCCTTATGTCTTTAGTTTTGATCGAACTGCTTTGAAAAGAACCTCTGAACCCTTCAGCTGGTGAATGAAGTGACTGCCCGACACTGAGAAACCCCCTAGACTTTGCTGTTTGTCTCAAACTGCCTTTAACATGGAGCGAAGAGGTTTGAAGTGCACTACAGATTTAGGTGTCTGTTATTATGAATGTTAATTAAGATTATTACACAAAATGTTCATTTGCTTTTGTTCTGCGATTATGATGATCATAATAAATGACTGACCAGACTGTTCACAAGTGTCACTGTTGATTGAGTCTGAATCTGAAGCGCAGCTTTTACATGTTTGCATCTTCTGATGTGAACATAAATTATATCTTGACCTCTTTGATCACGACGAAGGCTCTATTACGGTATGATATCATGATCTAACCTGATGTGTTACAGACTCTGATCCGCCCCAGTCTTTACACCCTGGTGTCCTTGGCAGTGGCAAATGACCTTTTTAAATGTTTTCATTTTCAAGTTGAGATTTCTAAGATGGCACTACACATGAATAATTTTAATTGTTGGTCAATCAAATTGTGCCAAATGGTATTGCACCACATTCAGAATACAGATGTACAATAGACGGCTTTGGAGTACATCATTGAATTTAGTGAGTAATAATGCATACTTTTCTGAGAAAACCCAGGACTTATGATAGGATGCTTTCATATGAGACGGTTCAAACTATTGAAATAAATTCCTTACATTTATCAACCACACTTTTTTTTTAATTTTTTATAATCTTCATTAGAATTTCCTATTCTCTCTCATTCTGCTCAAACTACTTTTAACCCAGAGATACAAACCAGTAAAATGTAAAAGCTGCTTTTGATGTCGACATTGAGAGAACAGCTTTAAATCAAAAGACTAACACTGGTGAAATCCAAATGAATGGACGAAAGCAGCGCAAGTTCATCTCCCAAGAAAACCAAACAAAAAGCAACTCCCAAGTTCGACCCATGGAGACAAAAGGTTCATTAAAAGGAAAAAAAAAAAAAAAAAAAGGACATTTACGGACAAATGAAACAAAACTGCTGTGATGCAGACAGACGGCACCATACAGGTTTTATAAAGGTAAACATTTGTTTAAGCCGTCCAATGGTTACGTGGCAGCCTAGAGGAGAGTGAAGCGAGCGCTTACTCAGAGATTTGTGGGTTAGAATGCCAAGCCTGACAAAGCACCTCTGTGAGTCCCTGAGTGGGAACCATGACCCTCCCTTTCCTAATATATGCTTGTCTAATTTTATGGTTTCTGACAGTCACACCTCAATTCCGTCGACGTCCGTGAGAGAGGCTCCACGACGGACAAAAGTGACAAGACGTGAGCGCACTGAAACTCGTGACCGTTATCAATGTCACCATCACCATAAACAACAACCAACATTTCATTGCACATTGTAGTGGCGGTACAGTGAAGACGCCCTGTTTTTTCTTTCCAACATAAAAAACTGTTCACAAGTAAAATAACATCTCGTCAACATTTTCTAAGCTTGCCTCGTTCACTTGTTAAGATCTGAGCTGTCTGAAGGTTTGAACCTTCGCTTCACTGCAAACACTCTCCACCAGGAGGTCCAGGTGAGACGTTCTTTGTTCAGACTGAAGTCTTTTACCTTAGCCTTTTCTCTTCTTTACTAAAGAAATGCATTTTTTTTTTTATAGTTGTATACATAAATATATGGAAAATGATCATTTTATTCATGTGTATGCAGTATGTTTTGTTTCTGGTCTGTAGGGAATTGGTTACTGATGGTATGCTTTCTGAGGCCTTCATGTTACTCTTGACACACGCCTGTGTGAAGCGCCACATGCTGGTACAACCACGTATTACAACGGATGTAACTTGTGCTGAGCCAACCATGGTCAGCATGGAAATATGAACAAAATCTGAAGCTGCAGCTTCAGAGAAGTGAGCAGGATTCATACATTGAGTCCATGATAGTCACCAGGTCACCTTTTTTTCCCCCTCCATCCTCTCAAGCCTATTGGATCTCTATGCTTTACAGTACAGATTTGTTTCCAATATTATGAGGACACTGTCAAATATTCCCACCAGTCAACAAGCCACTGATGGAGATGTCGTCTCGCCAGGTTAGTTTAATAGTCTCAGTCCTGAAAAATAGTTTACAGTGCAGTTATCTCTGAGTGCAGCTTCATGTTGGTGCCATTTTTGATGAAAGCTGAAGGTGCGAGGGGTTAAAATGAAGGGACAGCATAAAGAAAAGTAAACAAATAGCTGGTAAAAAAAAAAAAAGCATTATCAAAATGTCATTTTGTTAAAAAAAAAAAAAAAATAGAAAATGAGTGACATGATGTGACGCAGACGAAGGTAGGGCCAAAATAAATGTGTCACTTGTGCATGTTGCAGACTACTTTATTGTACTGCTTAAATAGTACCGAATCGCAACTAGTGTTGTTCAAGTACTCTGGTAACGGTGTAAAGTACTCCTCACAAAAGCGAGTCAAAGTATCAAGTTACATTTCAACACATTCAACAAGCGTTTTATTAATTTGACCTGTTTGAAATATCAACACTCACATTTCTCAAATAGTCACATAGAGAAAAGTTACACAAAACCAAGCAAATGTCAGTCTAACAAAAAGCCTGAATATCATGTGTGAGGGCTTGTTTTAAAACAAGCAAAGAAGGTGACCTGCTGCAAACAGATAAGACAATATAACTCAACTCTGAGCTCCAGTTCAGTATGAGTTGCTCCAGATCCAGATACTAATGATGGTGATGAAACTAGTCAGGATGAAGATGATGTACGAGATGAACAGCAGGCGGTCGATCACAGTCCCAATCATTTGCCATTCCTGTGAGGCGTTGCTCCCCTGGAGGTGTTTTTCCATTTGAATTCGGATGGCTGCGAGATCTCGGCTGAGCTTCTTCAAGAAATCTATGGACGGATGAGGATCAGGAGGAAGAGGAGGAGGAGGAGAGGAAGCCGGCGGGGCGGGGGTGAGTTTGTCTGGAAGTGTGTTACCAGAGATGATTTGACTCCCTGAGCTGTCTGTAGAGATGGTCTTCATTGCTGCCATTTCAAAATGAGATGAAGAAAAAAAAAAAAAAAAGAATAACTATGTGGACACTTTTCTCTGCATAATGGAGAGAAAACACAAATATTCCAACATTCTAATATTCAGAATATCCACAATGTTGACTGCCAGTTGTAAACTCAGTGCCTCCCTCAGCGGTTACATACCTCTGTTCGATTGGTCGATGCAGACTGTGATACGGGTGGTCTTGTCCTTTGTGCGGAGACAAACAATGATGGCGAGGTAGTGAAGGACGAGGACTTTGAGCCAGCGAGGAACCGCGCTGTACTGGCTGGAGGTGAACTGGATGTTGGTGATAAAAATGGTCTCCAACAAGCTGGCCACCATCAGAGCCAGACTGATGGAGAAGAACACATCTGCAAAACAGGTAATTCAGTGACTACGTCTTAAAAGTGATTTATTTAAACGTTTGAGGGTGAATTCTGATCACAGCCTGCTTTGTCTGATTGCATTGTGTCACTTTCGAGGCTCTTCTTTTTCCAGGTTCATGTAGAAGTGCGGAAGTGTTTTGCTTCATTCCTCTTCTTTTTTGGGATAACAGACATAACTTAAAAAAGTGTTTTTCTACTACGTGGACCACAGGGACACTGTGGAGACATGGAGTTTACAGAGGTGCGGCGGGAAATCCAGTTTCTATCTTGTCTGCAGCACTTAAAAGTTGGACACAAGTCCTTGGCATGAAACTCTACTCATAGTTTAAGATCACATTTATCTGGCAGTCAGTGCTGTAGACAGTATTTCAAAATGGTAAGTGAAAACATTAGCTGACTGAGGGAGAAAAACGTTTTGCAAAAAAGAAGAAAAAAACATTTCATTGCACAATTCTTGCGTCTTGTTATAATGAATTTATTTCTAATTTCAATAAGTTAAATTGATCTGTACCTGAATTTACACATCCTAAATTAACAATATCAACTAGCAGACCCTCAAGATGATACTTGAATAGTTTTTAATCCAACTAACTGCTTTACTTGTTCTTACTGGTGTTATTTCTTTAGATCCCTACTCTTGAAATGAACTTTAGTGTCTTTATAATAAAGTAACAATACTTTTACTTTAACAAATGTTGGAATGTTTCCTCTACTTACCTCTGTTTTCTGAACAAATGAATCACTGTGTCCTCTTTATATTTACATTTCACACATTGTTCCAGTTTTTCTTTGGAAAAGGTGGGAAGTTGCCGCTTTCAACTTTCAGCTCAAAAGAAAGAACAAACACTGCATTTATACACGGCCTCAGGTTTTAACGGGGCAACGTACCTGCGCTACATCCTCTCAGAAGAATCCGCAGAGCTCGCTGAGGTGACTCAGTCAAACCACCTTTCATAGGACTCATTAAAAAGTCCACCCGAGCTCAGACTATAGTTACTCGTCAAGCAGTATTTATACTTTCTACAGAGAAATTTAATTATATGAATGAATAAAGAAATAGAGCCAGTTCATAAGCAGTTTGCTGTAATGTAAGTTGCCTCACTGTGGAGATTCACTGGAGCTAAATCTGGCCTTTCATTTGTTTAAATTTGTTATTCCCAGCGTGTAGGTTTTCTCTGAGTACTGCTGTACGTCCCGCAGTACCAAAACATGTTCTTAAAGTTGGTTGATGACTTTGAATTGCCCATAGATGTGACTGTAACAACACAATTGAACGGTTTTCTTTCAACTGGGAATATTTCCTGCAAATCCGAGCAGAAATGTTGGCATTTTATGTACTTTTTTGGGGGGAGGGTGGGGGGTGGGGGGTGGGGGGGTATTAATCCAGAGAATCGATGTGAGGTGTCACACTCACTAATGAGAGGTGTTGTTTCCCCCGTGACGGGCAGCAGGTCGTTCATAATGAGCAGGAAGACGGTGTAGCCCAGGATGAGCGTCATCTTGAAGGAGCAGCGATCAATGCTCTGCGGCGGCAGCAGGAAGCTGAAGAGGTCCACCGTGATGAGGAAGCAGCTGGGGATCAGCAGGTTCACCACATACAGGGTGGGTCTACGCCTCAGAAGGATCTTTCAAAAGAAACAGACACATTTTTGTAAGATTTTAGACAGCAACCATGCGTCTTTATACGCGTCTATGTTTGAGTCCAAAGGTTAAAGGTATATCACCTTCAATAAGAATGGTGGTGCAGAACAAAAACACGAACAACGAAAAATGTGTCTTATCCTTCTTGACAGTGCAAAATGGAAATAAATAGGCTTCTTTTCTCAGCCTAGTCCTCTATCGTCAAGTGATGAGGTGTGCAGTAAATCTATACATACTGAATGTTCACCCAAGAAAAGTAATGAAGTATCTCATCAACTGTGCGAGAAACTTCATCTCCTGCAAACTCTGCAAAATCATTCTTGACACAACTTCATAGTGAGAACAAGGAAGTGGCTGATTTTATAAATGTACGGATGTTGAACATTTGGCCCTAAAGGGATTAATCAAATTAGACACATGGATGGTGGCTTTTCTCATTTCTGATGAGAACTGAAGTCCATCCTGTGAGTAGTAACACCAATCGTAAGTAAATGTAGACTTTGTTAGTGCTTATCAAACAAATGAATCCAACATCTGTTTTAAATCTAATGTTGCCAAAGGGACATGTATTCTCTCTGTCTCTGCTTTGTGGCAACAACAAATCATTCTGTAGAGTAATTTTAATTAAAATCATTGCTGGCCCGTGTTTTATGTAACGTGTTATATAATTTGTATTCATTAATTATGAACATAACTTAAAAAGAAAGTTGTTTTGCAGCTGTACAAGGTATGGATGGCATCAACAACACCTCACACAACAAAACACATCATTTCAAATAAACTCAAGGCATACAATAGCGACCATAAGGATCAGGGGACTTTACACAGTTAACCTGTTGGTGGTGTGATAAGTTCTATACATGCAAAACAAGTGATCAAAACAAAGAAAAAAAAAAAAAAAAAACATGCTCACAAAGAACTTGATCTCAGAGTAATCTCCATCTTCTAATGACAGTGTGGTAAGAGCTACTTTGATGTCTGCCAGCTCCCACTCCCCGTTGGTCTCCAGCACATTTCTGGACTCCAGGAGGACGTCTTCAGATGAGCTGCTGTGCATCAACCTGATGTCTTCAGCTTGAAAGACATTAAACAAGCACAGTCCCTTTTTGTTTTTCCAAGAAAGATCTTAGCTGCAAATGTGCACTCATGTCTACGAAGCGATTAAGAAGCATGGCCTCTGGCCAGGCAGACTTTTCAGACTGTGTTTTACTTCCTGGGATGTAGTGTGTCTTGTCATTGTTAGGCAGACTTACCAAAGTGCAGGTATGATCCAAAGGTCAGCGAGCAGTTTTGGATGTCGAAGGGGAAAGTGTAGATATTTAACAGACAGGAGCTGAGTATACTGGTGGGCTTATCATCATATACATGACCTGTGTTGTAAATGTAGACATAGGGAGTCTTTTGAGCGTTGTTGTCACCCAAGCTGGAAAACAATTGAACAGAACAGACAATTAGAAAAAAAAATTTTTTTTATTTATTAACCAACCAGCCCAGTGGATCAAGTTGAAAAAAGCATTGAAGTATAAAGGATAAAAAAACACTGTTCGTGCAAAAACAACAAAATTGAAATGCTTTGTCTAAATATCATAAATAGACCTAATTAAATTGAAGTGACACGAGAGAAAAATAATAAGCTGTGTGCTTTAGAAAGTTCATATTATCAAATGACTGCTGCTATCCTGAGAAGCTGTTTATTCTCTCTGGGTAACAACAAGTCTGTTTTTGCTTAATAATCATTTTAAGAATAGACAATAAGTTAACAAACTCTCCAAAGCATCAAAATGCTGTAAACCAGCGGTGTAAGACATGTGACCGGTAGGCAAAAAACTGGACCACTCTGCAGAGCCACCTCTACACGCTTTATCGTGAAATGTGTGATACGCATTGGCTTTACGGAGTAAAGCTTTTCTAGTTAACAAGTTCATTTGTACTTGGTATGATCATAGTAAAACAAGTACAACAAATAATAATGGTATAACAGCATATAAACACTGAAAAGATCAGTGAGTAAATGAGCCAGATACACTCAATGAAGTCTAAATACATCCACCACTGACACTACCAGCCTTTCTCATATTGTCTGAACAAGGTGATGATTAAAAATGACCCCCTGGGATTAGGACAGCATTCTATTCTATTCTATTCTATTCTATTCTATTCTATGCGGTTCAAATTTAGCCCAAATGTTGTTCCGATGTACTGGTTGAAATTGGGGTGTTATTGGATCGTCCAATAACGCCCCATAGTGTTTTGCAAAGCAGACATGGTCAATGTCCACTGTGCAAAATGGAAAATTACCAATGAAAATATTAACTCATATTTTGCTATCGCTGTATGTCACAGCTGACAGAATTTGGTACGGCTATTCTGCTAAACATCACACTTAGGCTGTTTATGATAGGTATTTAAATCAACTCGCAGAAAGCAGAGAAATAGAGCTTAACGCTCACATATTAGTCCCAAGACCTCAAGTATGGCTTCCAGTCAGAGACAATATTCACTGATGCTTCACACATTTATGACATGCCAGTACAAAGTACTACTGAAGAACTGCCAGATGTTGAAAGTTGAAGTTGTAGTGGAAACAAGGGGCAGAAGCACTCCGTCATTTACATTTTAATTCAGGCCTGATGGGTCTGCTCAGGGATCACACACATGTTTAAAATAGCGCTGATATCAGAACTGAACAAAGCAATGCCTTCTTGGTTGGCTGCCATATCACTAGAAATGTAAAGAAACCAGCAGGTAGATGAGTTGGTAGAAACATGCTGGAGGCTGCTGCAGAAATATTGTATCCGAAAAAGCAACAGGCTTTTTGACCTCATTAGTCTGAAGAGCAGCAGGTGGGATTAAAGAAAATGAGCTTCACCCCTCTGCGCTATACTTACAACTCGGCAATAAGAATATCTGGGATCCAAAGTCTTTCCCGAGGCACAGACACTCGATTGGTTCCACATTGCTGCTCATCCCAGCTCAGACCGTGAATATCCCACTCCTGCGCCCAAAACAACAAAACGACCGTTTTGTAGAGCGCCGGAAAATGTCAAAATGCCTCTACTGTAACAGTAGATAAGTTATATTACAAAAAACTGTAGGATATTAAAGGTAAAAATGTACATATATAAACATTTTTAGGTAACTGATGATGGCTGTTGTGCTACAAACCAAAACTTAGTTAATCAAGTGAGACAATAAAATGTGATTAAATATGATTTAGTGATTCAAACATACCAGAACTTCCCATAAGACTATGCTCAGGGTTTGGGATTTTTCATCCTGCAGACAAAAGAAATCATTCAGGTGAAGCAAAGTAAAATGATGTATTTAAATATTCTAACTAATTTCTGAGCGAATGTGCTGGCTCACCAATCCTAAAATTCCAACAACGGTGATCCCCAGAGTGATGTTCAGGGGCGTTGAAAAGTTTTCAACTGGACGCATCAATTCTTCTGGGAACAAATTTCTCTCTAGTTCCTTAAACAGAGCCGAGGCAGTTGGACTGGAGCAATTCAAAACTGCAGCAAAACCTGAGTTCAAGAAGAGAAACACACAACGGTACATATCAAAGGAACATGTTTATTCATTCGTTTATGGATATTCAAGTGATAAATTGAGTCTAACTGCAAGTGCTTTCCTATACCAGTTTATTTAACTCGGTGGTGGTGCGCTGGAGCTGATGCCTGCTGACGATGGGTCAACGCAGGATACACCCTAGACAGGTCACTCACAGATTGATGCAATCGAGAAGGTTATGATTTTGGTTCATGTGTATTTATCTATTATTTTATTTTATTGGTTTGTATGTATGTACGTATGGATTTGACCAACTTTTTGCAAAAACTACTCACGCCCATTGCATGAAACTTTCAGGGATAATTTGTCATCATCCAAGGACCACTTAATTCGATTTTGGGATGTTAACGGCTAGTTGCTTGTCCCATGTCCCATGCCCCGTACAAAACGGATGGGAGAGGTACCTCATGGAGGAGATCAAAGGGGATCAGCGTCTGTTGCCATGGATACGCTTCACAGAAACACCAATTTGAGCGCATTGACTAAGGCAGTGGTTTATCTGTTTGCCCCCTCCTCAGTGTTTCACACAGAGATGTTGCTCCCTGACAGGCGAGTTACCATCGGTATGCGGCGTTGGTGAACGTCAGCGCTCTACCGAGTTCACGTCCTGTAGTTTTACAGTTGTGCTGAATTGACAGAATATATCTGAGGCCCGGTGCTTGTGTGTGAAAATGCTTGTGAAATGTGAAGAATTAGGCACAATAACGCAGAAACAGCTGAAATAAACTGTAAAGATAAGATATGGTATATTGGGATATTTAACACACAGCGCATGACTCCAGTAAGAGACGCGTGAGAAAAAAAGAAAGAGAAAGAGAAAGCTATTTTAAACAGATTTGCATTCAGGCAACAGAGTAACAAGCCATATTGTACGTTTTGGCGACGGGCATTTCTATATAACCATATAAAGAAACAAGTAAAAATTCTATTCCACTTGACTTTAGACTTTAAAGTATATTGCCAAGTGCATCTTAAAATTCCAGAGGACAAAGGGAAAACCACAACACTGGGAAAACATGCAAACTCAACCCACTTGGCTGTTTGAGCCCACATTTCCTTGTTCTTCATCAACAATGTTTAGCATTGCTCCTGCATGTTAATTATAACTTTGCCTTTAAACCTGTACAACTGTTTCTCATCCTGTCTGGCGATTTCATCGATACTCAAATGTCTTTGTGTCTTACCTTGAGGCAGCATGAAGCAGACAAAGAGAAGCTCAGCAAGCTTCAATTTTCCCATTTTCAGTGTTAGTTAAGTCAGTATTACCAATCCATTACAGGTCCTGAAGGTGGGAAACCTCAACCGTCATTCTCCATGAGAGGAAAATGCTATGACGGTACGAGCTGCATGGCATTGTTAAAAAGTGACACTGTAACCACCCCGAGGAGGCCAATATTGACTTAGCTGTTTTAGCGTGAGGTCTCCCTACCTGTTTTCAAAGTTTCTCACGTTCATCCCATCTTTGATGATTTGTGTTGGGATTAACTGCAGGTCTGTGACAGTTGAAACCCAAACAAACACTGCAACACAAACAAGTCTCGGCGCCATGTCAGTTTTCCTTCAGGGTGTGTTTCTTTGCCTCGCATTATTTGTGAACGGTTATAATATGGATTCAGGTTAATGACTGGAGACTTTAGGTGAGCTAATGTTAATGGCAGCGAGTTCATCACAAATACTGTTGTGCAGTCATTAGAAGAAAAATGAACACAATGAAACCTTAAGACGCTCAAAGGAACAGGAGGAAGCAGAAGTTAATGAAATCATTCAGTCAGTCTGTTTGCATCCAGTGTTTCTTTTTAATATGCTCGCAAACTCAAACAACCACAAAACAAAGCAAAAAATAAATAAATTAATGAGTGAATAAACTTGTGATAAAACAGATGCATGTTCCCCTCCTCTTCTTTCCTGTGCCTGGTGAACACTGTTGGTCCGTACCGCTGTTTGAACTGCGTCATGCTCGGCCGGTCAGCTCCTCTCCTCAAATAGAAATACTAAACGTTGTTAAAGTTGTGCGGACACATGGATGCTGTTAATAAAAACAGCTTTGGGCCAGTATATGAACTGTAATCTCAGCTATCACAGAAAGTACGTTGATTTACTGACATCATGTAAAAGCAGTTTACTAATTTTGTAATTCATCAAAAGTCATATTTTCAGGCTGGTGGTCACAGTGATAACTCAAAGCAGGAGCCTCACGGCAGTTTGACCCTGTCACCCACACCTTGTCATGCTATGCACACTAAATTCAGCATAAATGATTGCAAAATACAGCGACAAGTACTTTTGTCAGATTTGCTGAATGGTTAGAATGGCTCCAGTGTGTTATATGCCAAATAATCATTGTGCACTGTGGTATTTGTGTACGTGCAGGTCCTGACTGAGACAGGTAATTAGCAAGGTTTCACTTGGTTTAGGAGCTGGTTTATTATTCTGATCACGAGTCTGAACCAGATGAACTGTATAAAAACCCTTTACGACGGGGCTGCTGTCATGTGTCACACTCAAGTCAGCAGGAATATTTTATAACCACAATTACTGGCTTGTCTCCTCATATCAGGAGCACAGAGCATTTGGCCGATTGCCTATCAGAAGCTGAATCTTTTCTTTTCTTTCAGGTTAATCACAGAAAGATGACATGTCAAACAGTTGTTGTCTGTCTTGTGCTTTTTTATTTCATTTGTTGCAGTTTGTCCTAAAGCACCTTATGGGTGAAACTACTTATAGTAGGTAATTATATTACAATTTCTATTTAAATAAATATCATCTATATTGGTACCAGAAGTTCCCCAAATCTGTCGGGTCAGTGTTTTGAAGATCACTGATTATGTTTGTATTTTTGCAGTGTATTAATGTAACTAAGTAGTTCCAACATCAGTGTTTTACTTCCACATTGACGCATCAATACTATCAGTCTAATATTGTAAAACATATAAAAAATACTCCATCAGCAGGGACTGATGTTCATTTTTGTTCATGGACATTTTCAGGACTAAAATCTAAAACATTGCAAGGCAAGTTTCCGCAGAACCGTTCAGACACGAGGCGATCCACATAAATTAACAAGAACTTGTAAAAACATGAAAATTAAATAGACGTTGAAATGATCAAGTGGACTCCTGTGAATGAAGCGACTTCATGTCAGCCATGTTTGAAGATGAAATGGAGCCAGAGATACACACGTCTGTCATACCTGCTTTGTAAGAACAGAGTGTGGGACATTCTTCACTGATTTATTTTGACATCAGCACAAGTCCTGGTTGAAGTTCATGTTTTTGATGGTTCGAGAGAAAGCCAGTTTAAGACTCTTTGTACTGTAACTAATGCAGTGGTGTGAGCACATGTCCACAACCAAGTCATCAGTGTCGGCCTCTGCGTTTTATGTAAGAGTCTGTCCACAAGCGCTATACACATAAGCTGTCACAAAGTACAATAAGTTAATAGTTTGCTGCTGTGTTGTCTTCATCAGTCACTCACACATCAGTCGCATTTCCTGTCAAAGTTACAGGAGAGAATTTTCATTGTGCTTCAGTTCTGCTGTTATAATATTGCAGGAATATTTTCCTGGATCGACATTTATATGGTTTTCAGCACATAAACACAAATTTAGATGCACAGGAATGAAAGTAAAATAATGCACTGGCAGCAGAACGTCAGCAAGAAGAAAGAAACATTTACTTGAAGTTTTTATATCAATACATCTTGCCTCTAATTCCCCACCACACCGACCCTACAAATGACTTGATTTCTAACAGCATGACGGTTCATGTTTTTTGTGACGGAGTTAACTGTAATTGTCAGCCCATGCAGTCTTTTAGTCAGACAAGGTGTAGTATTTAGGCGTGAAGTCAGATAAACAGACTCCTTGTTCCTCAAGCTGCTTGTGTAGCCAGAGCAGTGAGTCAATCACCAGCAGCCTTACTGTTTTGGCCTGAATTCCTACTTTCCTTTAGCCCATCAGTGGAAAACCACCACACGAGTTGCAGGAAGAGGACTGAGGCGGGAGGAAGAGGTGGGGTCAGGGATAAAAAAAGGTCTCTCTGTCCAGGCTTTGGCCCTCAGCCAGTCCAACGGCCGCGGAGACGTGTCAGAGCAGGTAAACCTCAGTAAATGCGACTCTGAGTCTCAAACCCCCCGGCTGAAAGTGCTGCCATGTCTCAGAAGGACGTGTTAAAAGTGATTGGGTTGTAAATCAGTTGAATCACAGCCTCATCTGCTTTCTTTGAGGACTTTAAGCCAAGTGGTGGTGATACAAGAAGGACTTTGAACTCAGAGTCAATATATAAAGTGGAGACAGGGAGAAAAGGTGATAATTTTATCTTTTAGAGAACGCAAGAACAAGGCCATGGCCATGTGGACGACTGCTGGAGCGCTGCTGCTAATGCTGCACACAGGTAGGAAATACATTTCAAACCTCTACTCTGTAAATGCACAAGAAATCTGGCAAGATTTAGTTTTTAAAATTTTTGTTAAAAAAATAACAACCACAAATCATCCTTTGAACAGTGACAGAACTGATGGATTGATAGTGACAACGTCTAACTCTTCAAACCTTCTAACTATCATTTCATTGATGGCGTGATTATATGCAAAGTGATCCATTCACTGAGAAGAGTCTGTTAGACCCACATGCATAGTCTATAAATATCAATACGCAGGAACATTTAAGGTATTTGTTAAATTACATAATAATCTGACAGTGATGACTAATTGGCTGATTTATAACCAGCCAATCCCAGTCAGGTTTACAGGATATATTGTTGTTGCTCCAATCTGGAAAATATTCAACTAAGTTATTGATAAATAGATAAAAAAATAAAAAGGATAATTGTGTGGGATCTTAGGTTTACAATACTGAAACTGAAAAAAACTGCTCTCAAGGGGATAACGCAGAGGGGAATGTCAGAATATACTACCCTGGGAAAGTAAACATGTATTCTGATTGTGGGAACAGTTTGATAAGTCTGTCTGTCTGTCTGTCTGTCTGTCTGTCTGTCTGTCTGTCTGTCTGTCTGTCTGTCTGTCTGTCTGTCTGTCTGTCTGTCTGTCTGTCCGTCTGTCCGTCTGTCCGTCTGTCCGTCTGTCCGTCTGTCCGTCTGTCTGTCTGTCTGTCTCTCTCTCTCTCTCTCTCTCTCTCTCTCTCTCTCTCTCTCTCTCTCTCCCCCCCCCCCCAGTTGTTGGCCAGAGCACCATCAGATGGTGCACCATCTCAGAGGTTGAGCAGGCAAAATGTCAGGCCATGTCACAGGCTTTCTCGGAAGCCTCCATCCGTCCCACCCTCAACTGTATCAACGGGGCCACAGTTGATGTCTGCGTTCAGAAACTGCAGGTTTGGCCTGGATATGTTGTTCAAAAATTACTTTTTAAAGCATTTTTGTATTAAAACACTTGTGATATACTGATCTGCAAGTGTGAACTGTTATCAAGAAGCCCAAACCACACGAAATAAGTCACAGGATATCACAATTCAGAGCACACATTTGGAATCAAGCTTAAGAATAAGTTATTAATTTCATACATTATCAGGCAGTTATTGTGAGGTCGGGAAATTCTTTTTATGCTCCAGAGATTTATCTTTAAATCATTGAAAAGATCATTAATTAATTATATCTCTTCATTGATTTCCCATGCGATCGTTTAGCTCAGGTATTCCTCATATCCATTGTTCACTGATCCTGTTTTGTTTGTCTCTGCAGAAAAAAGAAGTTGATGCTTTATCCATGTTCGCCTCCGAAATCTACAATCTGGGAAAGACCAATTCCTTCAAAATGGCAGCGAGTGAATCGAAGCTTGGAGGTAAGCAGTCTTTGCCATCCGGAGATGAATAAGAGCGTTTCAATTACATTATAAGCATCAATGACAGGAGCTCAGCATTATTTGAAATGAAGATACATGAGCCTCTCAATACTGCTGCTGACACTACAGTGAATATAATGGAGCCATCGTTATTGTTTTAGTTTATATCTTGTAGTTGCTCATTGCAAAATGACAAGCAATTATTACAAATGTCCCTTCTGGAGAGCTGCTATATGAGTTAGACCAAAACCAAATGGAATATGTCCCACATTTATTCTTTCCTCATTTAAATCATCTGACAGTGACTCATGATCAGATTTTTTTTAAGTCTCTGCATTCAACCTGATTTTCCTCTGTTTGAAATGTAAAGTGTCTTGAATATGCAGTCATTCACAAACTCTCACCTCTATGGCATATATTTCCAAATACATTCACAATATGTGGTCAACCTGTGGTCTGTGGTCTTTGGCTTGTTTAAGTTAGAGGAAATCTGATGCATACACAGGGACAACATCCAAATTGCCCGAGAAGAAGAACTTTCTGACTCTCGTGCTTTGGGCCAATGTCACAAGCCGATGAACTACGGTGCCACCTCTTGCAACACCAGCTGTACTGATTACCCTTCTTTATTGCAGGGGAGACCGTTTAAACCTGCAGAGATAAGATGTACTTTCATTTGTTGCAGATATTCCCTGATAAATTGAGATTGCCATGCGTGGCCTGGGCAGATCTTTGTGTTTCGGTGTCATGTGGTACGTGTGTTAATGTCTACCCTCCTGTTGCCCTAGATACCTTCTCCTACTATGCCGTTGCTGTGGCGAAGAGATCAAACTCTGGCATCAACATCAACAACCTGGCAGGAAAGAAGAGCTGCCACACTGGGAAAGGCCGGACAGCCGGCTGGAAGATGCCTTTGGGATACCTCATAGACCAGGGCTTCATGTCGGTGATGGGCTGCGACATCTCGCAGGGTAACAGAGAAACCTTCGAAATAACGACAAACCTAACAAGAGGAAAATGTACTTTTTAGCTGAAGTGTCTTGATAATAGTCAGTTTATACTTATGTTGGTCCACCATTTTTCCAAATCCTAAAACAAAGTCTTGAACAAGATTTAGGAACTAATCCGGACCAAAAAAATAGACAAACAAGAGCAATCAGAGACTTGTTACGTCTGCCAAAATTGGACCTTGACTAAGAAAAGAATTAAAGTTTCCGGATCACCTCCAAACTTTAATGGAATCTTCCCTGGCCTAATGTCTATCTGTGGTGAAAATTCCCACCAAAGCAGTAGTTTTTATGTTATCTTGCAAACAAACATAGAGACAAACAAGTATATGCCGATGATTTTATTAAGTCCATGGTGGATGTAATAATACAAGCATATCTTGCTATGAAACAAGCCACACTACTGCAGCACCACTTTTAAACATTGTTTAGTTAAATAATGATTATTTATTTTCATTCCTCTTGTGTGTGTGTGTGTGTGTGTGCGTGCGTGCGTGCGTGCGTGCGTGCGTGCGTGCGTGGGTGTGTGTGTGTGTGTGTGTGATCAGGTGTGGCAAATTTCTTCAGTGCGAGCTGTATTCCCGGAGCCACCGCGCTTGGTGACCCCAAATCTCTGTGTCAACTCTGCCATGGAGACGACAGCGGGCAGCACAAATGTGAGATGAGCAGCCAGGAACGGTACTACAGCTACGAGGGAGCTTTCAGGTAACACATAGTTAAGCATTTTATATTTCTGCACGGACAAGTTTTGCCCTACTGCTTAATTCTTAATTGAGACGGGAAGTGAAGAGGTCATTATACTCTGTCGCTCTGTTTGAATAGTTTTCATGTGTCTGCCCTTTATGAAAGTGAACCGTGAATTTAACCTTTCGTTTAAATCCAAAGGGTACAACTGCCTAAAATTCTTTTGTTCGGTAAAGATCATTTTGCTTATTTAGTGTTAAATCCACACATCCTCCACAAGATTTCATGGGAAGTTATTTCTCAGTTGTTTACCCAGTTAAAACTGGTAATGTCTAAATGCTGTGTGAAATATGAACATCTGATCCCAAAATAGATGGGTAAAACATTATGTGATACTAATAAAAACTGCTGTCGGGTCATATAATAGGTCATTTGGTTGATTCAGAAGAAAGACGCATGACTTGCTATGCAAACCTTTTAAGGAGGCAGAGCAGTTTAGAAGTGAAAATGTGTCAAGGTTGATCAACACATGTAAAACTGCCAAGCAAGCAACACTTCCACACTTCATTGTCTGTGAACACAGTTCACTGTACAAATTACTACGGCAAGTTAAACCTGTATCACTGGGGGAAAATAATCAACAGCATCCACAAATCCGGCTATCTTTGTTTTGAACTGAAACGAAAACACAAATCAATTTTCAAATAAAATCCGGCGTCAGATGAATTACAGGGAAATAAAGACAAGATCAGCATGGGTGTGATATTGTGGTTTTACTTATTTATTTTTTAAGAGGTAGCAGATTTAATGGACAGTTTGAACTTCGACATTTCCGAACATCTGCTTCTCCTGTTTTGTGTTTTTCAAAGGTGTTTGGCTGAAGACGCAGGAGAGGTGGCCTTCATCAAACACACAGTCGTTGAGGAGAACACCGATGGTTAGTAGTTACAATACTGATGGCAATGTGTTACCTTTCATTGTTTTGTTTGAGCTTAAAAGATGTATCTTTTTTTTTTTGCCAGGTCGTGGCCCAGCCTGGGCTCACGGATTCCAGTCAGCGGATTATGAGCTGCTGTGTCGTGACGGCAGCAGAGCTCCCGTCTCCGACTGGAAAAGATGCCATCTGGTCGGCATCCCATTTCGAGGCGTCGTGGTGAACTCTGGCATCACTCCCTCCGTGGTGTTTAATATGTTGCAGGAGGGTCAGGTACACACTCTCAAAACTATCATCCAACAAAGTGCTTCAGTGCTTTTGAGCATGATCTCATTCAATATTTATGTAATATATGATTAATGAAGTTGTAGACTCAGCCTACGTTTTGACAGGAATTATTAAGCAGAAGGTTTATTAGGTTGAGACACATGAGATGCTGGTTAATAAAAGCGAGTGTTTCCTATTCACTGCAACAAATTAGGTGACTACATTGATTTGATTGATTTTCAGGATATGACTCAGTAGTCAGCCTGGTAATTATTTCACTGAATTAAATCAATGCGGCGATTCAGCAGTACCAGAGCACAAATAGTCATTTACATGACATTTACACAACAATAACAAACAAGCGACATAACTGCCTCCAGTAGTGCCACAACAGTTCTGCCGTCATGGTCCAGGAGATAGACAGGTTCTTCATCACATCACCGGTTCAGGGGAGGATTCAGTTTGCTGCCATTCATGGATGCAGTAATTGTTATAACACAGTAATAACAAGCTTTAGAGACTCAAACAACAAGTTGGTTGCACTGCAAATGATCAAAATTAGGACGGACGTAACTTATTTGGACCAGATCCAAGATATTTCTTAATTTAAACTGAAATTGCTGCAAAGCCGAATGACGCCGGACCCATTTCTGTTTTTCCCAATAACAACTGTAAACACTTAATTCAGTCATCAGATTTAAAACGCAATTGTTTTACCCACAGAATATATTACAATCAATAAACTTGTAGTTTGTTATTGAAATGAGCCGTCTGGCTTCTTCTACAGACGTGTTTAATCTATGCGAGATCTTACAAAAACCACTGTCAGTTTAAATTTGAAAGGTTTACAAAAATATACATGACGAGGTGGTGAAGTTGCAGGTCAGGTATGATTATGCAACATCAGCAAACCCGCTCAGTGGTCTCATTTAGTATCATAACACCCAACCAAAAGCAGCAACAATGGTGCTTTAGAAATCAGGGGTGACGCCTTCATTTTGAGCTTGTGTCAAACGCAACACGACTCCAGGAAATGAGTATCACTAAAGTGTAACAGCTCTGGCACTGTTTTCTTGTGAAAGTCTGATAACAATAATTTTACAGCAATCTAGGAAATTTCTTAAAATAAATTGAGCAATGCATTGATTTGACGAGCTGTAATAGATGAGGTCTCACATGCTCTCGGATTTACAGGGAACTTTCAACCATGATGATGATGATGATGATGATTGTTGGGTTTAGTGTCACATTTCAAAGTATCTCTTTGCCCAATGTGGAATTATGTTCATGAGACACTTTGCCTTGCACTTTATTTTGGCAGCAAAAGTCCCACTTCAATATGTTTTCTTCGACCAACTACGGAGGAGGAACTGTGCTTTTCTCCAACCTGACCACATCGCTTCAAGCAGTCGACTCAGACGATCCCACAAAGTGGATGAACGACCACTATTATGCTGCTATGACGGCCATGGACTGCAAAACTGAAGGTACAGTTTGTCTGCAAAGCTGTCGGAATGTTTGTATTGGGAGTGCACCCAGTAAATCCCAACTAAAAATGGTGGTAACCTACATTCATCTTTGATTTGTCTGTTGGTACAGTTCCCACAAAGATGGTGACATGGGTAGACTAAACAATTACAGGAAATATTGTGCAGCTCTTTTATTGCATTTTACAAAGCATCTGATACAGTTGATTAGACAGAACAAACAAACAAACAAACAAACAACAACAAAAAAGGTTGTAGCAATAAGATCGGTGTCATCAATTGTATTAAGACAGCAAAATGTTTCCCGAAAGGCTCAGTGCTTGGTCCTGTTCTGTTTACACTTTATAGAAACGACCCTGTGTTTGTAGAACAGGATGTACAAATATTTTCATACTGATGAACCCATTTTTTATAACACTGCAAACACTTAACCACTGTTAATTCTTTGATAGTTTGGTCCTCTGGTCTACACCAGGACCAATGCTGAAGTTTGATGTCCCTCTTTTTTTGTCCTCAGAAGAAATGTTTTCGGCGTCTTGACGCCGTTGATTTGAAATCCTCAGAAATCACATTGAAAATTAAATTAAATTCTAACGTTTATGTGTGTGTGTAAATTGTTTTTTAAATACTTTATTAATAATATTTCTATATTTATAATCTTTTAATGCTTGCTATTATTGTATATCTTTATGGTTTTCAAGTTTTAATAAAGGAAAATAAAATAAACTGCATTCTGTGACCAACGAATTGTGAGGATTTTATCTAACTCTCCTCTTATTTTGATGTCCCGCTGATCTGTCAACAAAACAGACGTGCCAACTGAGCTGCGTTGGTGCTTGGTGTCCAGCGGCGAGCAGCAGAAGTGTACAGACATGATCACTGCCTTCAACTCAAAGGGTCTGACTCCGAAGATCAACTGCGTCAGAGGCGACTCCATCACAGACTGCATGAAGAAAATCAAGGTAAGGCCGGCCCGTGACCATCGCTGCAGCGTCCCTCCACATTTCTTACCTTCTATGTTTGTCCAGAACAACGAGGCTGATGCCATCACCCTGGATGGAGGTGACATCTACATCGCAGGCAAAGACTACGGCCTGGTTCCTGCTGCTGCCGAGAGCTACACAGGTTACATGAATAAATGATGGACGGATGGATAATGGACGGACGGATATGAAATAAAACTTAGGACGTGTTTATTTCCTTCCCCAGACGACCGCGATGGATCCATCTACTATTCCGTTGCGGTGGTCAAAACGAGCAGCTCAGACATCCGTAACTTTGAGGACCTGCGGGGCCGTCGCTCCTGCCACACCGGGTACGGTCGCACCGCCGGCTGGAACATCCCCGCAGCCATTCTGATGGAAAAGGGCCTGATCAAACCGGAGCAGTGCCAGATCGCTCAAGGTCAGCACGAGTGTGTTAGTGTGTGTCAGAGGGATGGAGCCGTCCGATCAATGATCAGTAATTCATGTCATTTAATTCAAAAGCACTTAGTGAATCTCGTTTTATTTCATGTGCGATGTCTTTTTTTTTTTTTTTTAAATATTAGTAGAAGTACATCCTTGTCAGACAAATTACACAAATAAAATTTATAAATCAATGTTGTGGAAGGAGTTATTAGTTCGCAGTTACTTAATTTGAACAGAAGTTTTCAGATTGGAGAAATAATAAAGAGCAAATATTTGAAATATTCTGCCTTCAAAATTAATGGGAGTAAAAAGTTATTGCATTTGGTACAAACAGCATTTCTTTCAATTTGATGGTCTAATTGTTTTTCTTTTTTCAAGTTTCCTTATATACTTATACTTAACTAATAAATCTCTCAAATTCATCAAGGTCATCAGATCCATATAAGACATTAATTTGGTGGGATTAAAAATCTTTACAGTGAAACACACTAAAACTTGTGCAGAGTTTTAGAACCTGAAAGAGACATATGGAGTCTGTTTCTCTAATGCATTTATGTTTCCACCATGATGCTACTTAACTGTACTTTTCCATTCCAAGATAACTTGGAGATGTATTTTCAGATGAAAAACTATCCCCCACTATTAAGAGGACAATTCCGAAATGACCGTGGTGTAAGCTTACTGATGCGTAAATGTTCTATTTCCCACAATGCTTAGCGGTGGGGGCATTTTTCAAGCAGAGCTGTGTACCAGGTGCCAATCAGGCCGGATTCCCCAGCAGCCTGTGTGGACTGTGTGTGGGAGACGAGTCAGGAGCAAACAAATGTGAGAAAGGAAAAGACAAGTATGATGGATACGACGGTGCCTTCAGGTAATAAAAGGACCCCAAACCTCTGCACTCTACCAAGATGATGTGTTTTAACTGTAGTTTTAAACTGAGAAGAGACACACTTTCTTGTACGTTCAACCTGTTTGAGGCCATTTCCAATAGGTATGGAAATGAATTAAAGTTGAATATAATGGATTACCCATTGTTCGTACTGCACATTCCAAGTTTATTAAGAAAAAAAGAAAAGAAATGATCAACACATGATTTTTCATTTTACTGAAATAGCTTGATATTTGTGTTCACTGTTATAGCTGGTCCCAGACCCCAGATGACACTTGCATGTGTTTTTAATTGTTGAATCAGATGTCTGGCAAAGGGCGATGGTGAAGTGGCTTTCGTCAAACACACCACTGCGATTCAAAACACCGATGGTGAGTCGTGTAACGGCCAGGGAGTAAACTATTTGTTTTAAAAGTACCGGAACATATGTGATATGACAGACTCTTTGCATTTATCCAGGTCAGGGATCTGACCCGTGGGCTACGGATCTGCTGTCCAAAGATTTCCAGCTGCTTTGCATCCAGGGAACTAAAATTGACGTTGGAAGATACAGAGAGTGCAACCTTGCCAGAGTACCTTCCCATGCTGTAATGGTGCGCCCAAACACCAACATCCAGGTTGTTTATGGTCTTCTGGATCGGGCTCAGGTAAGAGAATTTATTCAAATGCTCATGACATGACTTTAATTATAGATAGGTCAGCGAGTTTCTTTATTCCGACATGGATACATTTCATTCTTAATCCTCATTTAGACTAATGTGTCACTATAGAAATTATATTTGAGTTTAAGATAGCAAGCAATTCGGACTGTCTATTTTATTTTTTGAAACAGTAACTTCACTGGTTTATGTCTCTGTTACCGAACTAATTGAGAATATTTAAATCTCTGCTGTTGGACATGCTGATTGTTCTCTCTCTGTTTTTGCAGACAACGTTCGGCAGTGATACAAATCCTGGGTTCAAGATGTTCGACTCGCAGCCCTACGAAGGCACAGATCTCATCTTCAAAGACTCCACCGTCCGACTGGTGGGTGTTGGGGACAGAAAGTCCTACCAGGAATGGCTGGGTCAGGTCTACATGGACTCCCTGGCTAACATGCACTGCAGCTCATCGAATGCAGGTAAAAAGGGAAACTTGACTCGTGTTGTGAAACAGATACCAGACGACCAAACTTTGAAACACGTTACGTTGTGGTTTGAAAACGGTAGTCTCAAGTCATGTGGTGAGAGAGGTTAACAGAGAGTTATGACCATGTCGCGACCCGGGAAGTCTGAGGTAATCTTATGGCAGGTATTTATGACGCACACATAGTTTGCATGTCGTGTTGCTGTGGTACATTGGTAGACCTGTCAACACTGTGTGTGTCGATATAATGACTAATTTAATAATTAAGTTGTGATAAAGCTACACCAGATAGCTCCAGGCGATGCAAAGTCATTTCTAAGGCGGTCTGCTGCATGAATACTTCACAAGTACTGTGAAGTCAGGCTGATGCTAAGGTGGAGCGACCATAGTTTGTGTTTCCAAAAACAAAACAAAAAACTAGATTTTCAGTCAAAGATGTCTCACAATTTTAATAGACTGAACCTCGTCTGTGTAGATAACAATTCCGGTATATAACAATATGATATCTCGCTAGAGAATTCAAATATCTTTCTCAAAAGAAAGAAATATAGAAAGCAAAGAAAATCAAAGTACAACAGAAGAATTGCAGCCTGCTTTTTTATGTGTTATTAGAAAAATACACTTTTCTTGAAATGCAATTTTGAATAATTAACTTAATTGAGAAAATGTAATTTTAACAAACTATCTCTGTACTTGTTGTGAAGTCATGATGTAAACACTGAAACTTCCTCAGACAGATTGGAGTTTTTGTGGGCGGATTAGAACCACTGTCCCGCTCTGTTTGTACGCACAGTGCCCCTCCCAAAACACTAATACTTTCTTGAAAAGAAAGAAGAACACGACTGAACGTCAGACTGAATTTATAGTATTCTATAAGGTTTTACAAAAACTGCTTTATGGCTGAAACTTGACTCAAAAGTAGTGTAATTATAGTAACTTATTTTCATGACTGTATTCATCCTGTATCATCGGGTTCAAATGGCTCAGGAACATTTACACATTAAACACATTTTCAACACCAACATCTTACTTTTCTTTTCTATCATGATCTTCATCAGAGTTTCCTTCTCAAGCGCGAGCTGTTCATCTCCTTCTCTGATATTTATTTTGTAATTCCTCTCCATGTTACAGTGGTTTCCTCCGCGTGGCTGCTGCTGGTGACTCTGTTCGGCACCGTGCTGACCAACGTCTGGATGTAAAGACACCGTCCACCTTTGACCTCCCTGTTTTTGATTGTTTTGATCCCTCTGCTGTCTCTCCACTGACGTTTCCTTTTCCCATCACCTTTCACAAACTGAATGTTTGGAAATTTAACCCTCTTGACTGCGGTCCAATCAGAAACCTGAACCGTTGCTGTTCTGGCAACCCACTACTTTCTGCCTCACGGTATCACTTCCCTCTTGAAATGTAACGTTGGATTTGCCTTTGGAAACGACCGAGATGTGACTAAAGAGAGAAGGGTCGCTGCCGCCATGTTTACTGAGGGTGAGCTGCCATATCAGTGTGTATGCTGCCACCTGTTACATTGCGATGGTGGCTTTTTTTTGCCTCCCTGTTTCTCTGAAGCGAGTTTTACAGTTTTACAGAGACCAAACTGATTTCTACCCTCACATGAGCCACGGAAAGTTATTATAAGGTCCAGTTTAAGTGGGGAATCAATCCAAGATCATTTAAAGTAAATCTTGTCATCACCTCATCTCATGAAAACCATTTTTGGATACGTGTTTTTCATCTCATTAATATATATTTTGATTTTTTTTTAGTCTTTTCTGTTCGAGTGTGTAAATAGTGAGCCTGCACACAGTTTCTAGATTACATTGGTTTTCTTTTTTTGCAATGATGATCATTTAGGATGTTCTAAAATGTCTTGAATTCACACATTTACAAATGAAGCGATAGAAAAATTTGTGCTGAGAAGCTCTAACAGACGGAAGATATCCCTCCAACAGCAGATGCATTTCCTCAGACTCCCTCAGACCTTTACATTTCATTGTGCTGGTCGTCTTCAAAACAGCAGTTTCTTTTCTTTTCCAAGGCTTCATGTGAGTGTTGAAGTCGGTCTGGACCTCTGCTTTGTGTAGATACTGCTACCAAACACTGTCTGGTTTCAGGCTGTGTTGCCACGATAAGCTAATGCCATATCAGTGAATATGCACTAGTGTTGCCTCCACGCACAGGTGTGCTGGGGATTGTGTGATGATGATGATGATGATGATGAGTGACTGAATGTCTGTCCATGGGCTGTCTGCTTCATATTTTCTCCTCAAATAAGTCAAAATCAGTTGGATAATATGATCACGTCTGCAGATGTGCATTACAATCTTTCTCTTATTGTTACTAATTGGATGCATCCCAGTTGGAGCTCCTTTTCCAGCAGATAACTTCACTAATATGATAATATCTGTTTCACACACGTAATTGGAGGGAGTAGAACTGACACTCTGGTCCGCTTCCATCAGATTTGGGGAGAACATGAAGACGGCATCCGGTGGTTTCTGTTGTGAGAGAATGAGCTCTTGTCTGTTTTGCTGTTTTGAGAGGTTTAAGTAAAGAAAAGTCTGACTGGACCTCTACTTCGCTGCCGCATGCTGTGTGAATACTGCTACCAGACACAGGATTGGTTCAGCCTGTGTTGCCACCATAAGCTAATGCCATATCAGTGAATATGCACTAGTGTTTTCCTTCTCACAGGTTTGTTTGTGTGAGGATGAAAAAAAAAAATAATAATGAAAGTCTGGTTTGTATTATTTTTGACCCAGAAAAGCACAACTGTCATTTGCATGTTGTTTGATCGGTATGAAGGAAGTTAGTCCCATTTTGGTTTGGAAAGCGATTCGCCTCCGTTTTCTTTGTGTGTGTGTGTGTGTGTGTGTGTGTGTGTGTGTGTGTGTGTGTGTGTGTGTGTGTGTGTGTGTGTGTGTGTGTGTGTGTGTGTGTGTGTGTGTGTGTGTGTGTGTGTGTGTGTGTGTGTGTGTGTGTGTGTGTGTGTCTTCATTCTACCATTCAGAGCCGACGCGATCAGTTCTCATGTTCTCAACCAGAAACGCCTCCCTGTCACTGGGACCAACCCGTTATCAACATGTCCATTGTACTCTCTGCTGCTTGATGCAGTTTTCTGTTTTGAAATGTTGATTAAATGTGTATTTTCCTAAGATGAAAGATTTATTTTTTATATGAAGTTCAGATGCCATATCAGTGTATATGTGCTGACTCATGCTGTCAGAAACGTACCGCTTTCTCTTCCCTTCCAATAAGAGATTTATTTCTGTGTGAAATGAAATAACATGTAACTAATATTTAGTTGCCAGGCCAGTGTGTCTGCACGAGTATTGCTACATAAAACAGACGATTTGACCTGTTTTCTGTGCTTATTCAAATGAAATAAAGATTTAAACTGCAATTATTTGTTCCGGGTGTTTTTTCTCTCACTTTCCTCCAAGTTAGTTAAACCGAAGTGTTGGTTAGATTTGAAATATGGTTTTGCTACACTTGAAAGGTCTTTTCCACATTGTTTGTAGGTAATTATTATAAATTAAACCAGTTCTAAAAATCAACATGTACGCTCCATTAAAAAACTGTATGATTTTACTGTAAACCTTGAGTTTAAACTTAATGAAATTCCCATAACGGCATTAAATTTGACAGCAAGTTTTACTGTAACGTAATTTTTCATTTAGTATGTTCATAATATTATGGTAATGGTTAAAATGCAATTAATTTGAAAGACTCCACACATACTGTCCATTAGATTAGTATATTTTGAGTTTACTTTATTGTCGTTAATATTTAAAAGTTTACCAAATCCAGAAGTTGATTTAAGAATTGTATAGTTGCTTCTAGCCGTCAGTTTTAAAAACAAACATATTATGAATTCTGAGGGTAAAATTAAGTTAAATTGCTTTTGTGTGATTGTCACAAGTTTTAGCACTTCCATTGTGTTCTTATGGTCCATGTAGGTCAAATTCAATTATTTAATTATAAAGCAAACTGTTATAGTATATGTTGGGTACGTTATGTTTTCTATTAGTTATTTTTTGATGAGTAGAAACAATCTGTGCAGGAAGACAATGAACCACCTTTCAAGTTGGATCTGCAAGAGAACTATAACACGTGAATGAAACAGGAATAAAATTACACTGAATTCTGACAAATTTCTGTACAACCATACAATAACATCGAAGATTTTGTTTTAAGGTACGAAAACAAGGTTTGCACTTTTTCCATGACTACCCTGCCATTTTACTTGTTTTCCACACAAAATATTTAGGAAATCCTGAAAAAAAGACTTTGCCTGAAATCCAATATATTCCCTGAAAGTCCATTTTAAATGTATCATTTGATAGACATGCTTAAAGTGCTGCTATAAATTAATAGCCTTTATTTGTACTACCATAATTCAATATCTATTGTCTGTACACACCAGAGGTTTGTTCATTTATAAACTTGTTTTTTTTTACCTGTCAAATAATTTTTTACATCAGCTCCTTGACCAAATCAATATAGTCAATCAATGATTTATCATTAGTGAAACCCAATATATTATTGTATTGCCTTCAAATTAAAAGGCTGCACGGTGGAGCAGTGGTTAGAACTCTCACTCCACAGTGATGCCAGGTGTTCAAGTACCAGCCAGAGCTTTCTGTGTGAAGTTTGCATGTTCTCCCCATGTGTCCAGGTTGTATCCTGCCCTTGCTTGTAGTTATATGGGATGTGGCCCTGCACAGGATCAAGCATTGTAGATTATAGATAAATGGCCTTTTAAGTTTGTGTGCTATTCATAGAGCTTGTTTTATTTAAAATGAACATATACAACACTTGGGTAGAGGCCCTAAATCGACCAACCCAAATACAAGAATTTCCAGGGATCCGTCCTCAGACACATTCTTAATAGTTTATTACACTGACGAGGTCTGAGACCTGGGAAACAAAAATCTTAAACTTGTGTGGCTGCAGAGAAGTGCAAGTGGCTGAATGTGACGTCAACAATCACAGGCAGCCATTCCGACGGTTGCAGGTCGACCAGGCAGAAGCAGCAACGCATTGTGTTTTTCACCACGTGGTGTCGGTGCACTTTAGTCTGTTCACTTCTTGAGCTGCCGGGAGCCGTCCTTCCACCCCTCCTTCACCTCGTTCACGAACGTGTCTTTGACCCTCCGGAGCTTGGTGTTGATCTCCCCCAGGTCCCCGGGCACCCTGCCGGCCTCCTTTCGCACCTCGCGCAGCGTCTGGGAGCGCAGGACCCGCTGCGAGGCGTCCCGCCCGGCGAGCTGAGCCTTGGTGATGGCGTAGGCTGTGAGCTGAGCCGCCCTGCGCATCGGACGAGACTCGGCCAACTTCTCGACGAGGTGCAGGTTGTTGATGAGCGACAACAACATGCGGGACAACATCCTGACCGGTGCCCGTTGGCTGCTCGCTTCCCCGGCCGATTCTGGCGTCGTTCAGCCCTGGAACGACACACCGGCGTGTGGATCTGTCAGCTGGAGACACGACCGACACACTCTACTGACACGTTTTCGGTACACTCACCGACATTTCCTTTAAAAGTAGTCTTACCTGAGGAGAAGCAGGTGACCGCTGAGTTGCACACTGTGACGTAACAAGCGATGAAGTTAGTTTCACGGTTGTGTTGCGGGCGCTCTTAAAGGGACAGTGTCTGTGTAAAGCCACATTTCACCAGTGGTGCTGCTGGTGAGTCACACAGTAGTGTGTTCTCTGCACTCATGGCTCTCTGACGAAACTACAAATGCAAATAAACTGCTTGAATTTGTGATTTTTCTGTCAAAATCTGCAGAAATGTCTGAAATGCTCTTGGTAACACTGTTTCTCTTTGGGCTTGCATATCTCAAGGCACAACGCTTCTAATCCGAAACCAACTTCAGTCTTTTTCCGGACGTCTTTGTGGGTTACACCAGCCGACAGCACACATCCGGCATGAGGCGGTCCAATCAGACGGGTTTCCGGTTTCAGGACTAACTCACTGTTCAGACAGATTGAGCTGCTGAGGCTCTTATTCCTGCTCGTCTTCGCCTACAAACCGAGCGAACTGCGGCCATGCGAGCCTTTCTGCTGCTGCTGGTGGCCACGCTGTGGCTGAGCCCGGCGGCGGCGAGCGGAGGCGAGAAGAAGAAGCTGCAGATCGGCATCAAGAAGCGGGTCGACAACTGCCCCATCAGGTCCCGCAAGGGGGACGTGCTGAACATGCACTACACCGGCAAGCTGGAGGACGGAACCGAGTTCGACAGCAGCATCCCCCGCGACAGGCCCTTCACCTTCACCCTGGGCACCGGCCAGGTGATCAAAGGCTGGGACCAGGGCCTGCTGGGCATGTGCGAGGGCGAGAAGAGGAAGCTGGTCATCCCGGCCGAGCTGGGCTACGGAGACCGGGGGGCTCCGCCGAAGATCCCCGGAGGGGCAACGCTCATCTTCGAGGTGGAGCTGCTGAGCATCGAGAGGAGGTCCGACCTCTGACAAGGAGCCAACGACAGATAAAAGAATCAGGTGTGTGTGTGTGTGTGTGTGTGTGTGTGTGTGTGTGTGTGTGTTTCACCTGACCTACGTGCATGTTGACTTGTTTCTACAATATAACATCAAGTATGAGTCTAAAAGTCTAAAAGGACTGTTCATGTAGTCTGTATCCAAAACCACCAAATGTTACAAAACCGGAAGTTGTGTTACTAAGCGTAATGAACTTTTTCATTTATCAATAATTTGGTACAACCTCGGTCTGAAACAAACACTAATATGAATTTAAGAGAAACGGGACCAACATTCCACTGGCCACAATCAATCACCTGATCACCTCTCTGCCAAAGGAGATGTGTTGGACTGCGTGAGGCAAATGGTGATTTCACCAAACACTGACTGGTACAGATTCGTCTGTGTGGCAGTCGCATGTTTGCAACTGGGTCGTTCAGACGGCGGTCGCGTTAAAAGTAGAAATCAGATTTGGTACCAGATATGATCGAGGCCTGGGTCCGGTGTGCAAAAATCGGAATGCATCGTTTCCACAGTACAAAACAGATCCGACATTCTCGCAGTCAACCACTTCTACAGTCGGCATGCCAACTGCACGCTCCCCCAACATTTGCAAAATCTCTGGCACATACATATATATATATATATACATATATATATATATATGCTTAAAAATCCCCAGTAGAAATTGTACCCATGACTGGATCACTTTAACGTAAAAAGTGTCTTCAACTGTAGACGCCTTCATATTGCAGAGGCGTAGATCACCTCAACACTTGTAAACTACAGAGATGCCTTTATATTGAACATGCTGGACTCGTGACTGACTCTTAAATCTATCTGAATGTGAACTATCCCTGTTTGGTGTAATTGTACTGGACTCTTTAGATTTGCTTTGGTCGCCTCACCTCTGAATTTGAATTGTCATGATGGATTGAATACACATTGCACCTGCTGTCTTCTACAATGTGAGTCCGTTCCCTTCACAGGTTCCACGAGCTGCTGCAGGACGAAGTGGAGATGGTCTGATGAAGATTACACGGCAAATCTGAGAGTTTGGTTGGTACCATCTGACAGAGCCCCTGTCCCCCGTTACCTGGGTTCAGGCTGAGACTTATTGGACTGAAGTAATTATGTGAAGATTCAGGCACTAACTGACGGTTCCTGAATTAGATATTTGGAGCGTTCAGTAGTGAGTCCAATATTCACTCGGAGGCTGATAAATAAGGCATGTCCTGCCACGTTTTCTCATTTTTGTTTAAAATGTTCTCTGATTTCTGAGCAGGTTCCTTTACGTCTGTGTGATTGTTTTCAACAAACTATCTGAGGTTTATAATTAAGTTTAAGTCAAACTGAGGACAAGGTGGGATAAGTGATTTTGTTCACAATAAATTTTTGAATTATGATGAATTGAAAGTGTCTGTTTGTTTTTTTTACTCAGTCTTTATCATTTGTTTCTATATGTTACATCACCATTGCCTCCATTATTAGAAAAGTTTTCTGAAAATTGTTTGTAGTCACAGTAAAATATATGATAATTTCTGCTTTTTGTTTTTTTCCGGAAGGTAACTTTAAACTGTTGGACATTACAAAACATGCCACTTCACACATAATAACACCCAGTAACAAATGTAACCCAATGAGATTTTTTTTGTAATTAGAAATGGTGAAATGCTAGTTCACTTTGGTTAGTTTCTAAAAGATTTTGTGACTATATAGATGGCACTTAAGTTTAGTATTCACTTTAAATAAAGAATTGAGTCTTTCACTAAAACCAAACATGAAAAGACTCAATTTTAAAAGATATTTCAATGCATGTGTGCCCTATAAAAGGAAAAGTGGTGTATTATACACGTGTACTCCAAGACTGATTTACTGAATTGCTAAGTTCATCTTGTAACGCACGGTCTAAAGGAAGCTGAAGATGTCTCCACTTAACAGCTGGGATATTAGAAATTTAATAAAGATATATATGTATATATATATATATATATAGCTTCTATTTTTTATTTTTTATTTTTTTTTAAACTTCTGGGCCTGAAGCCCATTGTTGCGGACAACAGACTAAAACAAGACTTCACCTTGAACACAGGGCAGTGAAATCCAGTGGGCGAACATGCCAACGTCACTCACACTGAACAAAACGGGATTTTCTTGCTGTGAGGTGAGCCATAGAGCACCAGCAGTAGATTTCGGCACCAGCAGGCGGCGCCACCAAGCGGATGTTGGAATTGTGTGTTGTTCCACCCGGACTCTTTTAAAGGACGGACGCGCATGCTAACGGTGGGCTAGCTGCTTCACGCCTGTCGGCCACTTTCTCGCCATGTCTGCTAAATTAAACGCTTTGAATAGCGATTCTTACACCGACATCAGTCAGTATAGAGACCAGCATTTTAAGGTAAGTCAGCATATGAATCTTGACTGGAGGTATTTGGAGGAAACGGGGCTCTTTGTCACATCAGCTTGCGTCGTGAGAAAACAACAGCGGCTTAGTTTGTTTTGTAGATTTAATTATCTTCGTATCTTCAACGTTGGGACGAGTTTTGGATGCTTCTGTGATTTGCTAGAGTTATGTTATGTGTTATTATAAGATGAGGCGGACAAATAAGGTTTTCAATAGCCGATGTATGCTCAAACAAAGTCACGCGTAACGTGCATGTACCAATTGATTTGTTACACAGTAACTTGTTTTAAATTTGAGTATTGTATTCCAACGTCGCAGTTAAAATGACACCTTCCCCCGGTGTGGCCACAGACCGATAAGTGTGGCATTAGTATGGTTTAAAAGATTTAGACGCCGGATCTCAGTCGTTGTAGACCTGTAATGTTCAACATGTGGGCCAGGACGCCAACAGGGGGCGCCAGAGGGAGGCCTCTGGTGAGACGTCGTTACCCAAAAAGAAAGAAATAATAGAATAGAAGCACTTTTATAATCCCAGAGAGAAATTCTTTTGAAACATGGCTCCACACAGAATAAATAGAAAAATAAAGTTATATATAAAACAAGATGGGATTAAAGTAAAAAAAAAGTAATATTTAATTTGAATATGTCCGAAGCTTAACAGTGACCACTCCGAGGTCAGAAAGGATTAAATTAACTAATATACAACAAACTCTATTGGCAGGGAAAAGCATATTGGTACATCTCAGAAATTGTATTAATATTATGGAAAAGTTCAATATTTTAAGTCCATTTCAGAAAGTGAAACCCAAATATTATATAGCCTCATTACACAGAATGAATATTTCAAACCTTGATTTCTAGACGTGTGGATGATTGTGGCTCACAAATGATGGAAAAACTCCAAATTCTCTCTCTCAGAAAATTTGAATATTATAGGATCAGTTAAAAAATGGATGAAATGGCCCATTGTCATGAACAGAGCCTTCGTCAGGAGGAAATGTAAAGATTGACTTAAAATGGTAACAAGCCTGGTTTATTGCCTTTTGGTTGTCGCAATATGGCTGAGGTCACTGGGTGGGAAAATGCTTTTGCTTATTAAAATCGTGTTCCGTGTGTTTTCAGGGGAATCGCTATGAACAGGAAAAGCTGCTGAAGCAAAGCAACACATTGTATGTAGGGAACCTCTCGTTCTACACCACAGAGGAGCAGGTAAGATTCACTGCTATATTGAATGCTTTCCACTAAATCTAACCCCCCCAGCCCCACCCCATCCCTCCCCATTAAAGTGGGTAGTGGGTCATTTTGTGACCTCTGTCTTATGAGAACACGAGGATGGAAGAAATATTGCTCTTTTCAGGCCTTGTCAGGATCATATTGTAACGCTTCGCACGTCCAGCATGAGCCTTTCATGGTTCCAATGATTTATGTTAATGCTCAGCCGTTGTTATTTCTCTGACATGCTTCGGTGTTTGTTACTGCGTAACAGGTTCATGAGCTGTTTTCCAAAAGTGGAGATGTCAAGCGCATCATCATCGGTCTGGATAAAATCAAGAAGACGGCCTGTGGGTTTTGCTTCGTAGAGTATCCTTTTCAGTCGAGGTGAAGACTGCTCACTGGCCCGGCTGGCGCCATAAACGCACTCGCATACACGGTTAACTTTCAGATATAGCTTTAACGTTGCTGCGCCAGATACCACGTGCGCATGGACGCGGAGCATGCGATGCGCTTCATCAACGGCACGCGGCTGGATGACCGCATCATCAGGACCGACTGGGACGCCGGCTTCAAGGAGGGCCGGCAGTACGGCCGAGGGAAATCTGGAGGACAGGTGAGTGCTGTGGCTTCATCTTAACTTTGATGAATGGTGGGGATTCGTGAGACCTGCTCTCAAGCGAGATGTCTGTCTCAGTTTGAAACGGTCCGCGGTCAACTCGCAGCCGTACGGTTCAGTGTCCTCGGCCTCTCTGTCCTTCACTTTGAAAAAAGTTTACAATTTCTTTCTCTGCAGGATTAAAAAAAAAAAAAAACAACCCGGCTCACTGACATTTGAAAAATGACATGTAATGAAATGACTTTCAAAGAAATCGATACACTCTATCACGCCATTTTATTATACCAGTTTGGTATTTAGAACTTTCAAAAATAAATTATGCATGATTAACTGTGGCCTTTTGAAAAGACAGCATTACTGTAGTAATGCACGGGAGAAATGGAAGTGTAAATTACAGCGTCGAGCAACACAAAAGCCCATAATCAGGTTTATTTTCGTGCTGGTCGATAACAAACTTTCTGGGCCAGTAAACATGGATACATAAATATTAGACTAATCATTAGAGAGATGTACATTTCTCTCTCCTCAACACCTTTTAGTTTCTACCTTTTGGGACAAAAACTCTCCTATAAAAGTCCTTCGAGAGGCTCATGCTACTCTTGCTCCATTTGAGAGTTCGGGGGGTGGGGGGGGGGGCATGTTCTCATGTAAATCAACCGTCCACGAATAGAGGCTGACTGTGAAATGTCTTCAGGTTAATTTGTAGTGATTTTGTACTGTTGTATAACAAACACGCCACACGGCTTCGTCTCAGCGTTTCCAAATCTTTCCTTCAAAAAAAAAAAAAAAAAAAAAGTTCCGCCCACTTCAGAGTGAAACTCTGTAAAAGGAAGAGAGACTGAACTCGTCCATTTTTAATAAATATATTCTTCACCTGCGTCAAGGAAAAATGAAGCCCATTGATGTCAAACAGCTTTAAAAACAGCCGATCAGTTGTCCACTTAAATGTGTCTCGTCTTCTCTGTAGTTTCTTCTATAACTGCCAATGTGCTTCGGAAGCAGACGGCACGTTGTTCTGACGACTCCACGTTTGCTTGTGTCACAGCAGCTTTATCCCGTTACTGAATGAAGACGGTCACTTTGCAGTAGTTTGAAAGTAAATTTCTAAGTTTCTTCAATAGCTTTATTAATGGTGTCCTTGTTTTTCTAGGGTTATATGACGACTGGTTTTTAGATGGTAAAGGAATATTAAAGGCTTCGTGACGGCGTGATATTAAGATGCCGAATCACCTTTTGAAGGTCCCTGATTATTGTGGGTCTGATCTCCTTGGGCTGAAGCCGGAGGGTTGGGCCAAAACCTCGGCCCGCTTCAAGTGATCAGTAAAAATCTCAACTCTTGAGAAACAAAAGCAGCCAGTGGCGGGAAGCCAGAAGTGTCGTGTGACGGTCTCTTTAAGAAAGTCTGAGCTCAAGTGAAGGAGATAAAGTAGTCCGATCCTGAGGGGAGAAAACCTAAAGTAGATCTGTTTAAAACCTGGAGGAAATATGAATAATGTATTAAAAAAAAAAAAAAGAATTTTAAGCCAAACGTTAAGTAAATGCAACAGCGTGGTCTGTTCAGTGTTGCTGAAGAAGTCTGTTGCTGGATTGGTCTTTCTCGGTGTGTTGTTGTTTCCTGAACGCTTGTCGTCGCTGTGCAGGTGAGAGACGAGTACAGACAAGACTATGACCCGGCCAGAGGCGGCTACGGTAAACTGGCTCAACAGCACCGAACCACAGAGGTGCGCAACACGTTTTAAGAGTGGTCCCCCCCCACCCCCCCTCCCCCGACCCCCCCGACACTTCAGTCTGCCTGGACTACAAGGTGCCGGAACCTTCAGTCATAGAGTGCATCCAACCTCCCATCCTCCCACAACACTCTCCAACAGGTTGTTTTGTCTGACTTCTACCCTGGAGCCCATCTGCACCACTCGACTCAAGAAATGATTTGCTGTTAACTCCTTTTGGTCGCTTTCTTTTTGAAATGATTGTCCCTGTATCAACCGTACCTGCCGACAGTGTTAAACTAAGTCAAATCCTAGTTTTGCTGTGACATATTTGAACGTTTTATTACTACACTTTTATAAATTTGCTTTCAATTGGTCCTCAGATTTGGAAACTTCTTTTAAATGACAAATTATTGTTTTGAATCGGTGGGTAGAAATCTGTACACCATGAATGAAACTGTCCCAGATATGTTTTTTTTGTTGTTTTTTTTCATTAAAAGGTTTTTTCAACTTTTTTTGTCATGTAGTTTGTTAAATTTTGGTTATGGCCGTCTTCAAATTAAAGCTTTATTGAGGAGAAATACTAACAATACTGCAGCATTCTGTATTTTTATTTTAGGCCTATATAAATGTTTGGCTTTTTCTTCAAATATGATTTGAAAGGTATCTACTTAGTGTAAACACTTGCTGCACATTCAATTACTTACATTTTTAGCGCACAGAGCCCCAGAATCGTACTAAACCGCACACGGCTTTGTCTGAACGTAACGGCGTTCAATGTGATGATTAAAGATCAAACGGTTTGGATAAAAATGTATAAAAAAATATCACGTGTCTCTAATATAGCAGCTCTTACTGTTCACTATTTTTCTTATTTTCTTTACAGCAGTGTCATGCTGGATTTTTTTGGGGGGGGGGGAACTTTGATAGTTAAAGTTGATTGTGGTCACACACTGTTATTGTTTTGATTTTCAGGTGTGATTTCTCAGTTCTCTGAGAGGAGCTTTGACTGTTGCTGATTGGTCAAACAATCCTCATTCTGCCTACAAATGGAACCCACCCCCCCTCCAACCTTTCACATTCGGGGTTTGTACAAACTTGGGTGCATTTTGCATAACCTACCTGCCATCAATATCTGGCAGGAGCCTTTCCCCCCAATGGAATCTTCTCCCGGCGATTGTAAAAATGACCACAAGGTGGCAGAAGAGGACGTTATTTGAAATAATTGGAGCAGGAACGAGACCAGATAGGATGACCATGTCGGTATGATGACAAACAAAACCTCTTTTTCCATTTTCAGACTGCTGTTTAAGAGAAAGAAGGTCAGCCTGCAATTTAAGCCATACATACACACAATCTAATAGCTGTAGATCAACAATTTCCGAATAGTTCATACATAGTTATTTTCCAAGGACCAATGGAATTGGTGGTTCACAAAAGAAGATACTAATGTATTTGTTATGGTTTTGTAAATAGTTACGATTTAAATGTATTACCGCAAAGTTGGACGCACAATAAATGCCACACACACAAAAAGAAATTAATATTTAGACCTAAAGGCCGGCGAACAAGTGTACAGTTCAAAGAACTTATAGCAGTAAAACACACATTCCCCGCTTTTAAAGTGTCTCTTGGCTTATTTATTTATTCTCGTAAAAATTTCCATGTCAAATTTTCTTCCTTTGCCGTAAAACTGTGAAATGGCTGCTCAGTCGCCTCGTCCTAATTCTTCCATATTCAGCCTTGAGCTAATTCCTCTGCAACAATCAACATCAGCTTCAGGATGATTGGCTGGCGAAGTTGTCAGAGGAATGCGCAGTACGACCTTTCTCGCTCCACTTTCAAGTGTTTTTACAGGAATTAATAGAATATATTGGAATTAAAAAAATAAATCACTCAACCCGTTTTGGGGATTCTCTCAATATTGACTTTAATGCAATCCAACAGTTGAAAAGATAATCTACATGTTTTATAACAAGCAAAGAGATGAATAAAGAAAACCCCATCCTAAGCGTCTGCGTGACACACGAGCTCCAGTTCTGCTTGTATGGCTGCATATAGTCCTGAAGTGAGATCCTGAATCCTCACGGAACTCTTCGGCTGGAGATGCTGACAGAGCAGGTCGTGTGCGTCCGGGGTCCTGCCATCAGAGGCCCAGCGGGGTGGAGTAGAAAGGCCCACCGCAGGACGTCCTCCCACACCTGACCTTACCAAAGACAAACCTACACACAGAAAATCAATGAATATTTAAAAATGGCCATTTATCTGTTTGTTCTCTTTTCATATTTAAAAAAAAACAAAACCTAATTACAAGAACAACTTCTGAAATTATTAAAGGATTAATATTCTGGACACACTTCAATAGAGAAAACTGCTGATGGTGCATAAGAGCTCCACCCACCAATAAACTGCATTTCCTGTTCTGTGAAAGCCTGGATATTGTTTCCCCTTTTTCACTCTTGTGCAGTAAAACAGACGAAACTCAGTTTCGCTCAGCAGATTTGACAACATTACCCCGTTATCAGTCTGGTTCAAAAAGTCAAGTTCCAACTGGGTTAAATGAGAAAAAGACAGCAACGGGGTCAGAGACAGAATTAATGAGACGTTGTGCCGATGACAGGACGGCTTGGAAATAAGAAATAAAATAGTTTGAAATTTCCCAACAAAGGAAAGTGAGGACAGTCTCTCATTGGGAAGCTTGACAATGAGAACAATCTAGATAAACATCTCTGCAACTCACCTCTGTCCTTTATAGAGCTGCAGCAGCTTTTTAATTTAAATCTTCACAAGTCAGGAATCAGTCTGAACTTTTTCCTACGAGCCAGACACTGATCTTTTGTTTGCTCCTGGTCAAAACGTTTTGTGTGAATCTTTTAGCAGCAGCCGTCTGTGTCACGTCAGTTCTGTCGGGAATCTTCAGTTTGCTTAAAGTCCTTCTTCATATTCAGTCACCTTTCCAACAATCACCAGTTAGTTTCACCAAAAGAGGAGACGATATGACGGTTGTGTCTGAAGCTTTCTCGATAATAAATTCATTCCACAGTTCTCAAAGAATACTGAAGGTATAATTAGCCTTTTGGTATAATTAGTAGAAAAAACAGAGCTAATGTGAGCTTTTTGTTAGAGTGTGTGAAGCAAGATGGACTACAGAGAATCAATCTGTCACTGAAAGCACAGTTGTGACTGAAAATAAAGAAAGATTTAGAAATGGAAACGGAATCTGTGTTCAAAAGAAAAAAAATCTAAAAGATTTCTGAATCAAATGGAATCTCCGTACTTTCATTGTTATTATTATTAACTATGAACATATTCCAGATAGTCTCTGTAAAATCAATCCTGCTGCGGAAACAAAGAGCAAAAGCTTTAATATCAAAATTAACAGATTCAATGCACTCAAAACAATAATAGGCCACTGCACGCAAACACATTTTTTCATTTTTAGGAGAAGCACTAATGTCCCCCAGGTTATTTATAGGCTCCAGGAGAATTTCATCTATGACCATTTTAAAGAGTCCACTGACTGAACATGCAGATATCCTGTTATTGAGAGGAATCTCATTACGACTCAGTAATTTAATCCTCTACGGCCAGTTTAGAAACAGATCTACATGGAAGAGCTGTTTGAAATCACATAAAGACACTGGATGAGCTCATGGTGGCTTGACATTTTGTGGCCTTATGGGAAAGATTTCTTGGAATCGAAATGCAGTGGTATGATTTACATTCAGCTTAAATGTGGGTATGAGTGTTGGTCTTGATTCAGACCGAGCAGCCTTGTTCGATAAGGCCGAAGAGGAAAACAGAAAGAGATTCCACAGGTTGGTTCTCAGGGTCAAATTTAAAAAAAGTATTTTGTCCCTCCACACAGACGATCTCATACAGTGTTTCATCATCGGCGCTGTCATTGAACTGGTCCGACGTGTCATCAGTGCGCCACAAGGAGGTGATGCTCAGTGACAATACATGAACATCCACAGCAGGAATGAGGAAACGTTATTTTTGAAACAGTCAACCTCTGAATGATCACATCTTCCCTTTCACGTTCATTACAGGTCTATTTATTGAGTCCGTCTGGCACATCAGTGTGCCACCTGTCAACAGGTGAAGTGAAATACCAGATGTATCTGCTGTAAATAAGAGTAGAAAGGAAGGAGAAAGCTTCAGTACACAGGAATGTTGCCTCAGGCTGTGTACAATGCAGTATGAGTAGTAGCTACATCATTGCTAAAATAACATAATTAGGAATGACAGTTTTCAAAAATAAATACATTTTTGATTGGCCTATTCTCCTGAACTAACATAAATCTAATTGACTGCAATACAGATTGATGCGCTCATCAAGATGTGAAGATTGACGGTGGACCTCAGTGAGGAAAATGACAAGTTTATCATTCAAAATCTGCACAAATACCTTGAGACAGCACAAAGTAAACAAAAACAGGTTTTCTGCATTCTTACTTTCCTTACACATTGAAACCTGCCTCGTCATGTAATTAAAGCAAAGAAACAAAAGTTCACGAAAACAACCTGTCTTTTGTGTGCGTACGATTGCCTGTGTGAGCATAATGCTCCTTTTAGAATAAAACTGTAAAGACGGCTGCCAGTTTGGACCAGGTCAAACGAAATACATGCAATGTGATTTTTGACTTTATTTCCTTAATGTTCACACCTTCAATTTACCACAGAACCAAAAGTTGTTAGAAAAAAGTAATATTGAACTTTTTTTTTTTTTTTTTATGATAGATGCTTTGCAACAGAATTTTCATAGCTTCCACAACAGCACTGTGTTGCAGGGCCAAATGGGCCGGTGGGATTTCTGTGCAGGTGGTGGCGTATTTACGAGCTGAGAACTTATAAAGAGCCTTGAAAACATATCGAGGATTAAAAAGGAAGACAGGATTGATTTTGTCCGGTGCACTTGGTCAAGACCAATAACGAAGCAGTGTAAAAAGATGTTGGCTGTAATGTGGACAGACAGCACCTCTTCATGGGGTCTCTGTCTGCCTCTTCGGTGCTTATCAATGTTTTAGGGTTGCAACACACTGCAAAAAACACCTCCTACTGTGATTTGGAAGATTAGCATTGATACAATTTATTGTCATTTATCTATCAACACGCGTGTGAATAATTTCATTGGAACGTAATTCTTTAAAAAGCTTTTCATTTGGACAGGAGCTCCACCTCTTCACTCTGTTTTTCTACGTCCTGCGCCGGGTGAAAGACCCTGTCAGTCATATCTGCTGCACCTACCATGCTTGCAGGTCGTTCCGGCTCTGAGGTCTCTGGGTGAGAAACGCCGGCCCTAATATCACGCTCCATAACACCCTGCAGCTTTCTAGAGAGTTCCACGTCTTGCACTCAAACAGCGCACCTTCCTCTTGCTCACTCACTATGGATCGATGTCAGCTGAGTGAGACACTCACCCGAGCAAAGTGTGAACGCTCTCAAACCGGCTCGCAGACCATCTGAGGAAGAAGTGTCCAGAGGAAAGCACCTAACTCAACCGTACGGAGAAAGAAGAAAAGGAGAAGAGAGAAGATCTCCGGGGAGAGGACGCCGCGGCCCGGGTTAGGCAAGCCCGGGACTTTCCAGGGACCCACCGCTGAACGGCAGACGACATCGAGTGGTGTTTTCGTGACTTCCCAGCCCAGCTACAGAGCAACGTTTGCAAGACCAAGATTGACATCGAAGCTGCACCCTTCTCCCTGTTGCTGGAAGATTTCCCGGGGACAACCCAGACTCTGTACTGAGTTTCCTACGCCCTCCAAAGGAGATCAACTAAAGACGGGTCCATACGTGGTTGCGAAGGCCAAGCCACCACACCCTGTCCCCTCCAAAAAGACAACAATCAGGTTACCCATTTAGAGAAGCTCAGTTTTATTAGTTTTAATCCAAAGTATTATTAGTAATCAAAGTTGTGAATCATTGTTACCATTTGTATGTGTTTGAATCAAGTACTGTAGCTTAACCCTTGCCAAAATATGCTCAATAAATATAAGCATTGCATTTAAAGTACTGTTTCGTGAATTTTCAATTAGTTACTATTATAATAAATTCACCTATGTCATTCCCTGAATTCTGAATGGAAGTAAAAAGTTAAGTGAATGTGTGCATTAACATCATAAAAGGTTCTTAAAGGTTTTTCTAGTCCAAAAGGTAACTGAGTTACAAACTAATCCCTGAGGTTTACCCTAAACCTCTAAACTAAACCTAGCAACGTACACCAAGTGCCATAGTCATTTAGAGGAAAGCTGCCCTAAACAGACGTGACGGACTGGTTGGCAGTGCTTCAAGTGGATGTTTAGTACAGTTAATTGTCAGAGAGAGCGGGATTGGCGTCTGGACGTAGGCTTTTCAGGATGTTTAGCCAGGATCACCGCCTTGAGTTTCTTGAATTCATTAAAGCTCTGGTTCGTCCCATGGCTGGCTTCTTGTCTTGGAGTCCTTGACTGGGTAGCTTGATCTTTTCTTGCCTGAACTATCATCAGTGGTGGCTGCTCCTCGACGTCCTCATCGTCGGTGGGGAAGTCTTCCTGCCGGACTCGCTCCACTTCTTGGGCATACTTGTACGCTGCTTTCTTCATCCTTCGGAGCATGACATCATGCGTTATCGCCAGGAAGGACTTCCTGAAGTTCTCAGTTAGCTCTTTGCAGGCCGCCAGAGAGCCATACGAGGGCATCATCAGTATGTTGGCCCACTCTCTGAGCGTAGCCTTAACTCTCAATTCTTTCAGCCTCTCCGGGTTTTCCGTCCATCCATCCGGGATGTCATAAGTGGCTTGGTTAGCTTCAGGTATGTAGGCATCTTTGATCTCCCATCTTTGGTCACTACGGGCCCAAAACTCATGTCCCTCGCTACTCTTTCCGAAGCTCACCCTACTGACATCGGGGGGTCTTTCTTAGCCCCCTTCCTTCTTGCATACCTCAGCTCCTTAACCTCGTCCGGTGACCCATATTATACCGAGTCCAGAGGGTGGTCGTTTTCCTCCTCTTCATCTCCGCTTACTTCGCTGTCCGTGTTTAGCTCTTCGGTCTTTCTTAGCCGCCTTCCTTCTTGCATACCTCAGCTCCTTAACCTCGTCCGGTGACCCATATTATACCGAGTCCAGAGGGTGGTCGTTTTCCTCCTCTTCATCTCCGCTTACTTCGCTGTCCGTGTTTAGCTCTTCGTTCTCCTCATCTCTGGATGGTTGGGCCCGGTCACGCTCGGTCGGGGGTTCCAAATGATTCTCTCGCGCCGGGGCTGCCTCCTCCTGTGGACTGGGTACCGTGTTCCTCGTCCTTGGGGTAGGTACTCCTCTTATACTGCGGCGAGAGTCTGGTGTCGGCGCCCTCTCTGGCATGATTGATGGTTCGGCCTCTCTCGAGTTCAACGGAACTATTCTTGTGGTACGGAGGGCCGAGTAGTCCCCTTCTGGGCCTCGGGCTCTCGTAACTTCCTCTCGGCTGTACTGCAACCTCTGCTCCACTGGTCCTTTCCAGGCTGACAAGGGGTTAGCGGTGGGAAAGAGCTTCGCGTAGCTGTGCTCTCTGCTTGCTGCTCCTGAATTCCCCGTCGCCTTTGGTGTCGAGGAGAGCCTCACTCTGGCCCCCTGGGAGGCCTCTGGCTGCTCTCCCTCCTCCTCCGGTCGTCTGTCGGTCTTTTTCTTGGCTCTCCCTCCCCTTGTTTCTTCTGTCACCTGCAAGGACTTCAGCACTTGTTGTCTTCGCTCATCTGCTTGGTCCTGCGAGATCATGATCACTATTTCCCTTATGTTGTTGCACGTTGGTTGATCCATGATCTGCATACGCGCTGCTCTAGTCACCGCTTGCTCCGCGACTTCCCAGGGCAACTCGTAGGATCTCAACCCGTTGACACTCATTACCACTCTCTTGTACTGCAGCTTGCTCGCATACTTCAGGCCTTCTTCTATGGCTGCGGCTAAGTCCTCACGGTAGATGACGATGCCTTTCACTGGGGCATATTCCGGTGCCAATACATGCAGCATGGCAAAGTGGGGGAGGCTCCCGCCGCTGGTAACCACCACCGATCGTCCTTCCTTGGGCTCTAACCGATGCCTGTGGGCTCGTTCGTCTCGCTCTCTGTGATATCCCTCACCTTGCTTTCTATCCAGGGCCTTCCTGAATGTAGCATTCCGGACTTTTAAGTTGCGACCTGTGACCCCCAGGAACCCATATGCACGGATTTCCCAGGGGTCACCCACAAGGAAATGAGCCTCACTCCTACCTGTCATGGTGGCAATGAACAGGGCCAAGAATCCACCTTGGTCCGCTGGCTTCTCTCGTCTTCTTGTTGGTGCACTTAGTCGCTCTCCCTCCGGAGCTCCCGCAGTAGCTGGTCATGCTGCCTCGCCCTGGGCGCCGCCTTCACTTTCTCAATTGTCAGGAGTGGCACCATTCTAGCTTCTTCGGCCAGCATTTTTACCACGGGATCGTACCTTGGCGAGGGGCTCACCAGAGTTTGCATTCTTGAGACTGCCGATGTGCTTCTTTTGTCTGTTAGACTTTCACCCACCATTCCAGCCAGGTGGTTATGTTGTCCTTACTTCTACAGTGGGTGGGACATGGATATATCTGCTGCCACTCGGTCCCCACTGTGCGGTTTGACGTGAAGAACTCGTATTGGTCAACCCTGCTTTGGATTCGTTTCTTCAGTTCTGACTCATTCGTGCCTGGATTGGCTTCCTTTACGCTGTTTCTCACTTCTTCCTCCCAGGAATCCCAGCCGTCTCCCAGCAGGAGTATTTGGTAGGGTTGCAACTCGCGGGACCTCTTGTGGCTCTCTGACGCTGTGGACGCACTCTGGGTCCCGTCATTAACGCTCTGTGATGCCGCATCGGCTGAGGGTATCTTCTGCCCCGTCTCCAATTCTTCAGTCTGGGAAGGATTTTCCCACTTGGATCTTTCATCCATCGTCTTTGTCGTCTCGAGTCGTCTGCTACCTCAAAGCCTCTCTTTCACGCTTCGAGCAGGGATGAGGGCAGACTTGGTCAGGCTGCTTCGCGGTCTCGCCTGGACTTGCGCAGATGTCCTTCGATCTCCGCGTCTTCTTCCTGCGGCGTCCTCGGCGCTTCTCTGCAGGTTCAGTAATCCCGAGCTAGGAGTCGGTCAATCACTGCTTCTTTATGAACTTGAGTAACGTTTCTTCTTACTCCAGGTTCTTCTCTTTTCGGCTTGACTGTGGGGGCTATCGGAGCTCTTCCTTAGAGCCTCGAGCCCATCCAGGGACGCCAATTTGTTTAGTCACGCCGATCTATAGCCCCTCGGAACGGGGGATCGGACCAGCTCTCCGTTAATAGGGTCAGGCTCTAACTGCCTAGGGATCTAAAATACCTGGAAAGATTCAGTAGAACAATTAAGCTGGTGACGAGGAATCTCGCCTAGCCTCTAACTGCCTACGTCCAGACGCCAATCCCGCTCTCTCTGACTATTAACTGTACTAAACAGCCTCTTGAAGCACAGTCAACCAGTCCGTCATGTCTGTTAAGGGCAGCTTTATTCTAAATGACTATGGCACTTGGTGTAAGTTGCTAGGTTTAGTGTAGAGGTTTAGGGTAAACCTCAGGGATTAGTTTGTAACTCAGTTACCTTTTGGACTAGAAAAACCTTTAAGAACCTTTTATGATGTTAATGCACACATTCACTTAACGTTTTATTTACATTCGGAATTCAGGGAATGACATATTTGAAATTATTATAATAGTAACTAATTGAAAATTCACCAAACAGTACTTTAAACGCAATGCTTATATTTATTGAGCATATTTTGGCAAGGGTTAAGCAACAGCACTTGATTCAAACACATACAAATGGTAACAATGATTCACAACTTTGATTACTAATAATACTTTGGATTAAAACTAATAAAACTGAGCTTCTCTAAATGGGTAACCTGATTGTTGTCTTTTTGGAGGGGACAGGGTGTGGTGGCTTGCCTTCGCAACCACGTATGGACCCGTCTTTAGTTGATCTCCTTTGGAGGGCGTAGGAAACTCAGTACAGAGTCTGGGTTGTCCCCGGGAAATCTTCCAGCAACAGGGAGAAGGGTGCAGCTTCGATGTCAATCTTGGTCTCGCAAACGTTGCTCTGTAGCTGGGCTGGAAAGTCCCGAAAACACCACTCGATGTCGTCTGCCGTTCAGCGGTGGGTCCGTGGACAGTCCCGGGCTTGCCCAACCCGGGCCGCGGCGTCCTCTCCCCGGAGATCTCCTCTCTTCTCCTTTTCTTCTTTCTCCGTACGGTTGAGTTAGGTGCTTTCCTCTGGACACTTCTTTCAAAGATTGTCTGCGAGCCGATCGATCGGTCCGAATCTCCGGAGATTTCTTCAGGGGAAGGTTCCTCTTCTGCGAAGGTCTCCGTCGAACTCTCTCTACTCTCCCTGGGTCCGAACCTTTTATACTCTCAAGTCCTACTGTTACTCCCTCCGTTAGTCACTCTCTCCATGACTTGCCTTTTTCTTTTGTTTACACACCTTATCCCTCTGTCCCCTTTGCTCTAATTTCCACTTCTGGTTATCTAAGGCACAGGCGTCACATGAAACATTACTCACTTCCTTTTAGAAACACACTGGTTCAAAACTTATCAATTCACATCATACATTTCTACTCACAGAAAGAAAACTTTGATCGTGACCCAACTCACCACTCACCGTCTCCTCCCATCTGAGTAAACTGCAGCAGACCATCTATCATGGAAGTATACAGAAGTTTCTGGAATATAGAGGTCTGTTCCTTTAGCGATAATGGGATTTGGCTTTTAATCCCCACGAGGATTGTATGAATGAATGAATCTTTATTTCGAACAAAAAGAAAGAAAGAAAAAAAAGAAACGTTAAAATTAATAAAACAAAAACAAAGAAACAACACAATCCACTTGATTTACATTGGTATTATCAAAAAGGAGTAGGAAGAAGTAAACACTTATTGGCTCCTTCCCCTCAAACGCTCCTGTATCCCTGTCAACCACTCAGTGACAAAAGTTCCTCACAATTTAATCTAACACCAACGGTTGCACAGATGCTTATAATAAACTATGGTACATTTTGATGCAATATTCTCCATTTCAACAATCAAAACCTCACAAAGATGAACTATTGTAACTGTCAAGAATATGTTGTTTATATCTTTTTTAAAACTGACTTATATCGGATATTTGTTTTATCTCCATTCCTAATTTATTCCACCTGCAAAGAAACCTTTCAGAGTAGTGCACACTTTATAAATCTTGCAATTTAGCGTCTCTCTAAAATCATAACGACTCACTGTTTCACAGAACATTTTCTGGATATTACCCTGTAGTAAGTCATTTTGTGCTTTTGTACATTATTTGAATGGTTTTGAACTCCACCAGATCAGTGAATTTGACATTTTTTGCTTGTAAAAATAATGAATGAGTGTTCTCATGAAAACCCACCCGGTGAACAATTCTTATTGATCTTCTCTGTAGTATACCGATTCCCCAGAACTCTACGCAGTAAGTAAAGTAAGGCAACACTAGTGAATTATAAAGAATGTAAAGTCATTCATAGTCTAATAGCTCATTAGCTTTGGCCAGGACTGCGACACGTCTGGGAAGTTTGTTTTGAACATGTTTTGTACAATGGGAGAGATGGGAAGAACAGTAGGGGATGTCAATCTAGTGTCAATTGCATTTTATTAATTTCTCCTTAAACCTAACTTAACTCTTAAACCTGGCAGAGTGGAGTCAGTGTATAGACATGACCAAGATTTGACTGACCGATACTTTATGATAGGAATCATTAGAATGTCCTTGTATTTTGTTTTAAGTGTATAAATTCTGTGAAATATTCCTGCAAAATCCACCGTCTGCCACTGCGCGGAGGATCAAACCGGACTGTACACACAAACCCCATAGCTGTTGTCTAAATGGCCCATCATTTCTGATTGTTTACGAATGTAATAAAATGTCCAGTTTTCTTTGCTTTTCAAGAAACATGTATTTACAATGACCGGGTCTTGGCTCATTATACTACTGTACCTTATTGTTAATGAAATAATCCTTAAATGAATTGCCTTGTGGGCATCTCCACTATACTCACAAAAAGAGGGAGAGACACCAGAGTACTAATCTGCCCGCCAAATGTCTGGAGGAAAAATATCATTGTGAGGTTATTGTGTTTCCATTACCATGGGCTGCTGTGGCTCGGTTGGTAGAGTGGTCATCTAACAATAGGAAGGTTGCAGGTTTTATTCCCATCTCTGCCTGTCCACATTCAAGACACTGAAGCCCAGACTGCTCCCAATCAGTGTGTGAATGGGTGAATGTGACTAATGATGCAAAGTGCTTTGGGGACTGCTCACACAGTTGAGAAGTAAAATCCATTCACCATTATGACATGATTAAAACAGTGAGACATATTTTGGGAAAGGATGGAGTGTCAAGAAAATAAGATTTATTCATTGCATGGTTCCTTATTTTATTTATTCACTTGTCTAGTGAGATTTGAAACAAAATAGTATTTTGTTGTTGTATTTTGAATATCTAAAGTGAAGGAGCATAATTTTTCTTATTGTTTTAACCAGATATTTTTATGTAAATTCACACTCTGATTGATTAAGAACAATTATTCCAGAGACGACAAAGCATTGTATCACTGACGGTGTGCGCACATGAATGATGAAGCCAAATTTCTTGCTCAAGAACTGAATTTTATTTTGGCACACATTTAAGCAGTACTTAGAGGGTCTGATCACCGGCAGCATCGCTCCAACCCACGGTGCCACACAGTCAACACGAAACTCCAACTAAATAAACCCGACAAAGACATACGAATGACAAAGGAACAATAACCAACAGCAATGGAATAACAGAAACACAGAACTACAACACATAACCATGGCAACACATAAACAAAGTCTTAAGAAGGATTTCTCACAATCCCCTCTGGCGCTCCCTCAGTCCACTGCGGTCGCTATGTTTACCAACTTTCTGTGAATTTGTGTGTTTGGATGAAACAATTCATTTTTAATCCATACTTAAAGTATAAAAACCTTGATAAGTGAACTTCCAGCATCAGCATTTCGAGGCCAAGTTTCCTCTTCTCCAGAAATCAAAATACGGTCCCCTTCCTGTAGGGACTGTCTCCTCTCTGCCATCTAGACCATTTCATTACTGAATTTCATTTCATTTCATTACCCAATTCACCCTCAATGGATGGATTGACTACCTTGCATGGCAGCCGCATCCATTAGTGTGTGAATGTGTGTGTAATTGGGTGATTATGATTAACAATGCAAAGCATTTTAAGGACTGCTCACGCGGTGGAAAGTGCGATAACTATTAAAGGAGCCGGTCCTGTACCAGTTACTGAGGGAACACTGATCCCAGTTTGGCGTGGCTGACGTGTTGTTTGGGCCGCTGCATATCACTCCGATTGCTGCGTGATGTTCAAGTATAGTCATATACTTCTTCTTTGTGCCACAAATGATTAGTGGTTGGTTGCCACAGCAGTACGCCATTGCTGTTTAAATCCAATATGGCCACTGGGCCTACTATGCTTTTTGGAAAATAGCTATATCTGCTGTTCTGGTAGAATTATGGCTATAAATTTAGTTGTCTGTCCCCAGGTATTCAATGGTGAGTATTGCAAATATGCAACCAGATTTGAAATTAGGTCTTTAGGTCATGAGAAAAATACCCGATGGCCGTCAGTGGTGATTTCCGTAACGTGTTCAGTGGTGTTTCTCACGTTCTACAACAGTTACAAAAATCATTCTGGGGACTAAATATAGCTTTTTCAGATCAATGAATCAGTTTAGCCACGTTTTGCAGTCATATAGTTACTTCCTGTGTAATGGCACACAGGGGCCCTAAATCAAATTAATTGAAAAAACATAGCTGCCTAGTTTTTTCTGAACAGTATTTGAGAGTCTGAAAGGCTCCATACAGATCATCAATTTTCTCTTCCTTATCCAAGTCATCTCAAATGTTACTCTTGGTCAGTGAAACCATTTCACATACATCTGAAGAAGTATGTGATGCCCATCCAACATCAATAAACTCAATTTCAGAAATTTCATCATCTCCAAAGAATTCATGACCATCCGGTTTTGGTCGTCCATATCTGTGGCCTGCAGCGATTTTCTGCTGACGTATGTCAGTCTGAAAGTGACGAGATAAGAGTCTAATTTAATGATTTTGGAAGTACATGACTCATTTTTGTTACAAGATGTGAGAGCATACATATTGGTTTAGTACTGACTTGATAAAGTCTGCCGGTGAAGCGATGCCACACGTCTCATCATTTCTCCATTTTTCACAGGAATTGTCTGTAATGAGTGAAGTCTTCAGATCACACCTGTAAAACAGCCTCATGTCTGGCTCATCTTTTTGAAGAATGAACCTGTGTCCTTAGAAGTGTAACCTTCTAAGAAAACAATTTCTCTGGGTGAAATTTCCAGAGCGGCATTATTGAGTTAGACAACATAATCCTGTTATTCAAATTTGGCTGCCACAGTAATAACCTAAATTGTCATTGCAAGCAGGTGGATTGACAGTTTCTTCTGGAAAGGTGGTGAAGTAAGTACCTTCAGTTTGGAATTCTTAGGGGGCAAGAATACTGCTGAAGGCCGGGGTGGAGACGTGGTCAAAGTGATGACTCCATTTCAGCGATGTTCTGTGAAAAGGAAAACAGGGATTACACAATAATCTGAATCGACTGGCATGGATGTATATACACTGGCTTGGTGATGAACCACAGGGGGGAGCAACAGGTAGAAAGGAAATAGGTTCATGAGGTGTGTGAGGTGGTGAGGGAGGAGGCATGAGAGGGCGATTGAGGATTTCCACAGCAGCAGGAGAGCAGCAGTGCCGAGTGTGACATCGAGGTTAGAAACAACAAGCATGTTCTGTTTACAAGCATCGATCTGTGACAGTGTAGATCACTCATGACACACGCACTGCTGAATATTCTTTAAAATACACACACGCACGCACGCACGCACGCACGCACGCACGCACGCACGCACGCACGCACGCACGCACGCACGCACGCACGCACGCATGCACACACGCACGCACGCACGCACACACACAATCCCTTGTAAATAATCTATATACATAATTGAAACCTATAATTTATGAATATACATTTATACAAAAATCTATATCCAAGTATATACACCCTAAACATACTTTATTTTTGGAGGGATGGGGGGGGTGGGTAGCAGCAGGGGTAGCAGGTAATGGCAGCTTCTTTGAGTCAGAAACTGCACCAGGTGTTATATCAACTGCAACCTTTCGACTTTTGCATTTTTCACTGGAGTTTATTACTAATATGGGAAGCTTTGTCTTTTTTGCTTCTGCTCATTGATGTTTGACTGTCCCTCCAGAGCAGTTCTGCCTCCGAGTGTTCGCATACCTCAACAGATAGACACTTCATTGATCCCAGGGGAAATTTAGGCATCTAGTATCTTATAAAATCCCAGTCTGCGGTACACGTACCTATACAAATGGGTTCATTCCTACAGTTTTGATATACCCAGCATTACACTCTGACTGCAGCCTTTTCTGTCACCAGGCCTGAGCTCTGCTTTCACTCTGCCAAACACAGTGGCATAAAACTGTTCCTAAATCACTGCACTTCTGGATTGTATTTCCTTCGGCACTGGTCTTTTGCACAATTTCCTGTGAGGACAGTGTTTTGCTTTGGCCCTTTAGAAAACAAACAGATAAAGAGTGAAGGTGAACATCATTTGTGCTAACCTCCCAAACGTGCCGTGTCAAAATTTCTTAACATGACTGGAAACATCTCTAAACAAATGTGAACAAAATTTTTTACATAAATCACATGGACAACACAGACATCTCTCAGTTGTTGCCCTCAAGACAAGTTACACACACGCTCTTTAAATCGTCTAAAAAAAGACAAAAAAAACCCCAAACTTCACCCCTCAAAAATATCCATAACATGGACTCAGACCAGAATATCTTAGTTCTGAAAGACCAATTCTAGCAAACAGCCGCTTGAAACTGGCTGAAAAACCAACTTCAGGCTAGAATTGAAAGTATGCCCTTGTAGAGCCATGTACAATGCTTGAAAAGTCCAACAGCATTGTTATCAGTGTCCAGTGTGTTATATAACGTACAAATTAATGCCATAATTATCTGATGTGCCAGCATTAAAAGCATTTCCCCCAAACTATTCAATTTGTATATTGATAATAATATTAATAAAAAAAAAGTTAGCTTAAAGCAAAGTACAGTACAGTTCTTTGTCACATGATGCGGTCCCACACACTGCCCTGCTACTGGACAACTTACTTTTTTTTTTTTTTATATTTCGCACTTTTGAAGCAGAAAACATGGCCAAAGCCAAACGTGTTTCCATTTGCCCAAAAAAGGAGTAGGAGGAAGTTTAAACTGACAGATGATCCGACTCAGTTGGTTTAGTTAGCCACTAACTGAACAGTGACGTGAAACTCAAAGATCAGCGGGCCTGTGTGTGCAAGCTTGACCTGGCTGATAAAACAACAAACACCTAGTGGATGTGGATGAGGACCCCCCCCAAGTAATCAGTGATGGTGCCTCTCTGTCACGCCCGTCCACTTCCCATTTAAATAAAACATAAATATTAAAGAAAAAATATTCATATACATATTCATTACGATGAAAGGAGCAATAGGTGTGTTCAACAACAACACTTTTTTTTTCTGAATTTAAACCAGAAAGGAACAGTTATTTCCACAGTGATAATCAAAACACATCCGCGAGAGCAGGATGAAATAACATGACACATTTTTACATTATGCCTTAGATTACTTTTCTTGCACCTCCAGCGCAGAAGGGGTTTATGTACTGTGTGATTGTGAAGCAATTTCATCAGATCTCTTAGATTGGCAACAAATAATCAAAAGAACAAACAGTATCAATCCAATTTTCTTCTTGCATGGGAAGAAGGGCTCATGAGGAGAGTGCGGTGCCAGCGTATCGTTTCCCCCGACGGCATAATGTCCTACCTGTCGTTTTGAAAGATTCAGAAGTGTTTTTAAGTGTTTCTCATAGAGACAAGAGCTGATAAAGGAAGAGAGTCCAAGAGGGACAAAGGTCATTTTTGAAATAGTTGGAAACACACACAAGAAGAAAAAATTAATAAATTAGCATTTAATAAAAGATATGATGTATGTAACTATAGATTAATGTGTGTTTTAGAATGAAACCAAGTAACGTTCCATCTGTAGTTTTAATTTAAACAATAAAATACTAAATATTACAACCTCACTGGAGACAAAGTTATGCTTTAATTCTTCAGAGGAGTAACTGACTAACTCATGTTTTCCCACCAGGTCCTTTTGTGGTTTTATGTAGTTATTACTGCTGAGTTTGTTGACCCTTTGTTACTGGCGCTGCCCTCAGCAGGCTCCCCTCATCTTGGCCTTAACTGTTGTCAGCTGTGTGAAAGATTTGACAGGTTGCCGTGGGTGTACCAAAACATCATTGGCTGCAGAGGAAACCTTACTGGACAGCGGCTGGTGCAGCCGTGGACCTGGGTGACAGCTGCTCAGCATCCGAGGGAGAGGAGCAGAGTGTTCGTGGCTGAAGCTGTTAATATTTGTGCAGCATATACATGGAATGGAATTACAGTACGTAGGTATGGGAGCTGGGTGTGTCTGTCCCTCTCTCCTTCCTTTCCATTGGTTTGCTTCCGATTAGTTTTTTTGTTGATAATTGTGTACCTTTTGTTTCTTAGTTCTGCCTTTTGCAAGACTCTACTTTAAATCACTTGTTTGGTTGTTGTGTTTACTTTAAGCTGCCTAACTTTGTTGGTACTAGTTTGTGTTGGTTCTTGCAGTTTTCGTTATACTTGTTCATCCATAAATCCCGACATTCAGAAGTGAGAAAAATAAATCGGTTTTGTCTCTTGCGTCCCCCTTTCTCTCCTCAAGTCAGGGTTGTAACACCCTTCAATCAGTTAGAATATGAACTTGTCAATGCTCTAGAGTACAGACTAGGTTCTGATGAAGTCCAGTTTACCTCTTATCGTCATACAATTACTGTAGATGTCAATATCTTCCTTTTGTTTGTCTGGACAAGAACAATATAACCAATAGCGTGATCCCATTGTGTTGCTCTGTGTGTTTATGTGTAGGCTACATCACCGTTGTCAACCGAAATCTATTTAAACACAGCGTGCAAGCACCACTGGGGGACTTTAATATGGCTCTATAGAACACAAATACAATACAAGAAGTACAGAAATCCATGGTGGCCATAAGTCCCCTCGTCTAAAATAAATAGGTGAGGTGAAGACAGATTTTTAATTTTGGTTACGTGTGTTATGCTAAATGAGGCTCTGCACGTGTTTCTGACAAGTTCATATCACGTGTCTCACTGTTTTGGTTTAGTGCAGCCAAAAGTTGTGCGCTATTGTAAATCAATTTAGATATTAAAATGTAATTCTGCTGAGTAATGCTAATATATATATATATATATATATATATATATATATATATATATATATATATATATATATATATATATATATATAGATTGCATTTACTTTTTTGTAACCCCATTAAGTAACACCATTACATGTAATCCATTACTCCCCAAGCCTGCTCATCAACAGGTCTGGAAGAAAATCACTGTTATCCCATGCAGTGTCCTTGAAAGGCATAGTGCGTGTCTGCGTGCACGTGAACTCTTGTCAATCACTCGTTCCCCACCAACCCTCCTTCACTTCACACAAACAGGTGCCGCCTCTCATTTGTGCTGCAAGCAATCACTCCTAGCTCGGCATGGCTTGCTGAATATTATCATGCTGCAGCTTCATCAGCGCCGGCACTGCACTGTATCAGTGAGGAAATGAAGCGAGCGCTGTGCAGCTCATTCTGGCTCACCATCAAGGTCTTGTTAGTGTTCATTTGAGGAATACAGTGAAGTGGGAAAATGAAGCCACGTATAGTGGATAGAAGCCAAAATACACCTCTCGGCACCTGTACGATGAGATGTATGCAAATTGCATGTAAATCTCCTTATGTTTCACACATTGCGCTTATTTCTTACTGAAGTTGAGAGTGATGGGTTCCGTGATGCTACACAGTAGGAGATACTTCAAATGACTTTAACACAAGTCATTTAAATAGTTAGTTCATTTATAACACTGCCATTTATCTGGATTGTAGGTTTGGTCGTTACTGCAGTGAGATAGTGAGACTGTCAGAAAAAGAAACAATCTCATGGATCAGCCAGAGTGAAATGATCCAAATTCTGCTAATGACAGTGTTTCACATTCAGTCATGTGACCTGCATCCTTCGCACAAAACAAGCAGATTTCTTTGGATTGAGCCTATTGCACACAATAACTCTCCTAAGTTTCATTCATTCATTCATTCATTCATTCATTCATTCATTCATTCATTCATTCATTCATACTTTGTACTAGGGCATTGACAATGTGGGACGTCTGTGAGCAAATAATATTATGATATAAACAAAAACATGTGTCATGATGATGCAAATGGAATCAGATTGCATGATCCATTAAACATTAAATTCACCTTTGACTTTATTCATTTTGTTTTAAAAATGTGCTCTATTTCCATCGTTACCTGCTGAGACCAGACGGTTGATACCTTTTTATTCACGCAGCAGAGTGCTCTGGTTCAACACAATGAATTCTGAATAATAAATAATGAGTAAAAATAGAAAACCTGAACCATAAAACAATATAACATTGTATGTTGATCTGTCCATTGCTGCCTGTCCAGGTTTAGTGCAGCTTGTTAGACTTTTTTGATTGATGTGACTTTAAAGCATTTTAATTATTCAAGCGCAGCCAAACACTCATTTTGATTATCTTAATTAGTATTTCTGTTTATAATTTTTTTTTTACATCCTTGTGTACAGAAAAGGTGTTTCTCTTGTTTCCATGTGGATCTTATTTAGTTCCAGTGATTTGTCTGTTCTTTTGGTTTTATTTCTTTAATAATTTGTCATTTCTTTTGTACATTTTGTACCGATCACATAATCCCCACCACTTGTTTGATCCTCTTTTCAGTTGCTGGAGGTTTGTGGTGCTGGTGATGTGGTTGGTCGAGTCCCACATCATCATCATCATCATCATCATCATCATCCAGTGTGCCATGTACCTCTGCGTGCAGATTTCCTTCACTCATCGGTCTCCCTGTCATGCATCTAGGTGGTTTGTATATTTCCTCCTTTACTGTATTTGTTTTTGGGAAGACTCCTCCCCTCATCTGTTGGTCATTGTCTAATATTAATCTCTCACGCTGGAATTTCCCTTCCTCGATTTGTGTGAAAGGTGTTTTATGTTATTTTATTAGTACTGTTGATAAATGTTTTAACAGTTTTAACTTGGAGCCCCATGTCATGCCAATGAACTTGTGTCCTTAGAAGTGTCATCTTTTAAGAAAACTATTTCTCTGGGTGAAATTTCCAGAGTGGCAATATTGAGTAAGTCAACATAATCCTGTTGTCCAAATTTGGCTGCCGCATTAATAACCTTGATGGTCATTGCAAGCAGGTGGATTGACAATTTATTCGGGAACGGTGGTGAAGTAAGTACCTTCAGTTTGCAATTCTTAGGGGGCAAGAATACTGCTGAAGGCCGGGGAGGAGACGTGGTGTGCTAGGCGAAAGGTTCCTGGTCAAAGTGAAGACTTCATTCCTGTCAAAGAAAACAGGGATTACACACAGCGGCTGTATGTATGATGCTCTGGGACGTCTCCCAACCTCTGCAGGGCTGGGATCCATAGTTCCAAAGGAGATGAACATTCCTCTAGGCTCTATTTAGTGACCCCCAAATCTGATTGTTGCGTTAACAATTTTCAGGCTGTGTGTTTTTACCTGGACAAGGTGTGATCTCCGAGTTTAGGTTATGATAACGAGCTAATTATAACTCAAGTATTATTATATTGACAGCATGTGTTTGCTGACTGAACACAAAGTGCAATGAATGATTCATTTGGCCACTTTGGTGACATGTGTGGAAACAGGTGAATTGTGTTTTAGGTTTTAGGAAATGTGCGTGTGCTTTTAGGAATGACGAAAAGGTTTGGGTGTTTGTGGTACAGGAACCAGGTTTTGTGATTTAGCAATGGAGAAAAAACTGTAAGATGTTGTTGATGTGGTTCCTGTTCCTATTTGCTGCGAACATTCTGTTTCCGAAGACATTTATGAAGATTTATTTATAATTGGTAAGAATAGTCTGTCCTGTTGTTTGAAGCCAGTCATTATAGTCACAATTACACAAACTGATAAGACCAATCTGGTGTGACATGAATGCTGAAGTCACCAATATTAAATATATTTTAGTCACGTTACCTGTTAGTGGTGAGAATTAGGTGAACACTTCATAATTAAAGTTGATAGAAGCAGGAAAAATAGTCAAGCATAAGGATTTGAGTGCGTTGACAAGGGGGAGAAAATTGTGAAGGTTCAGAAAACTGGGTTGGCGCTTCTTCAAAGCTTCATCTCCTGTGGGGTTTTCCCAGTTCAGTCTCCAGCTAAAGGGGTCCAAGAAATGAAGAACAGGAAAAGCTGCTTCAGATGAAGGTTTCAGAAAACACTATCCTAAATGAGACTGAGCCCTGTCCATCTCTAAAAGGACCAACAATCCAAATGAGAGCGTCAAAACTGGACCATACACAGTCACAAACACTTTCTTTGCTCTCACATAGATGGATGTATGCATGTGCACCACTTACCTATTGACTTTGACACTTACCCCCTACCTAAAGATGTGTGCAGATCGTCATGGAAACCGTGTTCACTGATAGCAGTGGCCACTTTTAGCAAACTGAAACAAAAACACTAAATAGTTCAGGGCTGGTATGACAATAAACCATCTGAGACTTTGCCTTCAAATCCTTCAGTTCTAAAGTCATTCAAACATCCGTGGGACATTCTGGACAAACAAGTCAGATCCATGAGGACTTATTTTTTAGGATTTTAGGGATGAGGTGCAAACATTTTGGAGCATGGTCCTTCAGGGGTCTCGTGGATTCAATGACAATTAAGGCAGTTTATGTCTACAAAAGAAGGAGCTACACATAATTAGACAAGTGGTGTCAATGTTATGACTGCAGGGGGCTCTCTCTTTTGTTTATTTGGACTACAAACATTGTTTGAAGACGGACTTGGAAAAAGCTTAGTGCATCTTTCAAAAAACTATTTGTTTTCCTTATTGTTAGGAAATCAAATAAAAACAAACTGACCAAATTATACATTTCTTGTGCTTGCATTTGTGTGGAAAAATTCAGAATTTGCATTTGAAAATACACTTTTGAGTTGCAAGTCTTACTCTTATAGAATAGAACCACAGTTGAAGCAGCCATACAAATTATATCTAAACGGTTTTCTAGTAGTGTGGCTGTCATTCGGTAAGTGATCTTTTCACTGGTCTCTGTCTGAAGAACAAAAATCAAAGGTTGTGCAGTTGAACACTTGCAAAGCTGAGATACAGCCGCACCCACGGGTGACCTTCACCTGGAACAACAGAGACTCTACTGCTGTTTCTATCCGGCTGGAAGGTCAGCGATATATTTGCCTCTGCGTTTTCAGAGGCTTTTTGCGGACGGCTGAAAATCAAGTTTTTCAGTAATTGCACTTGCAGATGTGGAGCCTCGGAATGCAGATTTGACTGATTGCAGGACACCTGACTTCTGAAATACAAATCTCAGCCAAAGACACTGTGCTTAAAAGTGGAACCACAAGGATCAATTTTCTAAGTGCCGAATTACCTTACAGGCATCTCAAAGCTCTTTAGCTCTTAGATTGAGACCAATCAAGTCTCAGAGCAACTGAAAGGTGACCGGTTCCCTCAGTGGTCACAGGGTGTACGGATTTGACTAAAGTGCACTGCAGGTCTGTTCACCCTTGGCTTGGCTTTGTCCCTCCATCAGTTCCCTCTTGTCAATTCACTTGGCATTTTTCGTCAAGCACAAAACCATTTAAAGCAGCACTTGTCTGGACAACCCAGGGGCAACCTTGTTGTCCTTAAATAATTTAAGTAAATAAATTTTTCTTTTTGAAGGGATTGTGACCTTTCAAGTGTTTAATGCTCTTGTATGACCAGCCTTTTCCTGAGCAATGTATTCAGTAATGTTCTCAATACAAATTGGATACAGATAATTTTGAAATCGAAATTGTGTGTATTACTATTGCCTAATTATTCTACTTGATATCCACAAAACATTTTAATTTAGAAATAATCTTTTCAGAGTTATTGTTCAAGTTGCTTGTATGTATCATGCATTTATTGCGTAAGTGGGTTACTTTGCTTTTGCACAAGTGGCCTCTCCAGAAGGATATAAAAAACACACTGGCAGGAGCAGCTGTTTTCAATTATTGTCATAACTGACATTGAGTGCATTAATTAATTAGGCGATGAGTTAATGACTTTTCTTTGTGTTGTGTATTTAGGTGTAATGTTGGAATATATATATATATATATATATATATATATATATATATATATATATATATATATATATATATATATATATATATATATATATATATATATATATATATATATATATATATATATATATATATATATTAGATGCAATGATTTGAGTTTTACTTTGAAATTTTGTTAATCAAAAACAATAAATTTCAATTATTTTAATTAGAATCAAAACTCTTAAGTTAAGAGGGATTAGAAAGAGAGACAATACAGATGGAATAATACAAACTATGACTAAGTGAACTTATTTGTAAAATGTGGTCATATAATAGCAATTCGTTGTAATTATAATTTTCTAAAATTGTATATTTTGACATTATAAAATATTTATTGTGGAAATAACTATGGCTGTCTGCTTGTGAATTACAGTAATTTGGTTACCTAATAGAAAAGATACATTTTAATGTGGTACAACACTTTGATTGAATCTAATTGGATAACATTGAATGGGAATCTGGACTAGTAACCTGTTTTGGAAATACAAGTGACCTGAGGGCTTAAATGGTGTGTGGAAGAAGTGAAACTCCAGTGTCTAACGAGGCTGACCGGCGATTCAGTTAATGGCGAGCCTCCCAGTCGACCTTTGAGCCTCCACTACATGGTTCAATGTATTCTGTGGTAGAATTGTGTCAGTCCCACTGACCAACACCAATGAGAGCCTATACGTTGAATATTTTACTTGCTCTTGGCTACTACCCCTGACTTATTGACTTGCACTTTGATTGGATCCACAACAGACAATTTCAGAACATTTTAGAATGTACATTTGATTAGATTTTTTTTTTCTCTTCTCCATGGTTTAATGGGCCCATGAGTATTGCATTATAATTACATTTTGCACTGTTCAAATAAGTGTTCAAAAGTAAAAAAACAAAAAAAACAATAACTGCCTATACCTGTGTCCACTGGTTACTGCTATTACTCTTAGCTCCTACGAACACAGGTAGTGACATGTATGTACATACATACTCAGAAGTGGGTTAAAAGCAAACATACATTTCAAAGTTTACCTGCCACAGCCACACAGACTCAACCAAAGTGAGTCTTAAGAAGATGAGACACTGTAAGCAAATTTGAAATCACTGAACCTATGGGTGAGTACAAAAACAAAATTAAGTTATTTGAGTTTAGTAATATAAACAACGGATGCCAGTCATTATTTAAAGCTTTCAGTAGAAGCTTGATGTGGTTGTATTTTGTCTCTTGCTGTTTGGCTCCATTATAAAGTTTTAATTTGGGAACACCCACTATTTTATAACCCCCTATAGGTTTATATTGTGCATCTGGATGCATTCATGGAAATAGTCAAAGCTCTATTGATCTCAGATCATCATGACCTTTATCACACAGCTGCATTTCACTTAAAATAAATAAAGAAATAAAAAGCCACCTGCGCTGGAGTGAAACCAAACTTGCGGAGTTCCCTGAGCTCCTTTAGTCTCAGTGAGAGAGCTGAACTCGGACCTGCGGCAGTCTCTTAAAATCCCCCTTCCTCTTTTTCCTCGATTCACACTTCTTCCTCCACCACTTAACGGAGGCTCTCCGGCGGGAGATCGTCTTCTCTCCCCCGCAGGATCCCTGCTTGGATCTGCACGCACTGTGGCGGCAGGGCTACTGCAGCGCGGCGCGGCACGGCGCGGTGCGGCGCACCGGAGCGGAGCGGAGCGGAGCGGAGCGGCACTGGAGGAGAGCGGAGCAGAGAAGCGCACAGGAGAGGACAAGAGGAGGAGGAGAGGAGAAAGGACGGACTGTCACCCCCACCTCTCCAACTGGCGGGATTATACTCAGCGCCAGCCCGTCGCTTCAATATGCCTGTGGGGACTAAAGGACTCTCTGGGATTACCGCGCTGATCGCCTGGTTGCTGCTGGATTCCTGTGGGACAGGTGGAGAAGGTGAGCGGCTCTGTGCGCTTCAGGCGCTGCCTGCCTGGGACATTCAGAGGCTTGTTTGGTTGAAAGGGACCCCCATAGTCAAATATTACACTGAAACATCACTTAGCTGTAAGGACATTTACCAAACCACTGGAGGCACACCGTGTCGCTGCAGACACACTGCATTCAGAATTCTCAGCAACTAAGTTGGATTGGACGAGCACAATTACAAAACAAAAAAAAGAAAACAACAAAACTTTAAATTCTACTCTTTTCTACAAATTACCCGCAATTGTAAAAATCCCAAACCTAAAACAGATCAGTTATATTTCAATCACAAAGTGTTTGCACTTCAGAACAAATTAAATGTCCTAAAATACCATTTTCCAGAATTACATTTCACAAAGACATTAAACAGTAAAAAACACCACACTGGAGATAATGCACTTTTCCAAAAAAAAAAAAAAAAAAAAGACATCTTAATTTTTGCTTAAAGTAAAACTGATGATTGATTCAGACAGGCCATGATATCTGTTTTTAATGTTGCCTTGCCAATATTTTCAAGAGCATCCACTTTTCACTCAGCAGCCGGGGGGGGGGGGGGGGGGGGGGGGGGGGGGGGGGGGGGTTGAGGCTGCAGCTGCAAGTGGATTTTGATCTACGCTGCGACCTGTTTCCCCAGTTTGGGGCTGAAGAGGCAGCTCCTGCGGTTTATTCAGTGAATTAAACAGTTGGCTGGGTCTGATCCGACCACCACGGGGTCTTGTTTTGGAAGAGAGCGTGCATCCTCTGGGGGTTTATGGCTGTCGAGTTATAAGATATACTGAATCCCACAAGTTCTCTTCTTTTTTTTTTAGCTTTTCCAGCATTTGATGTTCCGTGAGAGCGATTGAGAGAAGAGGTGACTTTCCATGGTCTATCTGCACAGGAGGATGCTGCTTCTCTTGCTGATGCTTCTTTGACTGTGATTTGATCCTTCGAAAAGACCCTGAAATGTGGGTTTTGGTATAGGGATAGTCTAGAAGATAAACCACTGGAAACTGCTTATTTCAGTTATTTGAGGGAAATTGTTTCAAGAAAAAAAACAAAAACCTATTTCTGCAGTTACAGAGTCTCTGTATGTATATGAGATTAGTTAATTTTCTCACCAGAGATATGAAAGAATCATGGAGCTAAATGGTTCATTTAACTGTAAAGAAATTACCCTAATATGCCACAACTATTCAGTAGTTGGAGGCACAAAGACAGTGAATATTTTTACTTGCAATTACACTGAATTGTTGTTGTTTTTTTTTACAAGAATGTTGCAAAAAATCCTGCCAAAATTTGGATAAAAAAATGTCCCAGAATTTGAATGCATGTCATGCAACCACCATAAGGCAACTGGTTCTTAAATACAGGCTCTTTTTTTCCCTGTATATCAGACATCAAAGTGGAGCTCATGAAAAAGAGCAGAAACTGCTGGATGTGGATTCCAACCTGGATTAATACCAAACTGACAGGCCGAAGCCACCTTTTCCTTTATTTAAATTTCTGTTTGCAAACACTCAGCTTAGAAGGGTTTCAAGGTGGGATTGAAACATCTGGAACAAATATCTGCCATTAGATTTTTCAGCAGAAAAAAATAAAAGTTGTATGATTGTAGGTTGAAAATTGAAATGGCTGTTTTGTTAGGCAGGCTGTTGTGAAATCGTGAGCCGCTGGAATATTTTGATATATTTTGCGAACATTTATAAATTCTGTGTGCAATCCATTGCAGCCTAGTAAGTCAGAGGCATATCACGAATGTACAGATCAGAAGGTTTTCCCACACATGTAAATGTTCAGGTTTGGGGTATTCAGGTTGAAGTTGTTGGAGAGAAAGATGAGCTGGGGGGAAGATAGGAAAAAGGGGCGTCGATAGCCACTGTGTTTTCTTGGTTGTATTGATTTAGAAAGCCAACAGCTTTACAAAAACTGTGTTGATATTATTGACTGAAATTGGCTCAAAGTCAAATGCAATTGATTGCCTCAGACACAACAATCATCTGGTACATAATCACCAAGGGACAAACAGAAATCAGGCGTCTTTTCTGTGACAATACATTGTGGTTTTTTTTGTTTCTTTGTTTCTGTGTTGTAATCAGTTTGAGTCTTTATCATCCACATAACAACCTGTCCTCTGGCCAAATTGTGCTTCCTAAGCAATATAAAACTGGTATGGCTCAGTGAAGAACTGTCATATTATTCACACTTTGTACAAGGAAGATGAGAAGTTTCCCCTCGTCACATTCATCATCTTCTGCAATACTCTTCTCTGTCTTCGTCAATTAATATACATAGCTGTTCACGCTTTTTCGTGCTTGCTCTCCCACATGTTTTAGCTGAAGCTGTTACATCAGAAGTGCCTCCAGGCGGTTAAACAGCTTTATGCACTTAGCGGTCGCCTGCCATCGTAACTGTTTTTCAAGAAACTAACTTTCTGAAACACAATTCATATGTGGTTAACACCGAGAGTGCTCCGGTTGGTGTACCTATCTGCTGAATCTCTTTTTTGTTTTGTTTACACATCTATTTATGTAACCTTTCAAAACAGCTGTAAATGCATCGCTGTTATTATGTGGTCTGACGGCTCACCCCAAAATTTACTGTTGTGATTTGAGTGCAGTGCTTTTTTTTTTTTATTCACCGTAATGTATTTCCATAGTATTTATAGAGAAGAACCCATTCCCATACCTCATAGAGCAGCTAAGTTTCCACAAACTTAGAATTGAGATTTAATTATTTATTAAACTGACTGTTGGAAAACAGTGGCAACTATTGCACTGAACCTCTATTATGGTAACTTGAATTAAGCACATTAACTTCATTAAAATGTTAGAGTTTGGTAAGATTTAAGTCCAAAACTTCTTTAAGTTCAGTGAAAAAAAATAATGTTGTGCTCTCTCTTTCACTGTCCACTCAATCAAATCGTTGGATTTGGGGCTTGGTATGGGGTTAAATCACAGAACTACCACTGGTGTACAGGGTCACTTGTTGAACACCAGCGCAGACCGAAACCTGTTAAAACAATGCCTACAATGTTGAAGTCATAAGCTTTGTACTCCAAGCCATTTACTGTGCTGTCTGTTTATATGAATTTAACATGACCACAGAACTGCTTTGAAATGGACCAAACCTAAAAGAAAAAAAATTAAAAGAGCTTTTTTTTTGGTTGAACTGAATCCAAGATAGATAGAATCAGGACCGTCACCCTTCTCCACACATTCTGCTTATCCCTTTTTCCATTGAGAACCACTTTACTACAAGAAGCATCACACAAACGTGCTCCATTCAAAAATGAGAAAGAAAACACAGTTTTGTCCTCAGAGTGGATATTGCACTGGCAGTAGTGGGAGGGTAAATTTGGGAGTGTTTCATTTCTCATGTGGCTCACACTGTGGGCTCCGGCTCTCCCCTTGTTTGAGTGTTTAACTATCTGAGGTTGAGGTGCGGGGCAGGGGTTGCAAGGGGGACTTAAGGGTGTTATTATTTTCTGAGTGAAGGAAATTTATCACCTGTAGTCTGCAGACAGACAGAGAAAACAGTTGACTAAAACTAAAAAAAAAGTGCTGAAAGAAAAAGTGATTTAAATTTGAGCCAAGCTTCCTGCTTCTTATGCGTACAGCCTTCTCTCTCTCTCTCTCTCTCTCTCTCTCTCTCTCTCTCTCTCTCTCTCTCTCTCTCTGTCTCTACATCATCACAGTTTATTACTTTTCAATGAGCTGGTGGTTTGCACTGTGAGAACACAACCCTCTGAATGAAATCACTTCGATACGAAGGTGTGAGGAATTTTCCAGGAAACCTTTAACTGTCTTTTATGCTTAAGGAGATGGTGTGATGGTGTGACCAGACCGTCACCAGTGTGAGAATAGAGCAAACCAGTGGACGATGAACGACCCTCAGTTTTGGTGTCATGTGTTTAGCAGGAGTGCAGTCATGAAGAGGTTTTGATTAAGTCAAGGTTACATAAAGGTGGTTGTGCCAGCCTGGAGCTGCCAGTCATGAATTTAGATTTAATAATCCAGGGACAAGTAGTTAAGCGATAAAAGTGACAGAGAACTGCAGTCCATCCATCTGCCTTTGTGACCTGAGGGATTTTGTGTTTGCCCAAGGCCAGCTCCCCGGCGGACGTCTGCCTCCCTAAAAACAGACTCATTCATCAAATGGCCCCGTCATTATATCAGATGACTTGTTATCGGCCCAAGAATCAGCCACATTCTGCTGGAGTCACTATTCACTGTCACCCCCTGAAGCAGCAAGAAAATAGAAACTCCAGGCGTCAGCTATTGACAGAATGCATCGTGTGCTAACGCTGAGTGACACATTCAACTGTAAATTATTCGCCTGTTTCTGACTGCCTGTAGGTGCCAAAGCATTTCACTCACTATCCAGTTTTCTTTCTCAGACTGCAAGGGATATCTTTGATCAGAATGAAGTCTCTTGGGGGAATTGTGTTGCTGGTGGAAAGTTCAGAACGTTGTCAAAAAAGGAAGATCCCTTAATGAGGAAATATGCACGTCTTTACTGGAAATACTGTGGTGCTGGATGGCTTCAAAACTGTTGTATAGCCGGATTAAACAAAAAGAATAAATCTAAGCACACTTTGTTATGAATTCAAAGCTTTCAGTCATATCGTCACTAACAGATGGAGTTTGCTTGCTTGTCGGCGAGTTGTAGATGTTCATTTCCTCTGAGTAGTTTAAGGACCCTTCATGTGTCTTGGCTCGGTTCCATAACAAACCCGCTTGGTCGAAACGATCTGATGTGATCAAAAAGTTTCTCAACAGCAATGAGATGAACCATGTGGCAAGATTGTTCTGTCAGCCGCTTTTTCTAAATAAAACAAACAACGTTGATCCCTAAAAAAAATTTTTCCCCCCTTAATCAGAAGCTTTTAGGAACAAAAGATTTTTTCCGTATGCTCGACACAGTACGAATGACGCGGAAGCAGAGTAGTGGCAGCTCAGTACCTTTGACTGCAAAAGATTTAAAAAAATGTATTTACACTGACTTATTTTTGACCCCAACAATTATCCTCTCATTAGTTTTTAATTGAATATTAGATGCTGCATGCCACCTATAGGGAGGTCCCAAGACTTTTGAATGTCACAGTCACGCATAAATTAGTGATGGAGCCCACATGATTGTCAGTGCTTATATCAAACTCAACATTTTCACAGCAAAGAATATTTTGTTCTTCAATGAAAAATGTGAATGATGTACAGATATCCAAACATCTGTCAACATTTTGGAAATGAAAAATTAGATAGATCATATGTCCATAGAATTAGTCCCGCCTGTGTGGATTCTGCATGTAGAATTCCTCAGCTTCTTGGAAAGGAAATCTCTACTCCCTGCTTCAGCATTGGAACGCGTCGGGATGAGTCATAGAATTACAAACCAATCAGAGGCCACCTTTCAAAAGGTATATACCATGTGGTATCAAGTGACCAATCACGTTGCTCGTTACTGGGCGTAATGCAAAACCGGAAGTCAGTTGCGAGTTGTGTACTCAGGACTATAATTCGCTATATTTTGTCAAAAAAAAAATTGGATTTAGACAAAATTAGATGGTGAGTCATATTTTAGTCCACCTGGTACAACTGCATCTAAAATTCACACTTACAAAGATATTGTTTGCCCTTTTTGGGATGACTCTCCAGCTTTTGAAGAGCAAAATGCTAAACAGTCCACAAAGAACCACAACATGCTGCTAAAGGTGGCTGTGGCTCAGTTGGTAGAGCAGGTCGTCGTTCGATCCCAATGTTAGTGGCTTGATCCCCAATCTTGCCTTGTCCATATGTGAAAGTGTCCCTGTTCAAGACTCTGAACCCCAAATTGCTCCCAAAGGGGATTGAGCACATTGCTTGGCAGCTGTCACCGGTGTATGAGTGTCTGTGTGAATCAGTGACTAACAGTGAAAAAGGCTTTGACACTGCAGAAGTGTTGAATACAGGCTAAGTAGACTAAAGTTCCTCTACCAGAATCCACACGGGAGAAATGAAAAATGTAGGACCCACTTTTAGTTGTTGATGTGCATCTCTAATACGTTGCCATTACTTTTCGGAAGAAAATTCATCATCACGATCATACAAACACGTATTTACAGCATTTAAATTTTGCGTAACTTCCACCGGTTTGTTGACATCTCGGTGTCACTGAAACTCCCGAAGATTCCCGAGGCGTTGTGTGAACAAGATGCCGTTTTTAAACTCAATTTCAATCTCAAACTATTCTCGTGGCTTGAATGAGAAAGTTTGGATTTTTTTTTTCAGGCTGAATCGGACAAATGTTGATATTTTTGCTTGAGCTGCCACGATGCCATCTTTGATCTCCCAGAAACCCTTGCGGCTGGTTTCTCACAATGACTTCAGTTTGGGAAATATAAACAGTTTGATGGCTACAAATTCCGGTTTGTTTGTACACATATTGACTTTGGTGTGTGATCAATTTAGGCAACTGCAGGTTATAAATTTGTGGAAATGAGTGTAAAGATCTTGTTTTCGTGTACTGGTTTATTCTCTGTGCAGAAATTGAGACCTTTCATGGGAAGTATATTTTTTAAATAGATTTCTTTATTGTAGATTAACTTTAAGTGCATTTATTTTCACATTTTACAGTTTTTTTTATTGATAAAATAAGATGCAATGTCAACAACCAACTGAATGAAATTTGGCTCACTTGGTTAAGTGGATTGTCTTCCAGTCCAAAGATCAATTAGTTTGATCTTATATCTTGCTCTGTTCATATAATCACAGTATCCAATGAACATCATCTACCGTGCCTTTTCAGTATGAGTGTGTGACTGAGGCTGCTTTAGCGATAATATGTGCTTCATCAGTGAAGTTCATTTAAACTGTTTTATAAATGCAAATACGATTACTCATGACACCTCCTGATTGTGGATTCAAAACTGTTGAAGCGAGTTAGAGGTTTATGCGATTCGATGTTTCTTTATGTTGCCAGGAGTCTCTTACGCCAAAAGTGACACGAATCTCATTAGATGCACACGAAGGCAAAAAGTGACATTTATTAGTAAAAAGGTGTTTGGTTAAAAGTTCACGCCAAGACAAACGTTCTAAGGAAAATGGCGGAGAGAATTTGAAGGATTTCCATAAGTGCTGTAGAGTAAGAAAGCAGAGGGAATGAGTAATGTGCTGAAAAAGTGGAGGAGTTTGGTTCAGTGCCCTGTGTGGACATTCATTGCCTGTGAACCTCCGTCTTTTAGCCACGCAGTGACACTCCCAGCTCCTTCTCTCATTTCACCCATCACTGACTTTTCTTTGTGAGTGCGTGTGCGTGTTGTCAGATTCATTCGGCTGACGCCGCTCGTTGCAACTTGACTCTGGGCTGCACAGCAACACAGGTTTCACCAATAATGCACAGCTCCCTGTTTCCCATTCCTTTATTGCCACCTGTGGGCCTGTGACATGTTACTGAGATTGTTTCTAGTGAATCTACATAATTACTCACTTTTGAGGTAAGCATTATCTTGTTCCCTATAATGACTGAAAATGTAAACTGGATGATTTAGAGTTGGAATAAAATCGGTGTGATTATTGCTGATGGGGAAAGACTGTCCGGCTTTTTTTTTTAAACATTCATTTGTAAGAAAAAGTGTTTTTTAGTTGTGAATCCAAAATAATTACACTTTCCTTGAGCTGACTCCAACATGGAGAAATCTATTTATTTATTAAATATAACTTATTTAGTATATAGGTTTATATTGGCACAATGAGAGATGTGCACCTTGTAGTAGCATTAAGGTAAATAGGTTTACCTTAATTTACCTTGTGAAATTTACCTTTTAACTCAACCATCTACACATTTGCCATCCAATTGTGACGTTGTCAGTTAAAATTATAATGTTAGCAGTTTTGCAATAATAAATCTGAGTAAATGGTCTTAGGATAAGTTTTTATTGTTTGCGTTTTTGTTTAATAGCAGGCTGAAACAATGTAAATTGCCTTTTTTTTTTCATACACTGACTTGCAGCACCAGCAGTCTGTCACATTAAACCCATCTACACTTTACCGCCATAGAAACAGCTTCAATTAAAAGAGTGGGCACAACGTATGGAGAAACCTTGGGTTCAGTATTTTGCATAAGGAGACTTAAAAACACTGACTTGGTGAAATTGGCATCAAACCTGTTCTGTTGGTGGAAGACCCGCTCTACCAACAGAAAGAGAAGACAAATGTAAGAATTATAATCAAACATATGGAAAAGAAAAACTAACTTTTGAACTACATTGAAATGTATTTGCTTACATTTTAATTATGTATGCTGTATTATACACATTAAACAAGAAGCATGTTTTTACATACTGAAGCAAAAATTCAACCCAATAATATCATCATGGCAGCTGGACTTGCTTTATATATCCATGTTATATGATAGGATATAAAATGACTGAAAATCCTCACTGAGATTTGTAGATTTATATATCTGCAGTCCAAACTTCCAAAATGATTAAAGCAGTGCACTTTGTTTGCCAGCAGAATTTTAACTTCAGTATCACTCCTTCTTAAGTGTTACAGGATCACAGATGTTACCCAGCTTTCTGTAAAAAAGTAAATGTATCTGCATTATTTGTACAGACAGACAAACAAACAGACAGACTCAATAGAGTAAAGACAGTTATCCATAATGAAAATGTATAATATATATAATTTATAAAATGAGATTTTTGATCATTGTTATTGTTGTTTGGGTGTTCTGTTCCGTGGTACAACTTCAGGGCATCATTAATTTGGTTGACCTTAATTAACTCGCAAAGAAATGTGATTGGAGACAACAGTCAACAGCATATGTCAACCTTTATTGGTGCAGGAGCAACAAAATTCGATTACACTTAAAGTCTTCTCACACTGCTCGACATCAATGTGTCTAAATAGCAACTGGCTGTGGATCTGCAAATGAAGTGGAAATATGCTCACAAAGCAGACGGAAGCTATAAAAAAAAGTTGTCAAAGTCTCATTTTACAAATCTCACAAGTAAGATTAAGAAATTAAAGTCAAATATAAATGTGATGACCACAACTGGAAGAGTAAGCGAAACCATGAGATGATCTTTATAGTAATTTGACGGAGAGACACAGGAAAATGAGAAATGTGAACAGAATCTAAAAGAAAACCTGATTTGAGCTCTCATCACACTTGATAAATGCAAAACAACATCTGGATCAACCACAGTGGTTTTGGAAACAAGTTCTGTGAACAGATGACATTCAAATTGATCTCTTTGGGGTTTCAGATATGCTGCTTTGATGTTTGTGGTATAAGAAACATTGCAATGATCGGTTAGAGGGATGAATAGATTCCAGTGAAAACCTTGGATGTACAAACTGTAGATGTTGTACTGGCAGGCAAAAGCACAGCACTGAAAAGAACATGAAGTGTATAAATGAGACTCTGGTGTACAAGAAATGTGGAAACCTTATTTGGGGTTGATCATTAAAAGAACTGTTGTGGAGGACTTGTGGGAAAAATATTTGCACAACTGGTGACCTTAAAGGGCCTTTTCCTTTCAGCCCCCATTTTTTAATCGGTCAAACAAAATCAACATCACGCACTAATAATCGTCGACTCTTTTTTGACCCTTCCTGGCTGCCGTTACATGACAGTTGCTATATTTCTAGCTGGAGGAGAAGGGTATGCAAATTCCGGCTTGAAATGATCCGAACTCAGTCCAAATGGCTGCAACCATGCAAAAGATTTGTAGTAAATAAATAAATAAATAAATAAACAGACAAAAAAACAAGCTTAGTTTGGGCGAGTTATTTTCTTTAAAATTTTTTAAATAAAACAACAACAAACATGAACAAGTTGTGAAGGAAAAAATACAATTCTTCAACATTTTCTTTGATACTCAGCATTTCTCAGCACAGGCAACGGTTTGGGATTCAAACATCCTTGAGGGCCAGAGAGGTTTGGTTCTGCAGTGACACCCACAGAAACTGTCCAACACACAAACACAACTAAATGTGATCCAGAAAGAGTTGGATGCTATATTTTAATGTAAAACTTTAAAGGCACAATGATTTTACGATCAGGATGTCACATAGTAAAATAGTTACCAGGAATGTATCATTACTTTTAATAATTTCGTCAATGTAAATGTCATTCATTCATTCATTCATTGTAAAACCTTCCCCAGTGAATACAAAGAAAATATCAACTACCAACAAAAAAGCTATGAGCCTTCAAGCAAATAGTCAACAATTCACTCAATTACTTAAAAATTAGTCACTGAAAGTTTTCTTTCTGCAGAGTGAGCCAACACTAGCTGCTTGTGGCAAAAGGAAAGTAAGTAGTAAAGCATAATGAAACAAAGCTTGAGTGACTATTTCTTAACAATTTGACGTCCTGTCCTTTTAAAGAGACTCTACAGTGAGTATGCAGACGTTTGTGATTAAGTGCCTTTTTCTTCAATGAAAAAACAAAAAAACATAAATAACTCAATAATAATAATAATAATAATAATAATAAATAACAATAATAATATGCCCATCACTTTCCCACATCTCCCTCCTTGCTCATTAATAGAAGTGATGTAACCTGCAGTAATTCTCTCTGTGTCTTTTTGTTTCAAATGCTTCTAATCGTTTCTGCTCTGAGTTTCAGCTCTCAGCATGTGCTCTTATGTGACGAGGGTTAAACCTCTGATAAATGTGTTAATTGCTGCTTTGTTGCAGTGCAGGCTGCTATTAATCATCATTTAATTTGCTGATTAGCTCTGCCTCCCATGAAGCACCGCATTAATGTAGTTATCATGGAATAAATGGCACCATTTGCTTTTCTTACTATTTCAGCGTTAATTATATTGGGGAGAAGAGTTTATCCTCAACACCATTGTGGACATAATAAAAATGTCACAACTCAAGAGGCCTTGATGTTGAGAGTCAGTAGAATTACCCGGTGTGTTGATAATAGACAGACAAGGACCTGCAAAAGAGGAACAGACATTTCTCTCAGTGTGAGCAGTCAGATGGCAGAGATGTTCAGCTGAGCTGTCAGACTGTCGGCCCCCGGTCTGCAGCCAAAGTTGGCACAGCGTTTTCGACAGTCTCTGCCAAACTGCACCATCAGGCCAACTATTAGCTGGCTTACAAACCCTCAATATAGTGATAATCATGATGACACAACTGAATAACTTCATTCACAACTTAGAAAGAGAGTGGAGAGTGAGAAATTGAGATGTACGTTTAAGGATTAAGGTTTCGAGAAAAAAAAAAAAAACAAGAAAAAAAACAAACACTACTACAGTCAGAGCTCAGTAGGTGATTAACCTGAACATGACTTGCTGAGGAAATTAAAGTGATTAAAGTAATTTAGAAGCAATACTTCTGCAATTCCATGCTAAACAAAGGGGACTTTTTAGCGTGTCTTTGGGCCCCACAGTTTGCTGACTGATGTTCACCGACAGTCACTGTGTACAAATACATAGATGACTCAAAATAATCTGCATTCAGCCTTTACATTATTTTACTAACAATATGGTTTAGGAACAAGATCCGAAAAAATATCTGGCAGTCTTACGAGTCTCAAATATCTTCAAAAAACGAGTTGGCAGATGTAACTGCACAATAACAATGACAGGCCTTGTATTACTACAGTCAGTGTGAGCAGATTACAATGTGATCAGTTGAATTCTATGAGTGTTAAATTCATGTTGAAGATACTTCACTATGCCTGTAAAGATTCTCATTCATCCAAGTCTGGTAAATCTAATTACTTACGAACACAGCTTTAGTCCCTTAAAGTTTCTTTGAGCCAAAATACCAGATGATAAATGTAAACAGCATCTTTTTCACAATGACAAAACCTGCCCCCGCTTCAGGTTGACTCGTTTGACTGCACGTCTCCTTGAATGAAAATTTGCAAGTACTTGCTACACCGTCCTTCTTTGGTGGGAATACCAAGTCAAGGTAATCAGAATAAGGCTGCAGGAATACAAACAACAACGCACCTTGACAACTTTGGCCGAGAGTAAAACCCAGACACAGATTTGGAAGAGGCCATATTTCACTGACATACAAAAATGGCCTTTCATCAAATAAAATTAGTGGCTGAAGCGCAACATGCCAAGTTACACAGCTGCTAATTAGCCTCAAGTAGGGAATCGTAATCCTTCTTTGAGTTATTCAGTACAGTACAGGACATCAACTTTTCACTTTGGCGACACCTGGAACTAGCTGAATCTTTTAATGTTGTGGATTTATTTTACTCATCAGAAGACTCCTCCAAAAGAAATAATATAAAGCTATTATCTCCAGCATGCTGATCTAGGGTGTTTTGTAGCTATGGAACAGGCAGCAGAGTAAACTCATCTTTTGAACATCGCATTGGAGATTTCTGTAATCCTGATGACTGAAGGTCCTTAGTGCAACACACTCAGCTGTGAGCTGCTCCAGGTCTACCACTTTACAAAGCAACACTCTACGCATACGTGTGAGCAAAAGATAAAAATGATTGAAAAGATGATTGAAAATGTTTAGCATTGGCTAAATTGCCCCTTTCTCCAGAGATAGCTGTAATCTTACCAGCATGTCTACCATCTTGAGCAAGCATACCACAGACAATCCCAACCAATCATCAATGGAGATGCACAAAAACCCGTTCCGTCCAATCCCGGCATACACTTTCAATGACAAAATGATATGATGAGACGTCACAAACAGTGGAGCATGTCAGTCAGATGTCTCCATTTGTGCCAACACAGTTCTGCACAGGAGGCAGATTTAAAGTCATTTAGTCATGCTGAGACTTTCACTGCTCAGCACCTGAACGTTGGAGCCCAAGAGAGTCGCTGTAAGAACTACGCCTGACTTGTTCTCATTACAACCTCAGCCTGAAGTGTCTGCCCAACACTTTTCTTCTTCTCATGTCTGTTCTCTTGAATGTGTGTGATCAGAAAGCATCTCTGCTTTTGTTTGGATTTTCTTCTTCTGACCCCTCAAGTTTAAGTGCATCACCTTCTCAAAAACCTCAATAGCAACACATTCAGAGACTGAAGATGAATCTCATACTTTAGATTTCCCAAAACAAGAGGCAAATAATAAGGGTCTGAAAACAAACTCATTTTCATTGTTATTTACAATGATAAATCAGGAAGACATTTTCATTCATATCTTATAGAATAGATTTTTGTGTGTGTGTGTGTGTGTTGAAAATGTGTTGGTTATGGTTTATTTAGATATCACCTTTTGAGTTTTCAGAGTTTGTCACTGGCAGGCGGAGATTTGTGATGTGGCCCCTCTTAGTTTCAGTCACACATATTAATTGTGATAAAACTTTTTTGGGCGACACTATGTTGGTAAAGGGTGAGAGGTTTATAAAAGACATTAACAAACAGACCAAAAACATGAACAGCTGTTTTCTGCACAAACAAGTAGCACAGGGGCTCATTATCCTGCTAACTGACAAGCAGAGATCGAATAAGGCTGGCAGAGTTTAACAGCTTGACACTGAAATAGTGTGTTTTTTACTCTATTTTGTTGATATAAAGGATGCTTATTGGTATTCAGCATATTTGGCTCTCCTCTCATGTTTCTGGGTAGAACACTATGTCACTAAAATGGTCAAGTGGCATATGTGCTGCAGATGGATTGAAGAGGCTATCTTTTTTTTTTTTTTTTTTTTTATCTCAGAGGGGCAATTTGTTGCACAGTCAGCAGTCCACCAAACAGCCATCAACCAACAACAATAAACAAGCAATACAAGAGAACAGAAAATCCCCCCAAAATCACAGTGGATAGACTTTCTGTCTTTGTTATTGTTATTCCTTTAATTGATTTGCACAGTACACTCGCAGCATCGGCAGTGTTATCGTGAGACTTACATCAACATCAACTGAATATACAATGTGCTGCTTTGCGAAAGACAGTACTGTCTATAGCAATTGTTATGAATTAACCATAAACCATGAAACTAATTGAAACTAGGGGAAATAGGAGTCACCATTAAACTCAGTATTACTTTTGAGATGTGGGATCAGGCTGGAACCTGGCCACTTTTTCCTGATATACTGAAATCATATTATCATATCATGTAACACAGATGTATGTAGGAGAATCTACTGCGCAAACAGTAAACAATCTTTGCAAAGGAAGATATCCCCTTTGCATGCAAAATGCCCTCAAACAAGCATAGGGCTGTGATGACCCATTTTATACACTTGCAACTGCCCAGCAATTACCTAGATCTCAAGTTGACTTTTGAGATGCTGGAGGTGGGGACATTGGGGTATGGCTCTCCACCTACAGTTTTCAACTTGTCTCCTAGACTTTAACATTAAAGTACAAGAGCAATAATAGTTGTTGACAGCTCTCCCTGCTATAGCTGCTGGCTCTAACATTAATTAACTTCAAATATTACATAATGTGCCTACATGGTCTTTGTGTCAGTTTTAATTTACATAGATTCCATGTTGCTGTTATTCACACAAATAGCTGCTGTCGGTACATTTCATCAAGGTAAACTTCCAAATTACCTTTGAAGCCTTTTTCATTCAAACTCTGTCAGGTTTCAATGTACCGAAAGATGAGAAAGCTGCTTTTTTTATACTATTTACCTGGGTTGTGGATTAGTTGCAACAGAATCTTAAGTAAGAAATATCTGTTTTATGAAATACCTTCCAATATACAAGGGTCAATGTGCTGAAGGAAATATGTGGTTTTTCTAAAAAACATTTTCTGATTTTTTTTTAATGGCTGCTACCTTTAGCCAAGTCTCCCTTGATATTTTAAGTTCATTGAGCTCTCCTGGTAAAATAGTTTACCAGGAAACTGTAAAAGAAACATGTGTTTTAAGTAACTGCCTAGCTCAAAGGCCTTTAAGATGAGAGGTGAAACTAAAGGAGCAAGTAGTTCTGTTCATCTGTTCTTTTTCAAGCATGCTTTATTTTCTGTAATATTTTCTCCTCAGAATCAGAATCACCTAAATATGTATTCTTTATGAAGCAGTGAATGAATATAATGTAAATGCAATACAGATACATTATAAATTTAAAAGTAAGCTATAATAAACAACTATAAATGTAACACATATATTGTGATGGCAGATTTTCATGTGATGCATGAGAGTTAACCATTTTACTTGAATTTGTTCTGTTTGTTTGTGAAGTCGCTTTAATAATGGAACAATATATTTTACTCTTTCTGCAATAACATTAATTCAGCAGAGGAGATGATGCATCGATTCCTACATCCTCTGTGTAGTGCAGCCTGCCTGTGCAGCAAGTTTAATGAATTAAGCCTCTAAACAAAGTATTTTCTTGAGCAGGGAAGTGAATATTTTATCGTTTTGAATATAATTGGTTTTTAATAGATTTCGTTTCCATTTACCTGACAAAATCAACACTGGAGATATTGTACATTTGTGGGAAAGTTTTAGTGTAGGTTGAGCAATGCTCGGAGACAGATGACATTCACACTTTCCTGCATGCAAGATACTGTACGCTATGATGGACACCAAAGGGTTCCTTGTAGATTTATCTGTCTCAAAATGCAGCGTAGGACCTGAGTCTCAATAGAGATGCATTGACAAACTAAAGTGCTGAAATATAAGAGTGGAGTTGAACTGAGTAGACTGAGACGGATATGAGAAGCTATTCAAAACTGCCAGCAGCCTCAGATAATGGAAATCGCTCTGTGCTTGAAATGTGATGGAGTGTTGTTGACAAAGTAAATCTTTTTGTAGAGAGATGGAACTGTTCACTTGCTCTTTTCTAGGAGTTGAAAACCTTTTCAAATGAAAGAGTTTAGATTACATCTACTCAGTATTTATTTATAGAGCCAACATAACTGTAAAAGGACTTCACCCCTGTACTCTGTGCACGTGCATGTGTGTGTGTGTGTGTGTGTGTGTGTGTGTGTGTGTGTGTGTGTGTGTGTGTGTGTGTGTGTGTGTGTGTGTGTGTGTGTGTGTGTGTGTGTGTGTGTGTGTGTGTGTGTGTGTGTTTTTTATGGTTTCAGCAGTCTCAAAGCATTTTATATAATCAGTCACATTGACCTACTCACAGGTCAGTTGTTGCAGAGCAGCCCGTTAAGGTGCTCAATCACCTCTAAGATCAACATGGGCTTTGGGCTCACCCACTGACTGTTTTACCACAGGGACAGGCAGACGTGGAGATCAAACAGCAACCACCAAGACTGAAAGACAGATCTTACACCAACTTAAGTTATGGAACACACACGCACGTCTTTTTATCTACCTGATAGGTGGATGTTTTAGGAAATAGTTTCCCCGTGGATAAAAGACAAGTGCTTTAACTGCTTTAATCAGAGGACAAATAACCACACTCAGCTCAGTTCTTTGCTGAGGGACCTTTTTTTTCTTTCTTTTGCATTGACTAACTGACAGACATTTTCACTGCAGTCTTTTTTGTTTATTTCCCTTTTTTATGGTGTTCATTTGACACACAAAGTGCTGCAACACAGTCACTAAAAGATGACATTCATATTCGATTTATATAAATCTGATTTATGTTTCAGAAAAATCAACTTATAAATGTTTAAGCAGCTCTCATTGTTAAATTCACAACTCGATGACATTATTGGGGATATGAATGATGAGGATTGTGATGATGCTGCCAACCAGTAATGAGGGATTTTTACTATCTTTGTATTCTTATATAATATTGGTTCCTTACTTTGAAATCCTTAAATCCTAATATGTCACTATAGTGAATGACTGTGAATCAGAATGTGGGTGGAGGACCAAAAAGAAGTGCAGGGGCAAACTGAGGTCGATGTTTGATGCTTTCCAGAAAAGCCAATACGGAACAGTGTGATTAGAGAGTTGACCATGAAATAAAACTGTGAAATTAACTAAACAACAACGCGACATCGTCTGAAATGTATGAAATGATATTCAGAGTCTGAAACGTAGCAAAGTTTCCGGAGCTCCTGAGGGGTGCGGACTGGGAACAGGTTGACGATGAGGTCGATAGCAGTAAGGGAAAAGCCCTCCGCAGGCTTACGGCATATTAAGCAGAGGCCTTTTGGGGTCAGGCGGGATGCTGACATGTTGAACACAGCATGAGGGGACCAAGCCCTGTGATTCCCAAAGTGGAAGGTGCGCCACCTAGGGGGGCATGGAGTTATTGCATGGGGTGGCGCCGCTGATGACTAGTGTGCTTGCTACAGTAAACTTAATTGAAAACCTGAAACGTTAAAGTCCACATTTTTAAGCCCACATTTTTTTTATGTAGTCTGTGTAGAGGTGGGCTGTAGCCACACACCGATTTCCTTTATACAGTGGGTCTAGTTTGATTTTACAAAGCCGATGTTGAGGTTTGTTTCTCTCCCTCCCTCTCTCTCTGTCTGAGTGCTACTTGTATTTCTTTAACTGTTGTAGTTTGTCTCAAACATTTGGTTAAAAGAAGTGCAGCAGAGTTTGCCTGTAAGCATGAGTATATGAATGTCTGGATAGTGGGCTCAAGAAATGATGTTGGTATTTCTAAAAGGAGCCCGATAGAAAACGTTTGGGAACCACTGCAATAGGCTGATGTCACCAAAGGAAGACTCTCACTGCTCGCCAAGCAGGAGGCACAGCCACAAGCACAAAGCACTGGAGGAATGGGCACAAAAGGAGACTGGTCCTCCTGGACCTCCTCAGAAACTGACAGTTGTTTCTTCCTGGACACTTTCAAAGATCAGTAGGGAAGCTGACAGAAACAACAGTGAGGAGTGTTGTTGATGCCATTGCTGGTGTCTGTCAGGGTTGGCATAGACATTGGCTTGAAGGTCTCCCTATAGCTGGTTTAGTGATGACGACTAATCTGCTGGACGTCGGCTCTGACTGCGAAGCAGGACCCTGCAGCAGCAGTTAAGAGTTGTCTTGTCCGACTGGAGCGTGGGGTAGCACGCTGGGGCCTTGGTGTCTTGGAGCAAGGAGGCCCGAGGCTCAGCTCTCCCATTAATGACTTCATAGTCAACTGTGTTCCAGGCTGCACCTGCAGGCTGCCTAAACAGTTTGAGAGCCTATTGCTCTGTCACTGAAGCAGAGGAGTGGGTGCTCGGAGCATCCCAAATGTGCAAAGGTTCAAAAATCCAACCTTCCCTGGTGACTCCGTATTGCAGTTGGTCTGGACTGTCGAAGAATGATGATTTAAGACCCAAACACAGGTCAGGTTCGAACTGAAGACAACCTTCTTTAGTGAAGTCTAGAAAACCAAATACCAAAAAAAGTAGTGGGAATAGTGGATTGAATACGTAATAAGACTAGAAACCAGTGCCAGCATTCACAAAGCATCCTAAGGCTAAAAGTAGCTCTTAGTGACGTCACTCTTAAACAAATCTTAGAATTCCTTGAATTTTAAGATTTAAGATTAGAATTTTCCTTTTCTAAGATAAAAGTATTTCACAAAGCATCTTTAGCCCTAAGAGAGCTCCTAAGGTGGAAAACCATTAAAAGGAGCGAGGAGGACTTTAAAGAAGCTTTAAGACCTTCTTTAACAGACAAGATGACCGGAAAGACAAAGAGAAAGGAAAGATGTTCTCCGTATGTTTAACGACAACAATTTAATGACATGCCACCGGCTCGATCGTGCAGGAATAATGTCTGTGGTCGACCTCATCAGGGATGTGCTTACAGCGGGCACTGCTCTTCTGTCCAGCTGGGCTTTCGAGTTCTTTTTTTGGTATAAATTCCATTTGTTGTTTTCATAATTTTGCCAAATCAAATCTCTTTTTATAAGAGCTCCACTAATCACAGGAATTGTTCACCGCTGCGTCCGCGTCCACCATTAATATCAAATGCATTAAGAGGTAAAAATAACCAGCGTGGAGAGAAAAGATTACAATAATGAAATCAATATCATAATCAGCATGTGAGGTAAGTTAAATCTCTGGCTTTTTTTCTTTCTTCCTTTCTTTAACAACCAATCACAGCTTTTCGCAGACTGCATCATACGTTGCAACGGGGTGAACCACGCCTCCTCACTAAGATAAAAGTTGCTGTCAACTCCTTGCTCAGAGTTGCTCTTAGAATCTTATTGAATCACTTTTAAGCCAAGATTCCTTGCTAGGAATTTTTAAGTTAAGTCAGGAGTTCTCCGAGACGCTTTGTGAATACGGGCACAGGAAGCTAAACCATACCAAACAAAGCTAAACAGATGGATAAACAAAGCCACATTGACAGAATTAGATGTTTGTTCACACACCAGGAGATAAAGCTTGGTTAGATGCAGGTGGAAACAATCAAATGTAACACAGACGAGGCACAAGAAAGACACTTGAAATAAATGGAGAGAAGATACACATGAATACAATACATTACTTCATACAGCATGAACCAATACACAATCACAACATGAAACATGAAATGTATCAAATCCTAAACATAATGTCAACAATGACATAAACTAGAAGACATAAAACACAAAGTTACCGGCACCCAGGGGGATTATATTTTCCAACATTTATTTTAGCATTAATTCATGCTGTTACAAAACTGCGAATTAAAACCAACATAAGAACTGTGCAGGATAAAGTTACAGGTGAAGTGATTTAACTGGTGACATTGTCAACTGGTGTGAAGGTGATGTTATTATGATGGTGATCATAAGTGACTGCACTGAAGTCTGTTCTGTCAAGTAAAGTCAATAAAGTATTTGCCAAATGGTCTTTGTAGGTAAATATTGTTATTGTTTTGTAAATTGAAGTGTCACTCTCAAATGGGGAACTATAAATGAGTCATGTACTTCCTTATACGCAGTACTGCGCAGTCACTGGAGAGTGAATGTTTGTATTGAATGTGAATGAGTTCATTGATTTTACAAGTATTTCTGGGACTCTCAACTTTCCTTTTTACAGTTTAAAGTGTATTTTTTGTTTGAATTTAAACATGTCTTAAACTTAATTCATAACTGTTTTACATTTATGTAGCTCAGGTGTATAAAAGACACGTTGAGCAGAGTAATAACAGACACAGAATTTATGTTCACAGGCACGTGATATTTATCATCATCATCATCATCATCATCATCATCATCATCATCATCATCATCATCATCATCATCATCATCATCATCATCATCATCATCATCATCATCATCATCACCACATACTTCATTATTTACAGTTTGAATAAAGTGCTACTAGTATTACTGTTACACATCAAGGTAATGTTTGTGTACAGCACAGTTACCCATAACTTCAAATAAGTATGGTGGTATTTTGTACATCACAGCACAGAGTTATTTACTGATAGTTTGTCTTCATCAATCACAAATGCAGGTAACATTTGAATTCATCTCCACTTGACGTCTTTGACATCTACTAAAGTTGGGATTACATTATCTCCCTCAACACGACACACATCGTCATCTTTAAACTTTCCATTCAGATTTGGCGTACTTCACCCGAAGCTTTCCAACAACATAAGCATTGAATAATAATGACACATCATTGTGCAATATTGATTGAAATTATTTTAATGTTTTTAATTATTATTCTGTGTCTACTCTGCTGTGTGTTTGGTTAACAGAGGTATGTGACAGCCCACTGGTCTCCAGTCTGCCATCATCATCCTTCGGGAGCTCCTCTCTGCTGTCAAGCAGTCATGGGCCAGTCTTTGCAAAGGTCAACAGGAGAGAAGGTGAGGAATCATGCATTCATAGCTTTTATTGAGTCTTCAAATTGTACAACTTGCACTGACAGAAACGCACAGATTAATCCAACACATCGGTCTTAAAGGATGATTGAGCTGAGTCTGGCTGAGACACAACTTGACAAAACTAATAAGGTACATTTTAAAAGTGACAAATCATTCAGACTTCATCTGACCTAGAAATATAGTCAACGATATAGAGCTGGACTCATTGAGTTTCAAGCCAGTTTACTTTAAAAGACTCATTTTTTTCTTTCTTTCTTGCAAAGCTTTTGACTGTGGATGTCTACAGCTCAGACAGGTATACCTAAAATGTACAATTGATACATGCTTTGCTATTTACATTTATGTTATGATGTTACTAAAGCTGTTATTGTATTCATGTTTTACTTTTTAATGTTGTTCAGCAAAAACACTTATCAAATTGGAGATAGGTCAATGCTGTTCAGTTTTCTGTATGTATGTTTGTATGCTGCCATTCATGTGTAGTGTATCAAGACACATGTAAGTTCACTACGCGTGTGTTTATTAAAGAGTTAGTCTCGGTGTTGCCGTCTTGTTGTAGAGTTTGAACAATCACATCTAAAGATTTTTTGTAACACACATTTGTTGTATTTTCTGGAACTGCATCCTTAACCACATTGTTCTTTTAAGTAAATATTTTGCAGAGTCTGATACTTTTACGAACAATGATTAGATTCTAAAGAAGTAAAGGAGACATGCTTCCTGTGATGAAGCTGAGATCCCAAAAAAAGTCTCATCTTCAGACTTTGATAAATTACCAGAGTGAGAAGTTTCATATCTATTAGATATACAAATAACAAAGCTGCTTTAACAAACAACAAAACATGTTACGAAAAAGTGTGTGAATAATTGAAAGATAGATGGACATTGTAAAAAATGGAAGAATAAATAGTTTATCATAAAAAAATAAAAATAAAGATTTCCATATGTCTGCTTGTCATTCAATCCAAGACAAAGATCTGAAACATACCACGGTGAACAGTAACAGAGCATCAGTATGGCAGCATTGCTGTTTCCACTGTTGTGCTTTTTAAGTAATCACTGCTCTAATATGACTAATCTTCAAAGTTCCTTTATTACGACAATGCAATGATGGCCCCATATGTCAGGAGGCCATAAAGTAGCTAAAATATGAGCGGTTCCTGTTAGCTCCAGCTGCATGGGCATCACACCTCTCTACCCTTTTCTCTTACAGCAATGACCTTTTCCATTTTTCACAGATGTTTGAAAGCATGAACTGTGTCGAGTTTGTTGTGCAGCCTATCCATAAAAAGTTAAGGTTTTTGGTTGCTTTGAACTTCATGCACTTGGTCAGTTGTTGACATCCACTGTCAGAAGCACCTTGAGGCCAGTGAAATGGTGGGAGCCGCCTGAGAAAAAGCGATGTCCCTCGCTTGCATTTCATGTTTCATTTTTTTTTTCTTTTTTCCTTTTACTGAGATGTTCTGTTCTGTTGGCGGCAATGGTGCATTTTTTTCCCCCTCAGTGCAGGAGAGAGTCTATCTATGAGATACTGAGCACAAAGCATCAAAGACAAAACTGCAGGATCCACACTGTTTGAGGAATACCTCTGTGATGACTATGGGGCTACAGGGAGGGAGCCAGATAGCCAGATAGCCAGACAAAGACAATCATTCATCATTTTACTTGATTAATGGTCACGGGATAAAAAAAAAAAAACAACAACAACTTTTATATTAAAAAAACAACAACAAGAGATTGGCAGTCAAAAATGTGTAAGGAGAGGATGGATGGATAGATGGATGGATGATAGATGGATAGATGGATAGATAGATAGATAGATAGATAGATAGATAGATAGATAGATAGATAGATAGATAGATAGATAGATAGATAGATAGATAGAAAGACAGATAGACTCATTACTATGTAGCATTCAGAAGTGAAATACAATTATATGAGGTTAGTACATTAAACTTTATCTACAGGGCCACCTCCTCTCAATAGAGGCATAAAACTGAGTTGTGAGTCACCAGCTAAAGTACAATTCAAGAGGGAACTCTTGACTGGATGCTGATGCAGGCTTTATAAAGGGATATCAAGGCTTGTTTTTGAGCTGTGAAGATTTTCCCATTTGCGGAGCACAGTGTCATCAGGGAGTCTGGGATTTCTTCCTTTTTTCCTTTTTTATGTGGGATAATTTGACCGGCTCAGACAAAATGTTGGAAATTGAGCCAGCACATTATAGTCTTCTGTGTAAGCTTGGTTGTGAAGATTGTACACTTTTTTAATTACTGTAAACACGGTTTGTGTTTATGCTGTGTTCACGTTGCATTTTGCGTAAGTACAACAGAAAGAAAACTCATTGATTGTTCTGGACCGACAGCAGAAGTTCCTCCACTTTAGCTTGTAGTGGCCAATTAGCTCGTGACTAAATGGTAGCCACAAACAACCACGATAAATAGTCTTCAAACCAGATATCAATGAGCGCCTTTCTCACTACTTCTTCCTCACTACTCCGCGTCTGCCCGCAAGATACTTTCCGACTTTTGCTTCTTGCGTCTGCTTTTTCTGATTTCGCTCGGTTGTCTTTGTTTGTTTAATACCAAAATGCACTGCGCTCTATGTCACGCCCTCTCACCTCGCCCGCTGGAAAGTCTGCTTGTATGAGAACCGACACTGACATTTTCAAAAGTATGCCAACCTTGTTAGATCAGAGTTCAGGAGAGTGTTCACAGATAAAAGGCATGGGGTGTAAAAAATTCATTACGTAAAAAAAAAAAAGAACAGTTTGCTGGTATCTGTCATGATCAAAGTCAACATTTGCTTTATTCAAGAAATTGTGAGAAATAAATTTTACATGTGATATCACAGAAAAAGTACTAAGAAGAAAACCAGTGGCATAACACAACAGACCGATTGCAGCTCACTTAAAGTGTCATTGAAGAAATCCCCACAATGTGCAGATAGTTACATAACTTGAAAAATGAATGGGTAAGATCTCCAGTTTAAAAAAGAAAACAAAATTATGGCACAATTCCAAATTTCTTTTAGCTTGGGAAACATATTTAAAGCTGAAAGATAAATATAAAACATGAATATGAGCTCATACTCTCACACATGCATAGATTTTTGTGTGCGTAGGTGTGCACGTGCATGAATCAGGTGTCAAACTATTTTCACCTGCTGACAAAAAATAAACACAAAAGAAATCTCAAAACAGTTTCGTTAATTGTTACGAAATAATGGGTCATAATAACTCGACTAAATGTATTACATTTTTAATTCATGAAGTATTAATGTCTACATTTTATATTAATGTATATCGAAATTTGAATAACTTCACACTTTTTTTATGAACCTTTTTTTCTCTCCCTGTATTTTAAGTCTGCCTCTGTCTTGATGCATGTCTGTTGGAGTTTAGCGTTGCAATATTAATTCAGCCCCATTTGGATGCCCTGAAAACATTAAGATAACTTCATTCCATCTTATAGCCAAATGTTAATGGCAGTATTTAACATTTAAAGTCAAATGTTAATGACAGTATTTAACATCTAAGCAGTTTCTGTTTTTCAGTGGACCATACTGGTAATTGCACATTAGAGAGAGACTGTAATTAGGCTGATGCAAACTCCATCAACTCTTGGTAATAACTCTTTTTAATTTAGATACGAAGCAGGGATGTAACATTGATAGAAGGCTGTACATCCAATTTAATCGCATGTAGAGAAACATAGTAGCGGTTTTAATTTGTGTGTGATGTTGATGTACTCTCTGCCTCCCCAGATGCCCCTTTAATGCTACTCTTAAACACCTTATCTCATTACATTCCTCAGCTTCTCCACTCAAATCCTCTTAATCTGAGGGAGTCACACTCTCTCCATAAATCTAATTATAAGGGTAAATATTGCTTGATACCTTGAAAAAATGTAGCTAAAAGCCTCTCATCTAAGCTTTCTTTCTACATGGCTTCTACAGCTCTCACTCAATTTACTGAAAATAGCCAGACTTGCTAATCCATGACAGCTCATTAAAAATCACATTTTTATGCTGTGGCTATACCCTCAATTTACAGCTGTTACTAAAATATCTGTCGTACATAGTACTACTTTAACTGTGTTCAGTGGCACTAATGAAAAACTTTGCACATTCAGAAATGGAGACTTTTTAGAAACAAAAAGGCTTCAAATCTTCATGGAAACTACATAGATAGTATGACCTATAGTGCTACAGCAGCCATCGTAATGGCAAAAACACATCCAAATAATTATTTTGCAAGTAATTTTAGTTGGTCAAATTTGTTTAGGACAGACTTGCTACCTGTCCGAGGTGTGTCCAGCCCTCGCCCATAGTATGCTGGTGTAGGCTCCAACGTCCCGCGACCCTACACAAGATAAGCGATATAAAAGATGGATGAATGGATGGAAATTAATTTAAATCCTGGACTTACAATCAGTGATAATCAGGTGCAATCTGTCAATCTTTATTCAAAATAGCTCCTTACAGACAGATAAACTGTTACGCAAAGTGCTTTAAAATTGAGCGACAGGAATAGAAAAGAAAACTAAATGCTTATGCCAAATACTTAAAGACATAAATACGCATACACAAATTAATCACATTATTAAATGTGTGCACACAAACACACAGAGATTGTATTCAAACTTAATTTGAAAGTCTTTCAAACAATATGTCTTTCTCATAAATCCCCTTCACAATCTTTAAAACTACCCGAGGCCCACACAGATGACAAATCTAGACTCTTGGTGGCTTTTTCTTTCTCATAATAGCCTTTATCTTTCTCCCATTATTGATCCTGTTTTTATTGTCTTCCTGTCTCTTTTGCTGTCTTTACCTTTAATTCACTTGCACTGTGTGGAACAAGAATACTCCAATGCTAAAAAAAACATTACATTTGTCTTGGTCACACATCTGCTCCTCCCATTGAAGCCATTGCCCCGACAAGCCGTGTGTCACCCCCGATTTCCCAGTTGCCACTAAAGGAGATTACAATTAGAAGGCAAAGGATAGAAACCCTGTGCAGGATGTTGTTTCTTTATTCGCTTATTAGCAGAGACAAAAACTGACATTAATTCTCCATGTGGAGATGCTTCTAATACCAGAAGGGAATGGTCTATTGTGTGGCATTACAAAACCCATCTGATATTTTTGAAATGTGTCTCTGTGGTCCAGAAACCGTTGTTTACACAATAAATGCTGGTAACTGGGATTAGAACCTAATTTCAGCTTTTAGGCCTGTGCAAGCTCTGAGTTAGTTCTTATTTCCAAATCAGTGTTTTACAAAGAAACTGATATTTAGGATGTTCCTTTCATATTGTAATAGAGAATATGAAACCTTCCTGCTATGAGGTAATCAATACTAATTAGTTGTGAACATGGTCATTTAAACGACCTTGTGTTCTATAATGTTCTGCATCAAGGCTCAATCCAGGTGACGGGTGCAGTTTTTCCTTTTTTTCCTAACTGATACCTTTACATGATAACACAAAGTATTGAACTAAAATCTGTTTTCCACATTTCAGCAGATCTCCGTGGAATTTGCAGGATTCCCAGCTGGTCTAACTGAAGCAGGTTCCTATTTAAAATATGTTGGGCACTAGGATTGAGTTCTTATTAGGAGAAACTCAAGGACACTTGTGAAACACAAGCAGTTTCAGTGGGATCCAACCTGCTGCTGTGGGAAGTGAACTTGTCATCTCTGAGCTTCTGCTTCATCTCCCAGCCCTCCCGCCATAAAAAAGTCATAATCCATTGCTGACACCACATGTCCTTGGCCTGAATCCTAGCACTGAGCCAGGAGGAAGCATCCAAAATAACATTCCCTTTGATGCTTTCACTCTAGCCCAAATACATCCTTGTATGATTAGCAGCAGTGACGCTTATTTATTTATTTGGAGGAATTCACGCATTTGTGGGAGTTTTGCTGGTTAAGTTGAGCTAATGTTTGTACTATCGAAGGATTAGGACAAGGCGGACCTTTCGATTAACAACTGTTTTGTTATGTGGTATTACATGGATGGGTTTTGTTAATAAAATCTCTTGCAAAGTGTTGAATGTTTTCTTGCAGTTTGACGTAAATTCTGTTTTTGTTCAGCCACTCTGTACTAATCAAAGTCATCCATCAAGTATTAAACCCAAACATTCACAGTTAGACACACAACTTTAACCATGAATTCAACTCTCACAATGGATAATGTTCAACTTTCAAATGTTGTTTCTCATTCCAGCTGACACATACACTTTCTGTTGTAATCATTATTTAATCAAGAATTTATGAAGCAGATTAGCGCAGTGGGGTTCTAGAGAAACGGAGTTGCGGTTCACTCGTTCGAATCCCTCTGGAGGCAGGTTAACAGTGTGGGTCTAAGACCCAAGGCACCATGGCAACCCATTGCTCTGAATATGTGCAGTTAGGAATAAGGTTCCACAAGAGGATCAATCACATATGCTTTCTTTCTTTCAATTATTATATTTTTGTGGAATTTTTGTGTGACTAGACATTTGTCATTTAACATCAGTCTTCGTTGTTCTTTGTAAATGCTTGCTTGTAAATAGGTCCGGTGGATGTGTGGAAAACATAACATAACAACAAATGGCACCGAGTAGTGATTGTGACCAGTGTTTTCTCATTCCTCTGCCAAGACTCTGTGTCATGCAATTAATTTACTCCAAGGGAAAGCTGAAGTTGTTTTGGAGGGGATACTTTAAACAAAGCCCAGTTTAGCTCAATATGAATATACTTCTTAATAGAAAGCAGTTGGTTTCATGATATTGATGATTTACTATCCCTGCTCTGCATCAGTGTTCACTTTATCGCTGTGTTTCATCTGGTAATGGTTATTCAAATTTTAATCCTTGAAATACCAATCTATTCTCCACAAGCTGAACACACTTTTTTTTTTAGATTGTCCACGCCTCATTAAAAACTACATTGTGCATCAGTCTCTTTTTGTACTATGAGTACAGGGTAGCTGTTGTTAGCGCTGCTGCTAGCCAACGTGCTCAAATACTCTTTATATCCAAAAACAACAACGACCGATGTATTACATGTGTCATGTATACGTATTTGTATTTTATTTACCTAAGAGATATCCGCATGCATGTACGTGTACATACCAATATTCAAACTGTTGTTATTGTATGACTGCATACATCAATGTGTATGTACCACCTTGATGATTAGACTTCTATATTTAAAATATCTTTATCTTCTAAAAGGGAAGCAGTACAGTGTACAATTGAACAATTATTGATGTTACCTTTTCCTCTGCAGCTTGGGTCTGGACACTGCCAGCTGTATCCCTGAATCATTCACTTAGACGTTAAAACAAGTGAAGTGTTCATACCGGAATTCTACTGTGTACTGTAATGAAGCACAAATACCTTTGTAAATTTAATATTGCCTAAAACTTTGTTACATCAGATACAAGAGCAGACAAGCTTTTTGTGAAATAAAGCTAATTAAATCCCAAAACCAATATATTTTGGTCAAAATGAACAGAAAACAAAATTAAATTTATGTTTAATACATATACTTATACATATATACATATACACGCAACAGTTTTTATTGCTAAGTCACATTGTCAAAAACACTGTTATACACACTGTGGTATTATTTCTGTGGCATGTACCTGGTGGTTAGCGTCACGTTCAAGGACACACTAATGGTTTCTATTAAACATGGGGAGGAGTACTGTTCACACACTGTCCCTCTGGATTGATGACCTTCTAACCCACTTTTTTCGTTTTTTGGCCGCCCGTGGAAGTGTTTTTATCATCTGCTCTTTTAGAGGTCATTCTCCCCTAAATGGTTGATTCATTGTGGTTTGCCTTGACATGGACGTGCGGCAGCGGTTTGATGCAGTACTGATCTGTGTTTGACCTCAATTACTTTCCAGGGCTTGAAAAGGGCTTTTTTGTCACTCTACATACAGGGAAAGAAAATAGGCAGATATCCATGATCATGACTCACAAGCCCATGTGGCTAACAGAACTCAGTGGATTTAGTGAATTGTTTTGTTCACAGAGACTTCCACAGACTTATTATTCTTTCTGGATAAGCAGCGTTATCAACCTTAATCCATATCTTGCCTTCACTTCTGAATTCCAGTTCTCCAGTTGTATAGTTATCAGTTTACCTCCATTTCACTGTATCTTTTCCCCCTTTATTTCCTTTGTCCATGCTTGTTGGTTCTTGCCTTTCCAATTCCATTGTAATGAGTAAAGGTCAGTGTGTTTGCTCTCCCCTGTAGTGCTGTCAGTGTCCATGTCTGTTACGGAGGTACTTAAAGGCTCTGGCCTTTAACGGCTGCCCTAATGAGCGAGAAGCACAGCGAGACAAAAGAGGTTGACATCAGAAACAGATAATTCCACCCTAAAGACCTTCCATCCATCCATCCATCCATCCATCCATCCATCCATCCATCCATCCATCCATCCATCCATCCATCCATCCATCCATCCACAGGAGGTTGCAGTGGCAGTATGGAAAGCAAAGAAGCCGACACAACCAAACAACCAACCAAACAAGAGATATAATCACTTCAGGGGGTCCTGGCCCGACATTAGATCCTGGTTAACCTCTTATGGGAGATGACTAGGGGGCATCCTAATGAACTGCCCGAAACCTACTTTGAGTCTCTCCTGGTTGGCTGAGCTCCTCACTCCAAACAAAGAGTGAAGACCGCCACCCTGTAGAGAAAACTCATTTCAATTGCTCGTATTCCCTACCTCATTGTTGTGGGCATGATTTAAAGTTAATGACCATAAGTGAAGGTGGGGATGTAAACCAACGGGTAAACACAGAGCTTTGCTTTAAAGCTCAGCTCCCTCTTCACCACAACAGTCCAGTACAGTGACAGCATTAATGCAGGAATAATCAACTTCGAACCATGTAAAACTCCTATCTTGAGAATGTAATGTAATTTATATGTGATGAAGACAACAATTCAATAAACTCCAATGAAAACTGTAAGTGCAAATTATTATGAGGACCTACCTGATTTTGTTTTAATAATTTTTTTCTCATTATGGAACCCATCAGGTGTTTACAACACAATCTTGAACTGCGGAGTTCCTCAGTCAGTCTGACATTAACCAAAGTTTACTAATGAGAGATTACATGCAACACATGTGATCTCAGGGTTCACGGTGTGAGTTCCAGTTGTGATGTGTGAATGTGGCCAGCTCTGCTTTACTTGAATTTTGAAACATGCGTTTTATCTAATCTGCTGGTAAAATGGTTCTTACCATTATAAGAGATTGATGGATTTTGCAATTCACTGCAATGTAAAATAATGTTGCTCTCTGGCAAGATGTGCCCTGTTAGTAATGATCACTCAAAAGGAACTACCCAGTGAAACAAACTCATGTTATTGAGGACTAAAACTCAGATTGTGTGTTGTAATTATGTTTGAACAAAGTGACTGTGTTTCCTGGGTCAGGCTTTTGCTGAGATCTGACACTGTTATCCAGTGGCGCTTTACTGAAGTTTCATATCTAATTCTGGTTTTGTTGATCTTTGTGTTCACAGTCCCATGGCATAGGATATTTCTGAAAGTGTAATGTAAGTTATTAGATTATGCTGCTTTTGGATTCCCAACTACAAGTTATGCCTGTTGTGATAAAAGTTTCATATTAACTGAAATGTTTCATTCTTGTGCAATGCCATTGACATTGCTATCAGTAGTCCAGTGGCAGTACCAAACTCTCCAGTGCTGTACTCTGTGGGGCAATCTTAATTGGAGCTCATGATGAGCTGTGTTACTGCAGTAATTGGATAGTGGTCTGTGTAAGAAGTATGTTGAGAAGAAAGTATGTATACATCCGGTTGCATGTCTGAGGTGTCTGTAGTATTGATTGGTGTGGTGCTTAAGTCAGCATGAAATCGCCTTCGTAATACAATTTAAAGTGCTTTTCAGACTTTCTGCCTTCTCGCGTGTTCTTATGTATGTGATGTGTGTAGCTCTGCTCTGTAGGGGTGAAATCCCTCCATCTGCTGTTCAGGCACCATGGATTTGCTTTGCTCTGACTCAGCATTTTGTATCACACGCACGCGCGCGCGCGCGCTCGCAAACACACACACACACACACACACACACACACACACACACACACACACACACACACACACACACACACACACACACACACACACACACACACACACACACACACACACACACACACACTTTTCAGTATTCAGAGTCGTTATCTACTAAAGCTAGAAGCACTCTCTCCTTTTTTATTTCCATCACCTCCAATGTTTCTTCATAATCACGTTCGGCCAAAGCTCCTCCTATTCAGTAACGCTCTTTCTAACTCACAGTCAGATAAAACACCTGTGCAATTACGCACGCACGCACGCACGCACGCACGCACGCACGCACGCACGCACGCACGCACGCACAGGGATGCCATCAAAAATAGAAATGAAATTGCAGCTGGGTGAGTTTCGGCTGTCTCTGTAAAGGTTAGCGACTGTATCACAGAAGAATTTCTTTTGTGTTTCTCCGTCCCTTCCTTTGACTTACCTTCTGACCCTACGAGCTCACCTCCAACTCACACGTCTGCAATAGGTTCAATTTTCCCAAATAAAGCCTCTCGTGAAGAAAATCCATTGTGTGAAATGACACGAGACAAAGTTCAGATAAATCCTGACGGTTGTATTCCTGGCATGTTCTCTATTTTGGACTGGTCTCTGCAGAGAAGTTAATGTAAAATTGAGACCTTTCATTGTTCGAATCAAGCTATTTTGTTTTTCACATGCTTGTGCTATCATTTATCATTTATTTCAGCTATTTAAAGGAATGCTGGTGCCAAAAGATTAGATTAGACTCTTGAGAGGTGGACATAGGCAGCGGCATCAGGTTTGCAGGTTTGCTTTTCATACCACCAAGTGCTGCCGTCTTTCTCTTTAAATCTTATACTTGCACACAAATTTGTGCGGCATGCACAACATTTAACTTCTTGTATTTCTACGTATTGTGGCTAACCTTTGTAAGTATCTTTTCACCTGCTGTGTTTTCCTGTTTCCTTTTTCTTTGCAACATGGAAACATGAAATCTGTGTGAAACAGAACTACTTATTCAGAGAAGAGTTTGTCAAATTGCCTTTCACATATCAGAAATAATTTCATGCACAAAGGCCATCACGAGGAGTTGATTACTCTCCGAGCCCCCCACCATACACAAATGGATAGACGCTGTCAATGGCACCGGATGGAAGGATAACTTACATGCTTAATCTACAAAATGATTAATTCACCAATAACTGGTCTAAATGGGTAACATATATGAAAATTGAAAGACGTGACAACTCAAAGTGAAACCCCAAAGCCAACTACATACAAACAAAAAAACCTATGTATATCCCAATCTGTTTAAAGTTAGCTTGTTCTGTTCACACTTTATTTTTGATTTATTTTGATTTATTTTTGTAATTATAGATTTTTTTAATGAATTAATGAATTAATGAATTGATTAATTGATTAATTTTTTGTCTGATTGCTTTTCTTTGTTCTTGTTCTTGCTTCTTTATTTCTGTCTTTTTTTTTTGTTTATTTTCATTTTCCCCAAATTTGTCCTGTCCACCCTACATGTATCCATCTATGTGTATACCGCATGTGTGTGTGTGTGAATGTGTATATGTGTGTATATATACATAAAGAAAAAAAAGAAATAATTTCATTAACTTTCTCTTGGTAAAACATTTAACTGTGTAAAGTGTTTGAAACACAATTGTTTATTATGTAACCTTAGTTGATTCTTTGGAGTACAAGAAGTTATTACTGCTTATCAGAAAAAAAAACTGAAAAAGAGGAAAAAAGTGTACAGATGTGCAAAGCTGAAAGATTACTTAAGACTTTAAGAACATTTGTTAGCTATGTCAAAGTTTTTCTGTTGCTTTGTGCGATTGTTTTATTTAGTTTTGCTTAATTTCCACAATGTCATTAACTCGTTCAACACGGAATGATGTTGGTGACTAAATGTTACATCAGTGCTGTCAGATCAAACATCAACAGTATTTTTCGAAATACATATCAAAGCCATTTATAATGATCATTAATCTGTCCATCTGAATGTTTGACAGCCAGAATTAAAAAAAAAAAAAACTTTTCATAATGTTTCCCTTTAAGAAATACATGTTGTTAGGTTTACTACGAGGCATTGGCATAGCTCCATACTGTCTACATACTACAGTAAACAGGGTGCAACTATTCTATTCAGCTACTTCACAATTTAGAAAAAAAATAAAAAAAGTTTTTGTCTGGTTTGACATCTAACAGCGCTGATGGGACCAACTTTTGTTTAGTTGCAATATGAACACAGCGAGAGTTAATTTCATACATCCCAGGATGTCTGCTCCAGCTGTTGCAACAGCTGTTGTCAGGACCAAAATGGAGCGAGATACCCCGGAACACATGATCATACACTTCATATTGCCGTAGAAAACACCAATGCAGCAGCAGCTTAGTGATTTTTTTTTTGCATTAGCACACAGTTGTGAAGGATTGGATTGTTAAATGTTTTATGATGTTGTACAAAACTTCAGCACATAGTATTATCAAACCTGGTGATCCAATAAAATCAAGAACACATGTATTAACTGGCCAGACTCTGACACTCAGTTGTGAAGAGTTCAAGAAGACTGTAGTGCCCCAGTGTCTAATGCATTTTTGTATTTATGAAGCAATTACATGCAAGTTTTGTCTTCCACTGGTAGGACATATTTATTTTACTACCATGAGCCCCGGACAAATCTTTAGCTTATTGCCTAATTTTATGTCATTGAGTAAATACTGTATTCATCTCAGATAAATTCAACTTGTTTTAAACAACCCCAGTCACAACAGTGTCATCTCCTCACACATTAGATGGTAATTGAATTTAAAAAAAAAATAAATCAACAGTTTTATAAGCAACAGTGGAGAGAAAGGGGGGAAAACTCCTTTTTAGCAGAACGCAAAACCTGGCTCCAGGACCAGACTTATAGGTGATTGCTGTCTGCCTCACAAAGAACAAGACAAAGAGCAGCAAACAGCAAAATCAACAACAATACTGCGGAGTAATGGGACCAGGGACCAAAGTACCTTCAAACTGATCAAAACAATGTGTGTTCACAAACCATCTTCATCAAACTAACTGATGTATCTTCAGGTGAACTTAATGAGTGAATCAGCCTCACGGCGCTGGCAGCTCAGCTAAAGCACATCTCAACAATAGTACGGCTTTGTTCACATTAACAACAAATCTGAATTTAGAGGTACAATTAAAAGTAAAGCATCTGCTACTAAAAGTAAATCCCTACTTGCACAAGACAGTACAAGGTTACCTGGGTTACAGTTATAGCAGCTTGAGTAAGAAAATGGTCCAGAAAGCTTGTTTCAAAGGAGGTGAGCGGAAAGCTGCCTTCACTGTGATTTCAAGAATAAGCAGCACTCGGAGCGTGAAATGTTCAGCCGTGTTAATATGGTAGTAACAACTTTTTTTATGATATGATATAGCCTGGCTCGTGTGAGTTTTGTATGGTAAGTATCCTCATAAAAATTAAATAGTAATAAACTACATTCATTCTATGATTTGGAACATTTCTCTGTGGAAGATGTTTTCCGGACCATTCATACGTCTCGAAATCCATCTGTGGACATTACAAGAAGCCAATTGGATTAATACGTAAGACTATGACTGGCTAACTTAAAATTCAGGTTTCAAAAAATATCAGTTCCAAACTGTGAATCTAGAATTGTGAAGTTTAGTTTCAAGCAGAGTTAAATGTGGTCAGTTACATTTCATTGGTGCGGTTTGTCTTTTGGTCTTAGACTGTTTTGAATCATCAAAAAACCAATTAAGTGACTATTTCATCCTCACACTGTGACTGCATATCTTAACAACATGAACGATCATCATGTTACATCAATTATACAAACATTGGCATGTTCTTTCATTAACTCATCGTTTTCATCACTGTACCCTGTGTAGGAGCTGGAGGCTGGTCCCCCCTCGTCTCAGACAGATACCAGTGGTTGGAAGTGGACCTGGGCAGGCGAACCCAAATCACGTCTGTGGCCACGCAGGGTCGCTATGGCAGCTCAGACTGGCTGACCGCCTACCTGTTGATGTTCAGTGATACAGGACACAACTGGAGGCAACATCGGCAGGAAGACAGCTTAGGGGTAGGTTTATCATTTTAATTATATACTAAGAACTGGTTCGGGGGGTTGTGACCAACTGTGTTGAATTCATGGTAATCTGCCATGCTGATATAATTTTTGACCTCTAGGCGCTTCCAGTTGAAAATGTAGTATGTTCCTGTGTGCTCCAGGGTGCAGGAGTATTTTTCTCAATCTGCTTAATGTATGTGCTCTTCCACACAGACAGCTTTTAAAAAAGTCCCGTGATCAAAGCACATTAAATATGTTTTTGAATGTGGAGACAGGTTTCTAATTTTCACATGTTAACGCAGAACCATTATTTATTTTATTTGATGTTGTTTCTTATATAAGATTCTGTTTTGTTATTTTGTGTTTAATGGCATTTATTGTCAGCTCTTCTATTCTATTCTATTCACTAATGCTCTCACACCTAATATGTTTTCATACATCAGCTCAGCCATTATTAATATGGTAGATTTCCCATTAAACAGTGTTCGTGACTGTTGTTGGAATCCAGTGGCCATGGATAATATATACCGACTTGTTGGATTTACTATGAAAGTAATTTTATGTGTCAAGGCATACAACAGATGAGTATCTTCACTATTTTTTCTTCACAATTATTTCCTACAGTATTCAATTCTGAAACAGTATGTTTTATTTAAAAAAAATAACAATCCTGCACCTGCTGCTGCTAAGGGTTTTGTACTCTATGTTTCTTTTGCACCAATCACACCAACCTTTAGAAACTAGGATTTTCAAATACAATTTAATTGAAATCCACAAAATATTTGTTGGGAATTTTCAGTCCATTACTAAGTTGCCAGTAAACTGAACGAGATAGCTCTGAAGTAAAGGAATACAATATTTAATTTGTTTGCAGAATAATTTCCTTTGCACAGTAAAATGAAAGACTAACTTTGAAACACACAAAGTGCTCACAGTTTGGTGTTAATGGACTAGAAATGGCATGTTTATACAAACTGCATCATTGTGTCAAAACAGACAGTTGGGATTTGCTGGAGAGGTTAAATCAACTTGAAATAAAATACACGTGGCCTCACTGACATGGTCATAATTTACATTATCGGTGGGGACTGGAACTGCCTGCAGCAGCAAGTTGGCTCACAAGGAGTCTTTCACTCTGTATTAATAATAGATGGAACAATGTAAAGAATCGGGGCAGTTTTCTGTCGAGGAGTATGGAGCTGCTGTCAAAGAGTTTAACCTCCAATGACAGGGGGCTGGTGTAGAGCTGTTGTTCAATAGACTGGGTACAGTAGAAAAAGTCACAGCTTTGATTCCTGCAGCAGTGAAAATGTCCATCATTGGCTTGCAAGCCTGCAGAATGATCACTAACTTCATGTGAGCCATTCTTGTGAGAGTGTCAGTTGCTCACAATGTAAGTGGGTGGGAGGAATCAGCAGGGCATATGGCAGAAGGACTGTAGTACCCTTGGACTGTTGTTGCTTCATATGTTTTATGCTTCTTTTCCCAACTAAAGTTATTATTTTCAGGATTTTTTTCTTACACAACACAACAACTAGTCGACAAAATGACTTATCAGCACCAGGCAAACTGCTGATGTTGAAATGACAGAAAACCACTCACTGACTGAACAACATTAGATAGTTCAGGAGCATTCAAGCATCTCCTCCCTGCTTTGTAGAGCAAGGCGCTGCCTTCTCATTGCAGCCTAAAGAACAGCTTTTCATTACAATACAACTCCTTATATGATTTTTCCTTGGAGCAGGATACAACCTCTCCAAGCCTTTTGTATTATTGATAAAAAAAGAGTGGGTGTGACTTTTCGCAGCTTAAGAACTTGTGGATTTGACACTCAGCCTGGAATGTGTAGATCCAGATCATCTTTCAGAGTGTTACACAGCTTCACATGTTACCAAAGCAGCTTAGATGCTCTATGGAGGGGAATATTTTACTCTGAAAACATCAAAAAGTTGTATCATCTTCTCTCTCACGTCAGCCCCTGATGTATCATTCACTCCGCTCTCTTCTCATTTTCTGAAACATTAAGACATTTAGTACAATGTTTGTGCAGTTTCAAGGTGTCTGTTTTATCGAAGCATTTCTGTTATACTCTTTTATACTTGTGTGCTTTTCATCGTTCAGAAGATTGATGGATTGCGGCGAACAACAACATCTGGGTTTATACGACCAATGAGCTAGTTAAAATATTAGGGGCTTGTTGAGAGTGACAATCGTCACTACCACTCAGCAGATGGCTGTGTTGTAGCTCCTCCTGGGGTTGAGTATGGTACTTTCGGTATAATCCACAACTTTTGTCAGTGGACACACGTGAAAATGTGTACTGTACCGGCATATACTACGCAGTGCAAACAAGGCTTTATACTGCATTTGAAACATATTTCACTGGTTTGTTATGAATAGTGGAAAAATAAAAGCTCATCTTTTTGAAGATGTATAGTCACTGTCACTGTCCTTGCACCAAGTTGCATTTAGTCAGTTGTATAATTTTGGAATTACACTAGATTTGTCACAAGAAAATATACATATACAAACAGTACATGCATATGCATACGTATGCTCGTAACAAATAATGAGATTAAGATGTGAAACCTTTCCCAAAATCTGGTCTGAAGAGGTAAAACTGCCCAAAAAATATGTAGAAGAGAGACCGACCGACAGACAGACAGACAGACAGACAGACAGACAGACAGACAGACAGACAGACAGACAGAAGAATTAGTAACAGCTAAGAATCAAAATAGACTGCCCTGACACGATCACACATGATCACCCCTAAGCTGCATTCAACTACTTTAAACGGATTCACTTTGAGATACAACTAGAAGAAGTTGCAGGTCAATAGCATGAAAATATCATGTACTTTGTCATCGGACATACGTTTTTTTTAATATACATATTTCAGTTGAGGGTTTTTTTTTTGCATTTGAAATTTTTTAATTAAAATTTTTTTCATTTTTATTCTTTATATTTTAACTAGGGCTGATAAGGTAACCTGTTGATTTCTATAAATTAATGACAGAAAACATAAAATCGCTCTAATCATCTAATCAGTTATACACTCTAACATGGAACATGTTCCAGTGCACCTGAATAACTTCCTTACAATTTCCAGCATACGGCTCATACTCTAGTGACCCTTTAATGTTCATTGTGTTCAGTGTTATATCCTCTTGTCAATGGAAATGAAATGAGAAGTTGAACCTTGCTAACTGTGCTGGCTCAAGTCAGTGATTTGGTAGGTGGAGGTCATGCGCGGAGATGGCAGAAAGCAGGGTTGTTGATTTGTTCTGGCTTTGTTACAGCTGACAGTAACTATTTGCTTACTATAATGAATTGCTAGTTTGCAAGCCAATTCCTCGTTCTTTTTTCTGGCAGGTCCTGGCAGGCGATGATAGTGATGCACGAGAAGCATCAGACAACAGTCCCCGGTGTGGAGAGGGATGAAATACAACAGGGTGTGCTAGGTGAAACAAATGAGAGTAGTTTGCTGTTGTGGGGCTCGGTCAGTGGAAATTTTTGGTATTAAAACTACAGAACGAAAGCATAGACAAGAGCATGGCTGTGGTGCAAAATGTGCAACAACAAATTTATGTATCACCAAAACAAATCAAGTGCTTATATAGCCTCATTGCTGCACATGTAGCCAGAACACAGGCTCTGAAGCCAACACTAAGTTATAGAAACAATCCTTCTGTTATATTCAGACATGAAAAAAACATGATTTTATTGTGTAAACATGTGAAAGTCTGTTAATGTAGTTATGATTGATTTGAAAAAGAATGTTTTTGTACATGGTGAGACATGGTTTTTTGCAAGTGATGAATTTCAAAGCACCAAATTAAATATGACAAAACATGATTAAACTACCTTCTGAATTCAACTGAACTGGCTCGATGCCTGTAACCTTTACAATGACAATGTGATATAATAATGAAACACTGAGAGGGACAGTGTGTCAGGGAAACACGGTGTTGAGCTCTCATGTCTAAATGACTGTCCCATTAAGATTCCCTCTTGATACGCGGATCATTCGCACAACTTCATCAGAAGAAATATGTTTTTCTTTGACAATAACTTGTCACAGGTGCTGAAGTTGCAAAAGCTGATCAAATTATGTTGAATGACAAGATTCAGTTGTTTGTAATGATTCTATAACAAAAGCGTTGAACAGAATTTGTTATGAAGCACAGAGTCCATGCAAAGTATTAGGGTACCTATTTTTTAGAAATTATTTTAATTCGATTAAAGAGTAGATTTGATTAGATTGTTCCATCCATCCATCCATCCATCCATCCATCCATCCATCCATTCATCCATCCATCCATCCATCCATCCATCCATCCATCGTGTATACTGACTTTATCTGGAAGGGGGTTGTGAGGGGCTGAAGCCAATCCCAGCAGAGAAAGGGTCTAAGCGAGGTTACATCCTGGCCATAATGTTGTTTTATGATAGGAGATTACATTACTAACTCAGAGACACACTCTTACGCATACGCAGACAAACTCACACGTACAATTTAGAATCACTGTTACCGAGCATCTCTTTTGGTTGTTTGAGTCCCATGAGAAAACCTGCACAGGAAGAACATATGAATTCCTCATTCGTAAGGCCAGTCAACCTTCAGACTCATTTCAGGATCCTTTTTACTTCACTAATTACTCAGACCTTCGTGTCACAAAGGTCCTTTTTTTGTGCTGATTTGCATTTTTGTGGCATATTTACTGAAGAAAAATAAAAGTGCAAGCTTAAACTGTATTATCATCTGTTGTTGTTTTTTTTGGTACAGACTAAGTTATTCATCCACTGTTATTTATTCTTTCCCACTTTATCACCCCTCCCTCCTCATCTTCATCTCATTCTCAGCCCACCTGCATTCCATTGACTGAAGACTTGTCAGAGGCTACACATATATCAAAGATGCTTGGGCGAGTAAAAGAGATGCTGCTCTCCTCGGCCTCCTCAGCAGGAAACAGAGCCATTTGTTGAGCTTAACGCTCCGCTGCCCAGCCGGCTCAGCCCTTCAAAGCGCTGAAGACGGCACTGAGATCACTATTATGCAGTGCCAGGGAAGCCAATTTCACTCCCGTAGCCACATCAGTACACACACACACACACACACACACACACACACACACACACACACACACACACACACACACACACACACACACACACACACACACACACACACACACACACACACACACACACACACACACACACACACACACACACACACACACACACACACACACACACACACACACACACAGAGGTAATATCACACACTTTAGAGTAAGGAGGACAGACACAAGCAAAGGACCACACTTAAACACAACTTACCCCAAATGCATCTTGTATTTTCTTTACATGTGGGAGCCTGTCAACAACAGGAACAAGTGCAAGATTCCCATAGGCAGCTGATTGGGGGAAAATAGAAGCCATTAGTCTTTTAGGGAGGCTTGGAATGGAGACAGAATAGTCCCAGAGTTATTGATCACTGGTCAGAGATTGGGGAGAGGGAGAGACATTATCAGCAGTTAGGATCGATGGCCTCTGTGAGCTTGAAGTTTGAAAATGCAGAAAGACTGTCCAGGATCAAGTAGGTTAGGTAGAGTTTTTCTCCACACTGGCTATAAATTTCTCTTAGTACTAACACCGCATATTTTAACCCTTTCAGTGAAAATGTGCTCCCATCAGCTTAAACTCCATTTTGTCATGGATTTCCAAGATTGGTCCAAAAAATATAAGAGAGGACTTTTGAAAAGGAATAAATTGACTTTGTAGACATCTTGATTATAACCCTCAAATTACATATTTAGTACTGAATGTTCCAATCTGAGGTACCCCAGGCTTGTATACTACAAAGACATTTTGATCATCTGCACTCCTCGAACAAGGAGAACCACTCTCTGCAACAAGCGGCAAAAGAACAGCTGGACGTAAAAGAAGAAGCCAACTAACTTGTAATTTTGCTTGTGCAGGCATTTCCAGGCAACAGCAACGCTGACACTGTGGTCCAGTACAAGCTGCAGCAACCTGTGATTGCTCGCTATCTTCGTTTGATCCCGCTTGACTGGAACCCCACTGGGAGGATTGGACTCAGACTGGAAATATACGGATGTCGATACAGTAAGTCTACTCTCAGGCTGCAACTTCTTCTCCACAAAGTCAATACAACATCCTACATTTGTTCAGAATGTGTCTGGAGTCTCAGTAATTTCTTTGTTTTTCCATAGCATACATAGTCACTATACTCATTCACTGTGTAACAGCAGCACTGTGACTTTGATCACATATCAAAGCTGCATGAAATTGTTTCAAAAAAATTTTCCCCCCTGAAACATTAGCAAGCCATTTCTGCCCTCTGTGATATATTTAATGCAGTTATAACACAAATAGCTTTAACCACTGTTTTAATTTTTTTTCTTCGAAATGACTGATACTGATATTTCCAGTCCATTTTATATATTGTGGCCATTCTATGAATTCTCGTAGGATACATTAGAATATTCTTCGGTTCGTTTTAAGGACGAGAACTTCTTTGTTTGGTTTTGAAAGAGATTTACAATGAATGTAATATTAAAACAAACCACTGACATTCTCACACATCTGGTTTACACACCAAAGCTAATTCAAGCATTTCAAGAAAAACACATCATTTTGGGGTTACTCACTGCAATAATAATAGTAATAATCGTGACTAGAAACCAACCTTGATGACAATGCTGTGATGTATATAGTTGAAGAGACTCAAGGTTTTACTGCTTCCTCAAAATAGTTGCAGTTAGAAACAAGCAAAGCTCATTGCTGCTGTAAAATAATGTCATGCACAGGAATCTGTTTGCTTTTGTTTTTGTTTTTTTTTCATTTGTGGAAAATACAATGGCCACACTTTAGTTGTACAGCATGCAACAAGAAACGGAAGCAAAAAAAACTGAGCCTTATTGTCTTAATAATGAAATACAAGCACTTCAAGCATCGAAAGTAATACCAACAACCTTACTCTTTATACATGTCCGGAACTAGATATCAGTATTTAGTTTAGGATGATTTAGTTGTATGATTCTTTTGTTTTGTTTGTTTATTTCGTTTGATACACATATCTGGTGTTGCTTTGGTGAGACTTAAGCCAGGGAAGAAGTAGAATTCAGTTAAAAAGAGTCCTGAATGTTAAGAAACTAAATCTACTTACTGAACATCTATTGCCAATGATTGTACCATATTTAGCTGTCACTGCCTTGCAGGACGTTGAGTTGTCATCAGTCATTAGTAAAGAGCATGAAATCTATATTTAGAATCTTGAGTGGCGTTTGATACTTTGGACTGTGCATGAAACCACTACAATTATTATTGTGTGAACAGTTTGAACAGGCGATTCATACAGATTTAAATATTTTAGAATACTTTAGCACATTATATGACATTTAAGTAAATGGGTCTTCTGCAACTGTGTGTGCTTTGTAGCATCAGACGTCGCAAGCTTTGACGGCAGCAGCAGCCTAGTCTACAGAGTGAACAGCAGGCCGAGCTGGACTGCGATGGAGGTAATTTCTCTGAAGTTTAAAACCTTGAGAAACTCTGGGACCCTGTTTCATGCGGAGGGACAGAGAGATCACAGCCTCAGTCTGGTGCTGGAGAAAGGAAAGCTGCTGCTTTACCACCAACAAGGTAGGCCACTGAACTCCTGAGTCTGAAATTGATGACTTATTTAATATTTTCAGTGTGCACTGAGGCTGGGTAAAAAAATAACAACAAAAAAAAAGATTCTCCTCCACCCTCCCCATCCATCTTCTATACCTGTTTTATCCAAGTTAGGGCTGCAGCAGCTGGAGCTGATCCCAGCTGACTCTAGAAAAAAGCCAGGGTACATGCATAGGTTCCCATTCCAGAGAAGGGACAACCACAGGGAGAACATGCACACAAAAAACAACTGAGTCTAATTTCAAAAGCAAGGCATCAAAGGGCAACAGTACTGACCAAAATTCAAATGTAGTGTATTGTGCATTTTATTTCTCCAAATTATTAGATTTCACTTCAATAATTGTAATTACAATGATATTTAGTTTCCATAGTGACAGTTACACTATTTCTCAGATTTCTAGGCAGAAGTATCAAAAAATAAGCCAAAAGTTATTTGTAACTTGCCACTGCCAGTGGTTTTGTTTTATGTAGTTTGTTTCTAGCATGACAAGTTATCTCAAAGTTCAGAATATGAAGTATAATATCATATTGGTTTGAGCTCACGATGGGTTTTTCTGCTGAAAATTGGTCCTGGGTCTCAGTCTGTAATGCGTTGTCATTTTGAACGTTCCACACTGACGGCCGACCCGGGTTAAAATAACAAGAGATGCACTGTTTCACCAAGTCACAGTCATTGTAACTTGGTGACACATCTCTTCACCCAATGAGCAGGTTGCATGTCAGTTTAAAGATAGCGTTATGCTGAAATCCCAGTGTTTTGTCAAACGACAGCATGGTGGGCTCAGAAACAATAGCATGTTGGATGTGTTTCAAGTTTGTGCTATGATGATGCCAAAGGAATGACAAGCCAGCTACAGGTGTTGGCGTTGTTGCTAACGGCTAGCTCAAAGGCTTTAAATGTTGCCCCCCCCCCCCAAAAAAAATGGTCAAAACCTAAACGCAGTCAGGTAAAATAATTCTCAATGAATGTGTAATCCGATATTTCATTGACTTGATCTGCTCAATAAAAGCTATTTATGTTGTGTCCTCTCTGAAGAACTTTTAGAAAATAATTCTAATAGGCTGCAGCAACAGAATCGCACTGCTGACACATTTGGGAAAATAACAAGGAACAAAAACTCTCAAAAGTTAAAAATGAAAACTGCGGGGAGAATCAGGCGTCAGCACAAGGTGAGGAAACCATTGCCAAGGGAGATCCCCCAACACCTGTGGACCTGTGCTGACACAGACGGGAAACAGTCTTTGTTCATCATTTGAAAAGGAAACTGTACCGTCCCACCGAGTACACAGGATGCCAAACTGCGAGCGCTAGCATTAGCAGCCAAGCTCACTAATAAGCCTCTTTTGGGAGGCAGGTTCAAAGCCCAGCAGCAGTTGCTCCGTCCTGCTGTAGTGAGCGTGTGAAAGGACTCATATCTCTTTCTGTTTGTCCTCCTGTCACACTGTGAGCCGTAGTATCATTGGAAACATCTTTTTTTGGGAAAAAACAAAAACAAATAAATAATAAATTCAATCCATTCTAAACACTGGCTGTAGCATCACTTTTACTAATTTAAAGTCCGCTCTGGTGAGAACAGGTAACTTGGTTTTAAACGTGCGTAAAAAGCAACAATGATCAATGTCCAATGCACAGCTTGTCCTTGGATAAATCAATCCATTAATTTGTTTTTCCACAAGTTGAACAATTGTTGCCTGTCATCTCTGTTCTACTCAGCCTGAGTTCCTAAATTCCTATATTCCAATGAACATTACGTATCAGCCAACCTGACACATCTCTCTGACATGCTGCCGGTGAACGACGGGTCTATCCAGTTCACTGAGCAGAGTTTTTTTTAACATAAATGTAGCGGCACCTTAACCTACTGAAAGTCTGCCCTGATGAGGACGGGTTACTGGTTTTGACACGTGTACTGGGGAAACCATGATCAAGGTCCAAAGCGTAATTTGTCTTTGGATCTAATCATCTGTTTATTTGTCATCGGATTACAGCAGTCGATACCTATCATCGCCTATTCAGCCCAATACTGAATTCCGTATCAAATCAAATAAACTTTTCCTGGGACTCTGCTACTCACCCTGACCTGTCTGCCTGACACGTTCTAGAAACGGTTTGCTCTCCACATCCTGCACACCTGGCATCAATTACTCTATGGGCGCTGGAGCTTATCCAAGTTGTCGGTTAAGAAACATGACATGGCAATGTCCGGGATGTTCTCTAGGAGAGGTACTTGAAATGATAATTTTGAGGCTGGCATAGTGATTGACGCTCTGACGTCACAGGGTTTAAATCTGCTTGGTGTTTGCATGTTCACTCATGGATTTTCTCTGGAACTGTCGGGAGCGTTCTTCCAACAGTAAACATTTATATTAGGTTAATTCATGACCTAAAATTGGCTGTACATGTGAATGTTTTGGTATGTTTCTACTGTGTTGAATCGATATAAACTGCATGTACCTTAGCTGGGATCAGCTCCAGTGGCTCCTGACCAGGAACTGAATAAAGCGAGATCAAAGATCAAAGGATGGACAGAACGTTTGCTGTATATGATTCTGTTATTTTCTCATGTGCACCATTTCAATAAATCCATCCCATTTGTTCTGCCTCATAAATTTTATGGTGTAAAAATAAGTATTATGAAAGAAACAGTGATTTTATATTTGTGTGTCTACCAGGAATAGATCGCTGTATTATTCATCATCAAAACTATGCAACACGTTCTTCAAAGAAGCCACAAGTTACAGTTACATTTCATTGAACACTGAATGTTAGTTCACCATGTTCTCTTGCTTTGATGTGCACCTGCAATGCAACCGTACCCAGTACCTGAGAAGACTTCAGTCATTTTACCCTATGGCTTTCCAGAGTGCAGTGAGCATACAGAAAAAGTTCTCAAATTTTCTAAAGTTTTCTAAAAGATTGTCACCATGCAATACTAAATGCAGATCAAGGCTTGAAGCTTTTTTCACTCTCTGAATTCTTATTTTTATGTAACAGGTTGTGGAGATTTTTCCTCTGTCTCCACATTTTGAAAGATTTGTAAAACTTTATTTCTCTACTCAATATCTCACCAGAAGCTCTCACCAAACATGACTGGATAGAAATTTTAATTAGGTTGAGGTATTTCAAGACAGACGGATTTTTTATTTTTATTTTCTTATATCTCACAAACAAGTTCCGGTGTTTTTCAAAATACAAAACCTTCCTTTTGCCTTCTGAAAGGTACTCTGTGCTGTGATGACTTTTTTTTTTTGTCAAAATAATTTCCCACCTATGATAACTCTCTCTGCTTTTTCCCCTAAAAGCCTCATCTTTGACCCATTTACACACCTCACAACAGACAGCAGTTGGGTTTTTGGGATTGCAGCAGTATCTCGGACAGACATTGAGGCTCTTTGCTGTAGGGAGGCAGAAACTTTCAGTATTTGAATTTAAATGAGTATTTTTCAAGTTCATTTAGGCATCTTGCCAATAAACTTTGCAGCTCTGTCTTTCCGTTCATTCGTGTTTACTGCTTTGAAAAATGTCATTTTAATGCTTGATTCGTACACTATAATTATGCTCCCACTCAGGCTTCATAGTTCCTACCATCCCATCTCTATATATGGAATTCAATATGTAGCACATTTTGTCCCTATAATGAAATGGTATGAGCATCTTGTTGGTCTGGATCCATTTGCTGATTCACTTGCATGTTTGTCAGATGTGATTTTGTCAGACACCGCTGATCAAATTTAAGGAAACTCAGGGGAAGTATTCTTCTTTCCGCGTATGCCTGTCAGCTCACTGCAAAGTGTGTTGGTTTATTCATATGTTTCAAACAATTCTGCTGGCAAAACTAATCAAATGAAGCACAAATTATAATTGTGAAATTTTATCAGTTCCGGTATGAAGAAGCAAATACAGTGGTGTTATCGACTGACTGCATGAGGAGAGAAAAAACATATGTTTGCCATTTTTATTACTGACTTGTTTTTTTGGGGGGGTTTTCCCCAAACGCTCCCCGAGTTTTAGCTAGTCTGTGTGTTTCAAGCTGGTTCTCACTCAGCTTGACGTCCGCTCTGTGATTCTCTCTCTTTTAATCTGGGATGGATACAGGCAACATTTGTAAAGGATGAACTGTGTGGAGCACAGTGGGCTGGCACCGCATAACACGATGATCTATGCTTGCACCGACTCAAGCATCATGGAAGCAGTGTGTGTGTGTGTGTGTGTGTGTGTGTGTGTGTGTGTGTGTGTGTGTGTGTGTGTGTGTGTGTGTGTGTGTGTGTGTGTGTGTGTGTGTGTGTGTGTGTGTGTGTGTGTGTGTGTGTAAATGAGGTTAAACCTGAGGTGTTGTAGGGCTGCCAGGTCGTCATATTATTACCATATGGCGAATCTCTTATAACCCACGCCATGCCAGATACTCCAGCAGCACGAGCTGGAGTATCTCTCAGCTCACCATTTGTTCCTTCCCTTTGCCCAGACTGAAGGTTTTTCTGTTCACTTTATGACTAGTATTGCCCTTTTCCTTCAGGAAAAAAAATAAAAAGTTAGACATTTAATATGTTTTGAAATACGCAGCTTTCTCTGATAATAAAACAAACACACAGCTGTGTTTTGTTCTATGGTGAGATAATCTATGGTAATTGAAAAACAGTGTTGTACTTTAACTCATTGACAATGTTGGCATGTGAACTCAAAATTGGGGTTAGGGTTAGTTCTCAGGCAGTGTTTATTCAAAAGACAGTCATCTTGAAGTAAGATCAATGCAAGCAAAAACAATGTTTAAAAACAGGCAAGAGGGAATCCAGGCATGAACAGGATACAAGTAACGAGATGATCTGGGGAGCACTAAATCACTGGCAACACAGAACTTAAATACTGGGTCGTTAACAAGACACAGTGAAAACAGTGACATAAAGCTGATTCTGACCTTTACCACCAACTGCATTCTGTTTTTATTTATTTTTTATTTTTTAAATCATACGTTATCTGAATATTTTTCATAAAATAAGTCAAGAAGCATGTTTGGGATGTTAGGAGAACTACATGCAAAACGTGTGAGCATAAGATGGTTCATGTGGAGTTGTCTATAGAGAGCCAGGCTTCTGAGTATCTGCTCTTTGCAATGACATTACTGTTAATCTGACTTAAATGTTGCTGCAAAGACAAAGTAGAAAATCTCTAGCAAGTAATGGACAGTGGTTAGTGTGAGGTTTCAGTGATTTGTAGCTTTATTTTGTTTTTTAACTCTGTCTATACACTCTATAATACTGCCGGGGTGGCAGAGGTTTAGAAAGGTGCTGGAAACATTGGCAAGATTTTGGTCTAAAAAAAGCTGCTTGCATGTTGGTTCTTTTTCCACTTCCATGGAGTAAAAATCCCATCCCTACATATCCCAAAGGTGCACTGTTGGATTCAGATCTGGTACCTATGAAGGTTGTCAGAGTTCAGTGAACTAATTTTAATGTTCAAAAAAGCAAGTTTTAGATGATCTGAGCTTGGTGAGAGAGTTGGCCTGCTGTTACATTCTTAATCTTAGTAAATAAATAAAATAAAAACTAACATTTTAAACTGAGTTTGTCCTTACTCAGGATATCTGGGCAGGTTTAAGGCTGTATAATAAACAATATAGAAATATGTCTTGTTGATCTGCAGATAAAACTGGCAAATATAATGTCAAAATACACCAAAAAAATACAAATAAAATTCACTACAGAAGCCTACTTAAATAGTAAAACCTTTAAAAACAACCTATTAAAAGGCTGAATGTCCTCAGATCAATACTTTGTACTTATATGTATCCAACCCACTTCTCTTTAAACACAGCATATTTTCTGTTCTCTTTTGTAAATATGTGTAACTTATAAACATACCCTATTGTATTATTCTTTAATAATCAGCTTGCTGTTGCCTTGATCGGTTTATTGAGCATAATTGTTAGTATTCCAGGGCTGAATGTTTAGCTAACACAGCTGCATTTTATTATTATATTGATCCCTGGAAAATGTCTCGCTTATTTAGTACACACATTTCTATCAGTATCTTACTACACAAGCATGCACATGCACAGAAATCCCCGAACCCCACTCATATTTTTGCCCAAGAAATAAGTCTGAATTTGTTGTTTTCAGCTGGTGTATTTCTCTCTCTGATCCTATCCATCCCACACACTCACCCTGTCCTCCTAACACTTCATTTCTACATCCCCATAATAACAACAGAATACTGTTCAATTCCCCTTGTTGGGAGAGGGTGAAGGACTATTATTTTCTTGGTGGTATTGTCTGGGGTATGTCAACTGTAGAGAGGTGTCATCTGCAAAAGCCATCAGTCTGACACCAGCTCCCTGAGTGATGCCTGTCACATTTCACTGCTCGACTGCAGTTGATATTCAACAAAGGGCAAACTAAACTCTGTGAGGCTGAGAATGTTCATATACACAGGCTGTTGTAACAGTGCAGAGATTAGTTTGAACTATGATAATTGAAGTGAAGTGACTGTCATCGGAAGAAAGTGTTCTGCCTCAGTTCCAGTGTTGATGCTGTGAGTTTTTCTTCCCTCATGTCATCTTTGTCTCTGTTTTTGCCCCTGACCCTTTCTCTCAGGGGCCCTTTCTCGGATCTTTTCTGTCTCTACTTTGTGATATATCATAGCTTTTCTTATATGTTGTCTATAACTTTTTTGTCTGTAACTTTTTTCAGGTACATGCTTTTTTTTTTTCTCTATTCCCCTCTCCCTCACAAAGTCTCCCTTCCTTCCCTCCTCTGAGTCTCCCAAGAGGTTGCAGTCTGCAGAAAGAGTAATTTAGACCAATAGCTTGTAGAAGACATGGCAAGGCAAAGCAAGGCAAGGCAAGGCAATTTCAAACCAAACACAATACCTGAAAGGTTGGATGTATCATTTTCATAGGACAGTGAACAACACTCTCTGACTTATCTCTCTCCCATTTGACAACCCGATCCTGTCACATCAAGAGAAAAACATCAGAAGAGAGAAGAGCTAAACATGGATTGTGCTCATCAACACTGAGCATTGGTGTTACATACTGCTTGTAAACATGCAAGCATGAAGCTCAACTGGAAACAATGGCTTTCCTATTAGAATTATTTACCGGCTGAATGGCAACAACACTGCAGACAGACCAACACACCAACAAGAGGAGATAAGACAGGCAAACAAATAAATACAGTGAGACATTTAGACCCACTCTGACTGCTTGTGGCTGTCCAAGCAGTTGGAATAAACTGACTGGCTCATTAAGATTTATGTCTGCTATCCAAAACCATCTCATTTTCTCTGTGCTTTACATTTATCAAAATGTCAGTGTGCTGTAATGTACCCCGCTGCTTCATAATTCAGTTCAGTTCTGAAGCATCACCAGGATGCTGTAATACGCAACAGCAAATACTCTGAGGGCCACTGTGTCCTGCTCCACTGAGCTCTGGACGGATGGTGTTAAGTATTGCTGAATAAATTAGGATGGCATCAGAGAGGCATGCCTGGCAAGCTGCATGTTAAGTGAAGGACCTTCTTTTTTCTCTATGCTTGCATTATTCAGCCCATGCTGGCACTGTTGTTTTCTGGTTTTGTGTGCAATCCTAAAGTAAAAAGAAAGGTTGTATATGTGATATTGTAATGTAATATCTGAATGAAAAGAGGATGCAGTGATTTGGAAATCACAGATGCTCAAAGTTTTACAATATCCTTAAAAAATAATTAGTCAGGTAACACATTTTCTGCTGCCGCAGTCTCATCACACTTTCCATGATTAGTCACATTCACCCACTGGAGCACACACTCACGTCACAGCGGTGACAGATGCCCTACAAAGTGTTTGCACACCGTTGGGAGCAAACTGGGGTTCAGTGTCTTGCTAAATAACACTTGTCAGAGCAACATGGAAATTCAACCACTGGTAATTGGATTAGAAAAATCAACTAAGTCTCCTTTAAAGTACTTGGCAATTCAGTATTCACAGAGTCAGTAACACAACACCAGTATGTAAAAAAGCAGCAGAATTCCAGAGTAGCAGATTGTATCAGACATGAAGCTGAACTATTCTGCAAAAAGACAAAAACAAAATCTTATGCAAGAAAAAAAACACACACAAAAACCCCACATTGTCATAATTTGAAGTCTGTATTCTGTTGTGCATAAACTTTGTTAATGTGTTACTAATATTTTGCACGTCATCCCAACATCTTTAGACAACAAGTTGTACAAAGCATTAACTATGTTACAATCAAAAAACATCAACACAATCATGTTTGTGGTCTTTGCCCACAATGACAGAAGCTGCAAGGACATGATCCCCAGGCATTTGAGCAGTGTTGTTGAAATGAATCCCTCAGGACAAACTGTGCCAGTTTGCAGAGAAAATGTAAAACTGTGGTGATTACTGTTACATTTGCACAGACTTTCACTTTGTCTACAGCGATGTGCGTTGAGTCTCCAGGAGTTTCTGTTGTAAACACACTCATAAGCGCTTTGGAGGAGCCTGAAAAAGCAAAGATAGCTATTCTACTCATTGTGTGTGTGCGTGGTGTGTTTGTGTGTGTGTGTGTGTGTGTGTGTGTGTGTGTGTGTGTGTGTGTGTGTGTGTGTGTGTGTGTGTGTGTGTGTGTGTGTGTGTGTGTGTGTGTGTGTGTGTGACTTTAGGACAATCATGCACCTTCTGCTGTTAGAAGTTGCCCAGAAAAGAACATACATGTGTCGTATCCAGAAAGCTGTGTGCAATTTGTTATTTTCATTGTATACTTGATCCCTTTCCATAAAAGCTGAGGCCGTGTTACATTCACCAATGTGTAGGATCACCTTTTTTTGTGACAACACCCTGTTAGAATTTGAGAACTGAGAGGGCTGAGAGTATCAACTCATAAAGCCTTGAAAGTGAGATTTCATTTTTAAATCATTGCTTGATAGATGATTTCCCCTCCCTTATAGCTCAGGGTCTACCTTGGAATTATTTTGCTTCACAAACTATCTTCAGGAATTAGAAGGTTCTGAACTGCAGCCGGCTCACTGTAGCACCTGGACAGTTTTACCATAAAGTTGTATAATCTATACAGAAGGTGATTTCACATTGACTTTCTACAATAAGTAAGATTTCTGCATTGTTGGTGCTGGCATATGTGTCCCAGCGATCCAAGCCTTATGCTCAGTTGAAATTCCATCTCATGAGAGATTCCTGATTGTGTGCATGTTAGCGACCCGTTACCAACAAACCTGATCATTGATGAAATATTCCACCAACTTCTTTCTCACCTTTTCCAATCGGTTGCTTCAACTGGTTTGTTACAGGTTGCTACTTTCAATTCTAAATTTGCAGTGTCTCATTTATAACATTTGATAGATTGTCATATCCTGTCTCTCATTTTTTCCGTGATGAGGTTGTAATAGTTACTGTACTGGTTTGGTACTTTAGGATCGTTAGGAGTTTATACGTTATGACTGAGTGAAAGGAATGGCAGTGGGAAGCCTTTGCAGTAGTGAAAATGAATTGTGTTCTCCATTTTTGTTTGTTCTTGTAATAAACCATTGATTGATTGATAAAAATCGGGAATTATGGAGTTTGAACTTTACTTGAGTCAAACTATTCACCACATGATATTAAAAACCCTGAAAGAATTAGAACATGTCTCCTGATATGAGCTGCCGTCCATCATAACGAGCTGTCGACCCTCAGTGAGGAGCTGTGATGGATAAGCACACTGAATATGTTTAGATGAATATTGCCTCAAGGAACTGTCTGAAACAACAAACCCTGCAGAAAAAATGGGAGACTGATGTCAAGTGCAAACTCTTCAGCTTCACACAAGAACATGAAAGATTAGTCCATCCAGTCTGGACAGATTAAGCAGTTACTGCAGTGTAACATGATTGTGCTTCTTTGAGTCGAGACTTTTGGTGCTCTCACGCTGAACTTGCTTTCTCACAACTTTTTGATGCTGGAAAGGCAAATATAATAAGGTAGAGCCAACAGGGTTGCAGGAGTTGCCGGAACCTCACTGAAACAGCAGCTGACCGACTTCGGGACTCCAGCTCTAGATTTTTCTTTAGGATTGACTCCCGAAGCCTTTCCCGTGACTGGGTATGCTGCAGGGCATAAGGTTTGAAATCAGGGTTTTCCTTCCCCTAGATGGACTACCTACCCAGGTTATCGAGGCCCATCTATCCGAAGTCACTCATACACAAATGTAAATACCATGCATCTATGTATTACACTACCATGCCATTTTCATGCCTCAAAAGAAATTACATACATTGTCAAGCTGCTTTGGTAGAATCACAGCAAAGTGGTCCAGTAGCTTATTGGCTAAAGCCTTACTTTTTTTTTTTTTTTTAAAGAGGAACTGCTGTACACGCTCCACAACCACAGCAAGTAGACAAATCACAATGGATGGTGGGAAGGTGTGCTTCATCCCTTCTATATCTTCAAGATGATGTTCAACCTCTTTCTTCATTTCTTGGGATGTCTGTTCTTCATTATGAAATTTCAGATACGTTTTTATGTCCAAGTTGTATAGCTAGCAGATGACTGCTTGTACCAGACATCTGCTGACCTTCTTCCTCAGCTCTCTTACATCTGGCTCCCACAAATCCACGGTCTTCAGAAACTCCGCATCATGAATAAATAACTTCTGCCATACAAATTTGGCAAGCTGTGATATGTGTGTGACCAAAACACCCTGGTCAAACAGATTAACAATGGATGTTTCAAAATTCTCCAAAGGAGAGCTGTAATGAACTCCAGTCTGATCTCGGACCAAGTCGACCACGAACACAGGACACTTTGGCTGGTAGGGGATGGTAATAAGGTCGTTCCCGCAGACCAGTTCCTGACAACATGTCAGCAGACTGTGGCAGGCATCCAGCAGCAGCTGAGTCAGGCTGGCCAGAGAATCCTGCACAAGGAAGCAGAGGGACTCCTGCAGGTTGTAATTCAGTAGTAATGGCTCAATAAACGAACACATCTATAACACTGCAGGCTTGGCTGTTAATGATTATGTGGATCCATGAGTCTGATATGTGATGACATTAAAACAATAAATGTATGAGATGAATCTGGCTTCAATTCACCACCTCACCATCTATATCACAAGCCCCCCCCCCTCCAAAATGTTTTTGTGCAAGGTCAAAAGTACGCACGTTCCCCCTACAAAGTTTTTTTTTTTTTTTTAGATCACAAAGTTTGCCTGAGAAGTGGCGTACACTTCTTTCAGGACACGTTTTGTGTGTAAGCAACCCGATGAGGCCCCTGATCAGTCTGTCAGAAAGAAAGTTTTCTTCATAATTAATGACATCTCTTTCCTTCTTCTGGGCATCGTTTCATCGGCAGGACCCCCTTTTTCTCTCCCAAAATGTCCTGCGATACAAAGATAGATCCACCGGTGTTGGTTCTGTCATCAATTATGTCCTGCCACCACTTTGCAGCATCATCATTCATCATGCTCGGCAGTCTTCTCTTTCAGCATATGGAGATGTGCTCTCTAATGAGGGAAGGTGACCTAGGTGACCTTCTCATGGTTGAAACCAAGATGAAAGTATATTTCAGAGAACTTGCAAAGTTTTTGTGATTCCTTTGTTTTGAAAAATCCTCCTTTAGATTTTCCTGCTATCTGAAACAGACAGCTTTTTCCTGGAATCCTTCAAGTAAGTTTGCTCTTGTTAAAATTGTGTTTCGGAGAACGACACACAGGATGCTGACCTTGGAGAGTTTTTCAGCTAATAGTCAGATCTTCAAATAGGACCGGACATGAAAGGATATATGCATTAGATGGAGACATTGCGCTTTTTAGCTAATGCACCTTCACGCCAACAATCTGCTTCTTTCTCTTCGTATTGCAGGTGTGAGCTCATCCTCTGGTGGAAAGCTTCTTGTTTCTCTGGGTAGTCTGCTCGACGACCAGCACTGGCACCACATAAAGCTGGAGAAACTCAGCACTCACCTCAACCTCACCGTAGACAAAAACACACAGCAGGTTCACACACCACCTGAGCTCAGCCGCTGGCATATTCATGTGGTGAGAAGAAAAACGCTCTCAGCCAAAAGCATTTATGCTTCAAACATCACAGAGCTTTTCATATAGTTTTACTCCTTACACAATAGTATAACACAGGTACAGTTTATTTAATGGGCCATTGACACACAACAGCCAATCTACTTTTTCATAAATAGTCAAATAAGTATGGTACCTATATAATAATAATAATAATAATAATAATAATAATAATAATAATAATAATAATAATAATAATAATAATAATAATAATATCAGAAAATGGTGGAGACAGTTGAGTCTCCATGCAACATATCTTGACAGGGTTATATACATAGACACAGATTTGTGAATTTGTTTGGCTTTTGCAAAGTTTGACTACAATAAAGACATAACGCCAACTGACAGTGGCACGTAATACTTTGTTAGACTGATTGATACTGAATAAATCAGACAACTATCAATCTTAATTTCTATCTAATCTTTAAAGATTCAAAGTGATTCAAACATGAGTAACAAGGTGTTGCTAAGACAAAACAAGTAAGAACAAGGAAACAGCAAAGACAAGTCACTTTAGATTGTTGAATAAAACTTACTATTAAAAATTATTTTTAAGAGAAGAGAAATTAATTTAGAAATACCTTCAACAAGACAAAGAAAACTAATTATTAAAATGACAAAGGCACGTTAAAACTGAATGAATGAACAAATGCAAACACATTTTCATCAAAAATGTGTTCATTTCCTATGTAGCTGAGTCTAGCGGCTGTCAGGAGCCATGGACTGCAGAAACCCATCCTGCCCAACAGGAACTTCCATGGCTGCCTGGAAAACCTTCTTTACTGTGACGTTAACCTGATACGCCTGGCAAAACAGAACAGCCCACAGGTCACTGGACTGGTAAGTGCTATGCTGTGTTTTAGCACATTGAATCATCATTATGGTAAACTGTCATCCATCAGCTCATCAGAAGAGACATCCGGCTCCAGATATTATATTGATGTGCAAATTTGCTTTGAGGTCCTTCAACAGCAAAACAACATCAGGCTGTGTTGTTGAGCCAACTGAGCCCCCATCGATCTTTCTCCTGGGTTTTCCAGTTTTGGCTCTTCATTTTGGTTTTATTTCGAGTGTTTGGTTTACGTGGGTAAATGGTTTATTCCTGCTTATCATGTGAACTACACCACAATGTAATAGCCGAGAGGTTCAGCCATTTTGTGTTGTTTGATTTTATGACTCTGCTATTATTCATCGAAATCAGCACAAATTGTGTTTGGGTTGGGTGAGGTAGGTTCAAGGGATACCGGACACGCCCAAGAACGTTACAAACTATTTTACAAAAACAGAAACCAAATGTCCAAAATAACAAAACTCTGCAGTCAGGTGAGCACACGCTGCAAAGGCACAGGGAAGCTGCAGCTCAAGAGAAAAGGCCACAGAAAAAAACAAAAACATGAAAGCTGCAGTACAGGAAGGCACAGACCCGCTGAACGCTGAAACACAGGAGCACTGACACAGAAACGCAGATGAACCAAGCAGAGCACACAAGCCAAGTGTCTCATATACTAAAGGCATCGGGTGCAGCTCATCTCACACTCAGGCACAGGTGAAAGACATCAGGGTGGGGAACAGAAATCAGACACAAGGGGAAACCAAGGAGCCTGAAACAAGAGACGTCGGGTGCTGCAGAATAGTCCGTCCTATCTCCTTTCCTATCCATTTTTCCTTCACCCCGTGGATGACGTCACAGGGTTAAGGAAAGGTGTTAGGAGACTTCCTACGGGAGTTAGGGAAAGGCGATTACGTTGCTTTTGACAATCAGACCACACTTACACTAGGTGACGTAATAATAATTGGACGACGGTGAAAGTTAGTGACGTGTGCTGTGGTGAAAAAAACGACAAATTTTCAAAAATGGACTACATTTATAACACTTTCCCCTGTGCCTCTAACCGCTGATATAATCTAAAATATCACAAGATTTGAATTGAAATCAAAGGAAAAGAGGCTGCCAGGCTACGAGGGACAAAAGTGAAACGGCTGCCAGGTGAATAAATAACCAATGCAATCTGAGAATAGGCTGCACAAAATCTTTACTTCACCCTGTTCGTTTTACAACATCCACATAACATTCATAGTTTGTATATGGGCTTCAGATTATTTAACGTTGTTCATGGTATATTATTCCATTGGTAACTTACATGATCTGCGCCCTTTTCAGTCATTGTGAGTCTCCGAGCGGGTCCCTTTAAATGTTGTCGCCGCAAGGAATTGTGGGGCAGCATGATCTCGTCTCCTTCGGTAAAGGATGCATCAGTATTTCCTAGGCTAGGAGGTTATAAAGGAAGAATTGAGCCTCCTTTCCTTAGCATATTGAGAATTTGAACGCTCCTTATCATGGCCACCACATAAACACTTCCGGGGGTGAAGGAAAAGTAAATAGGAAAGGAGACAGGAGGGACTATTTGGACGCACCCAAAGTCAGGCCATGTATACACGTACCTGGGTATTTAAAAAATGGTGATGTTTCTCGGCGTTTGGGCCTTGCATTTATTTACACTTAAACGCAGCCACGAGTCACTACAGACATCTGTAGAAAGGTAGTCGGAGATTTACGTCACAATTCATGACGTTGTGTTTTTTCCAGGCTATCTGGCTTCATGATTCTCATTACACTGCCCCCTGCAGTTTTGGCATGCTCATAGTAGCTCTGAACCAGGTGTATATGCGGGTCCGTGCCAATTAAGATTTTCTTGTAAACATAGAGGGCGAAATATCCGTTTTTGTAAAAATCCGGGCACATGTTAATGTGGCCTTAGACTCGCATAAAAACACCAGAACAAACCTGAAGCATGACACTACCTACTTGAACTGTGTGTGGTTGGTGTCTTTTCAGTTCATTAACTTCATATAAGAAGTTATAAAAAACCCTAACCTGTCATATTAACTTGTCTGAAAAAGAGACATTTAACAAAAATAGTCGATTTTTCAGCAAATTTAATAAAGTCTTCAAAACAGACAAAAGAAAAAAAACCTTTGTAAAAAATACAATCAATGATTGGTATAGAGCTCCTTGCTAAAATTTTAATTTACATACAAGTACAACTATTTCAATTGTTGTACTTTTGAGTGGTAAAGCGTTTTAGCCGGGGAGGACAGACCCAGGTTTTAAAGTTTCAAAAGTGTCCAACGTTCAACAACAGTTCTCATTTGAATAACTGCAAGTATTGTATGAAATGTCAACAAAGTGTTTCCATGAATACCTTCAGCTGCAGAGATTTAATATGTAAAGCAGCCTGTGAGTTTTGAGCTTCTCTTACTGTCCATCCCAGAAAACAAGACTTGACTTTTACAGCATCTGGAGGCCAGAGGACAGGTATCTCTAATTTACAATCTGTTTGACTGAATGTAAAGATTCCTCACTTTGCATTCTGCAGGTATCGAAAACAGGAGACTGTAACCTTAGAGGATTGGTTGAAGGCTTTAGCTCAGACTCAAGCTGTGAACATGCACTCTAAATTATTACTGTATATGTGGCTGAGCAGACACTACTGTATATTACTTTGGCGAGATTACACCACTTTAACTTTAATATTTGTCACTCATGCATTAAATACAGTCACCAAACTTGAGTCGCTATTTCATTGTGTGTGGTAATGTCCCCGAATGACTTTAATCTTTAAAAAAAAAGTCAAATTACTGGCAAAGAGGTGACTTTAATCCTAAATTATATGTCTTGAAGATTTACCCTGATGCTTTTGTTACATTAAATAAAAAGTTACTGTGGCTATAAAATGCACGCACGCATGCACGCACACACGCACACACACACACAACCTCTCCAAGTTTTGGAAACTATAGAGTATATTTTATCTTTCAAGAACAGAATGAGACCAATGAATTGTCTCACAATCTAATGTAGGGACTTAAAATCTTGGCTGCTTTATTAAAAGAAGGTGAACTTTTAATTTGTTTTTCTTGTTTTGATTTATATAATGCTTGATTTCATTACAAAAAACTAGAAAATAGAGAAGATTCATTTCTGTTTTGCTGTCAACAGAATTTGCCATTCATATTTCTCATAGTCATAACTCCTCGGCCAGGGTTTGGGACACTGAGTCATCTTCAAGGTAAATTTTGTTCTCACTAAAAAAATGGTCAAATTGTGAGCAAGCACATTTATCACAAGGATTTATGAAAAATACTGGTAGCTCGTGTTATGAAAAGGGCCGATTATATGTTTCTAATTTTAATCAACATGCAAGTATATGATATGTTCTATATTGATTTTACTGTTACCTTTGAAACTAGTAATCCATTCACTAGAATTCTGAAGTATGAGGAGAGGGGCTTTTCATTTTTTCCTCTCAAAAAACAACCAAAAAAGTTCACTCTTCTTCTGATCCTTAAAAGTAAAAGAGGTAAACCTTCCCTTGATCATGGTGGCAATTAAAAATGCATCAGATCAATTTGTTGACACAACATTTTGCTATTGCTCACAGATGAACATAACAAGAGGGTTAATTACATCATTGGTCAGTAACACATTAGTCCAACACCGACAAGATGAAAAACCCAAAAGTAGTTGGGCACTTTTGTTCTTTCTAGGCTTGTTGTGTTGCATTTTCCCATCTTAATTTCTCTTTCTTCTTCTACATCAATATCATTATGCTAATGCTCGCTGACAATATTATTATTTTGATCATCATTAGTTTCATCATCTGCGTCAACATTCACTTTATTTTTGCATCTGTTGTCACCATCAGAGCCATCGGCATTAACATTATTTCCTTTAATATCATCACTAGTGTCACCACAACCACATTTTAGAGTTACAAACCCAAAAGCAAAGTGAATACAGCAGCAAGAAAAGTAGAAAACTAGAAAGCTTATATGCTTATATGACAAAGCTTTAGAAAGATGATTTAAATTCTACTGTTTGAAGGAAAATGTTTTTGTCTCATGTTATATTAAAAACAGCACATCATATGTCCTCTACTGAGTATCATTATTTCCCTCCAGAGGTTCCGCTTTGATGTGTCTTGGTTTTTAGAACTGAGTTATACATATAACAGACGTCCCATAACAATCTTGATGTAAAAAAATTTTCTGATGTATCATTTGTATTGCTCTGTGATGGACGAATGAGGAGTAAAAGTAATAGTGAAAGAAGTACAAACACAATATTATCCTGAAGATTCAGGTGTTCAGTGTTCGCTTGCGTCATTGCAGCCACTCAGCTCATTTCAGTATGGTAATACAGGTGTCCTTTTTTCAGAGAAGTGCTGATGGGACCTCTGTGACATCCAGTCAAACCGAGTCAGCTTTTTGCCACTGATGAATATTCATGTTTTATTATCTCTTTATTAATCATTTCTCTCTCTCTCTCTCTCTCCCTTCAATCATATCTCACTCTCTCTTTCGCTCTCAGGGCAACGTGACCTTTTCCTGTGCAGAGTCAGTTTCTGTCGGTGTGACATTCACCGACTCCCACAGCTTCCTGCAGCTGCCTGGGCAAACATCATGGTCATCAGAGGTTGTTAGTGTAACGCTGCAGTTTAGGACGTGGAATAAGGCAGGGCTACTATTGACCTTTGACCTCCAGGAGCAGGATCACAGAGTTTTTTTGTTCCTGAGTGAGGCCAGGCTTCGCTTACGGATCAGTAAAGCTGACAGGACCCTGCTGGAGCTCAGCACAGGTACAGTAGGTCCAGTCAGGACTGCCGATGACTGTCCTCATTCAAATCTACTAAATCACATTAAGCTACAGTCACACTTTGTTCATAAATAGAACAAGCAGCAACTTTTATAGCTGAAAGTAAACAAAATGTATGCTTAGTGATGTATTTATGTCTTTACAGTTAAAATGAAGAGATCCCTCATTCATCTGAGTTTAAATCATTTAGAAATTTGGTGATATAAAATATGTGCTGACATTATGGTTTGAGCCACAATCTTTAGGGGGCCAAATAGCCTCCAAAACTCTGAACATTGTTTGAACAATGCTTTATAGATAAATTTGCAGCACATGAAGTTTTGAAATCTACTAGTTTTCCATTTTCTGTTTCTTTCTTAGATGGAAGGTAGCTTTAGAAGTTGTTAAGGTCCCAATATGAGAAAACACATCTGGTTTTCTGATCTTGTTTTCTAGATTTATCCAAAGTAGCATTTTAATAAAATATTATCACAATTTATAAAAACCAAAACATAAACTTGTGTGCAACATTTTGAGATACTAAACTAAGTTGGGTTCTGCTCATCCCAGTCAACACATTAAAGCCTTTCAATGATTATTCCTTCCTTTCTTAAACATGCCTGACAGCGGGAGCATTTTTGAGATGTATTTTAACACACCACTCGTAGTATCTTTGTCATATGACACAACATATGCATCCTCAGAAAACCCCGCCCCCTTATTTGTTTGTTTGTTAATAATTTGTACACCAGTAAAGGCCCTCTGAAAATACTCTATTTCACTGCTGCTAAATTTCTTTCTCCTTCAGCTATTTCTAAGGTGTTGCTTTCTATAGTATTTTTGAGAAATATAAGTCTTTTCACATAGCAACACATCTGCCCTTGTACTCACTTTTGGTATCATTACTTATGGTAATATAATCTAGTTGAATGCTTAAACTGTACAATCATTTTGGATTCGTCTGTGAGCACAGGGCAAAAATAATAGTTTTGGGTGGTTACAAATGTTTGCTTCAAATAAAATCCCTCTATTCATCTTTGATTCCTGCTGTATTCAAGCTTGGGCAGCGGTGAGCTGTAGACCATCCAAGCTGACATTGAAATAATTGCAGGGTAAACACTGAACAGGTTATCTGTCTGTCCAGCAACAGACGACCACAAACACAAATGTCCCTACTCACAGTAATTGCTAATAATATTTGATTTAGAGTCACTAACTGGATTGTGATTTACACAGAGAAAATGTGTGAACTCCACACAGAAAACACTGACCTGGAGTTCAATCTGGATTTCATTTTGAGGGGCAGAAAACTGTGATTCTCCTTTCTCGACTCATCTCTGTTAGTATGTCTTTTACACCCCCTCCCAGTTTCCCCCCAGTGTAGCAGGAAAGCATGTCAAACGACCAAACCCCAGCCTGCCCATCTGTATTCATCAATATTGCTGTCTACACCGACAGACCTTGTAATCACTTTATGCATGTAAATGCGACCTAAAGCATCTACCAAAACTTCTGATATATTTTACACTATAAGTTCAGAGAAGTACTTTGCATGAACACATCCTGTGGAGACGCTGATGGAGGGCTGAAGCTGGCGCTGTACGACGTCCATACTGATTCTGGGAGGTTTAACTCGATTGGACAGAAAAGTTAGAGGTTCCTGTCAATTCATGTTTCAGTCTCAGACTTGTAGAAAACAAAGCCACACATGGATAGAAATGTAATATTACTGTGTAATTGATTTTGTGTGTGTTTATATGCTGCAAGGCTCTGGTCTGCATGATGGCCAGTGGCACTCTGTGGAGCTGCACTTCAGTCAAGATCATCTGAGCATCACCGTGGATAAAGATGAAGGAGCCACCGCTCACACCAGCGTTCCGCTTCCTCTAACTTCAGAAAATCACTTCTTCTTTGGTGGTAGGCGGACATTAAGGAAAATCAGCTTTTTTTTTAAGTTTTACTGCTGCTGGCACTCAGAGAACTGTTTGTATTTGTGCATTGGCATGAGTTCCTCATGAATTTCTAAATATTTCCTAAATGCTTGTCTTGCTTAATATAAATTGTACATGAGTGTCAATGAATTTTTAGAATTCATGCTGGTATTTCTGTAATAGTGATCATTTTCAAACCTCAATTAGAGGTTTAGTACCACTTAGTGTGGAATGAAGTCATAAAGCGGTTCAATCTCTCGTCTCTATTGGTTTCACTTGCCTCTGCTTCTCTGGTCTGATCTGTTTTTAGCATCTCTTTATAACAAGTGATCTTTTTCTTTCTCCATCTAATGGTCATTTACCTTTTCTTTATGTTCTCTTGAGGTCTTTTCATTTTCAGTTGTCTCTCGTCCATCTCTGCAGGGCTAGTTTTCTACGTGCATGAAAATGAAGACGAACTGCACAACTATACATGCAACACATTATCTTATTCCAAAAAATCCCATTCTCTACCAATTAAAGCATGGCTCCTCACTGCAAATGTCCGATAATATTGTTTTTCTACCCCTGTATTTTATGAACACTTGCGGTTCACTTGTCTGACTTGAAAGCAGTATTTTAGCAATATATCTTGTTGTATGTATTCAAAAGGATTTGTATTCAACAGTTACTGTAATACTGTGCATACAGTTCATACAGTGCTTATTTTCAATACTGTATGTGAACGTAGTAGTAGTAGTAGTAGTAATATGTGAATGTTCAGCACAGATGGGAAGCATCTGACTTCAACTGGGCAACATTCTTGATCATGATCAAAATGAATCCACAAAGGTGGAAGAATACAGTAGGTTATAGGTCAGCTGTGGCTCAGATGGTCGACAGTGCATCGTCTCCCAATTGGAAGGGTGCAGGTTCAATCCCCCATCTGTCCTCATGTCCAGGTGCCTGTGCTCAACACACTGAACCCAAAATTGCCTGCTGCCTGTTGTTTCTACCTGGATGCTATCCGTCCTTCAATAGATAAAACGTGGGGCTCATTCACAGGATTTGTCAATCTTATCTGCCAACCACCTCAGGTCCATTTGTGCTCAGGGATTAGATGGGGGTAAACACAAAGAAGCTAAAATCAGTTTCAAGGCTCATCACACAGCGAGAGGTAATGGAGCAGTGATCAAAAATACTCTGAGGATAGCAAGTGAACAAGCAGACTCGTTTCAAACTTTTCGTGTAAATCAATGTGGACGCTGCTGAGGAAAAAAAAAAGAGACACATCGTTTGTACATAGTCTACTTTCTTCGCCTTCAATATGAACTCTAATAGTCAAATAGTGGTCATCGATAAGGCCAAGCTGAGTGTACAAAGATGTTAAGCCGGCACAGCAACGACACTGTTGCCTGTTTGAACACACAGGTGAACCATAGGTGTTTGAGGAGAAAGCAGTTATACATGAACGACTCAACCTTAGCATCCGTCTATCAACCAGTCTTATTATCAGCAGCTTGTTTTAATCAGATAATAACCTCATTTCCCAATAAAAAAGCTGTGAAGTGTAAATCTTGACTAACTTATGGAAACCCTGTTGCTGGTTAGTATTGATCCCTGTTCTACATATATTAAGCTGGCAGTGTGTCCAAGACATCACAGCCTCAGCACTGTCGTCAGAAATAGTTTGAACAACAGCGTAAATCACATTCCATTGATAATTATCAATGTGGAAGTGATTTATGGAAAAACTGGTGGCTATAGCTAAAAATAAATAAAAAATAGATACATAAGTCATTATGAGGACAATTTATTGGCAAGACTTTGATACAAAAACATAGATACAAATTTTTTACTTTTAATTGAGTATTTGTTTCCATTGCCAGGTTGTCCTCTGGAGAGGAGCAGTGCCGAGTGCAGAAACCCCTTCAAAGTGTTTCAGGGGTGTATGCGTCTGCTGACTCTGGATGGCCAGCTTGTGGATCTCATCAAAGTGCAGCAAAGGCTGCTGGGAAACTACAGCCACTTGCAAATTGACATGTGTGGCATCGTCGACAGGTTTGTCATCATCAGATATTTTGATATACAGTAGCTTGTGTGAATGTGAATCAGTTGGCCTGTCACGCTCACCATAAGGGTCACGAGTGCAAAGATAACAAACTATGTCAATATTCAGAATCGTCACATTTTATTTGTCAGCGGATCACAATGGTTCCAGCAAATACATTGTTTTATGCAACCAAAGATTACTACTTGGCATAAGACAAAGTGTGTGTGGGATGAGGGTGTCAGTTTAGAAGCAATTGTAAATCTTTTTAGCTCAGAGTTAGCAGCTGTGGTTTACTAGATGTTTAGATGTTCAGTCTGTTGGTGAAGTAGTTTTCATCCCTGTGACAGGCCAAAATATTTAATGTCCAATAAAAGTAATTGCAACAGGGGATATGTGGATCCAAGGTGAGGAATAGCCCCCATCTTCTTCTTCACCGACACACTGGGTAGTGGGTTTTGGGGAAAGTTGAGGGTGAGAATGTTCAGAAAACATGGCTGATAATTTTAGAGATTATACTAATAGAGAATAAATCAGTCCAATCAATAAATCGTGGTGTGCATTTAATGTACTAATATGTTCATGCAAAATTCCATTCATGACAGTCGAACAAATATACTTTGATCACAAATGTCTCTGCAGAGATAAAATATCTGTCATATTTACGGTGGTTTTTTTCATTAAAAGAAAAACGCTTCCAGGAACATATACATTTCTTATAATCCACACTCCTTCTAAACACTGTTATGTAAGTTCCCAATTTTGAGCTATTTCTCCAGGGTTGTGAAGTCGCTTGTTTGTAACGTGATATAAAAAAGATCATGCTAAAAGGAAATCTGTCCCTTAGGCAGAAGAGCCAGCCTTTGAAAATGTGAAATGAGATGAGCGCAAGAGGAGTCATTTTATAATCCCAAACCCCTTTTCGTAACCACTTAACACTCAGGGTACACCTCATTTATTTCTGAGAGAGGGCTGCTGCTGAAAGTTTTTATCAAAGACATTTTTCTTTTAAGAATATTAGGGTTTGTTTTTTTTTCTATAAAATGTAGATTCTAGTAGTCAGCCTCTGGCAATTCATCTTTGGTTGAATATTTCTAAGCCATTAGTGTACTTTGTTTTTCAGATTATATTTTGAGATGTTGTTTGTCAGTGAGCAAAGGGCACCACATAATTAGAATAGAAAAAAACTAATTGTTTAGCTTGCAGATAACATACTTATTTACTTATTTTGCTGTGTAAATTATTGTAAATGGAATTATAATATCATTCCATTGTCTTACCAAAAATTATGAAAACATTATGAAATATTCCAATCCATGCCTGGATGTGGTCAAGCATTTTGTTTGAAGGTTAAAGACTACTGACACCTTTTGGACGAAGCCGCTTTCCAAGGGTATGGAGTTTGTGAATTTACCACCATAATGTTACACTCAACCCATCTTTTCCCACTGTGTGTGTGTGTGTGTGTGTGTGTGTGTGTGTGTGTGTGTGTGTGTGTGTGTGTGTGTGTGTGTGTGTGTGTGTGTGTGTGTGTTCAAGAGTGTCTATTCTGAAGCAAGATAGATGAAGCTGTCAGAAGGTAGTAATTCTGACCTCTTTGTTTCTGTCAGGTACCTGACAACTTAATAATATGTCTTGCCAAAGTGCACACGCATGCACGGTCACACACACACACACACACACACACACACACACACACACACACACACACACACACACACACACACACACACACACACACACACACACACACACACACACACACACACACACACACACACACACACACACACACACACACACACACACACACACACACACACACACACAGAACAGAAAGGGTCAGAGGTCCACTCTTCTTGTTGCTTCTGATTGTCCCTGCTTCTATCTGTCTGACTTTATGACACGCCTGTTCAGTGTGAGCACAGACTCACAATCCATTTTACACATTTGTGTCATTCCCAAACTGACTAGTGAGCTTGAATGTAAATGTGTTGTGGGGTATATCCAGCAGCAGTTGCAGAGCAACAGAGAGAAATCCACACCTGAGCCCTCTCTTGCTCATGCTGTTCAGTACACTGGAGTTATTAGAAGCCATTGTAGGACATCCCAGTCTGTCTTCCCAGTGATAGTTTGCAGATCGGTGGCTCTGCGGTGCTGTTTTGATTCAGCCAGAGGCTGTAATAGAAGCCAGGGAGATTGGATGCAGGCCCTCTGATCCAAGCTACAATATGCTACACTGTCACACTTTACTAGAAAGTTTTAGATAAGCCACAAAGTGTCTTCTTTTATTTAATCCAGAGTTTCTCTGATCCAAGCTGTGGTGCAGTGTACTGCCACATTGCATTGCAAATTGTTAGTGAAACTGAGGACCAGGTGTTTGCAAAACTCTAAATGTTTAGAACAGAAATGATTACTCAATATTTAGGGTTGAGGGTCATTTTACAATCTTGTTTATAATGTTTCTGTTTTCCTGTTTGAGGCTGGAGGTACACATATTGGATGTTGAGAGAACTGATGAAATAATCTACCATACTGCTCACAGGAGTTTCTATGTGTGGCTGCAGATTATTCCACCCATGATTGTTTGAATGTACTTCAGTGGAAATCAAAACATGTACACGAAATGCAAAATTAGCACATGTGCATCTATTTCCTCTCCTCGTCTCTTCTTATTATGGACTAAATAATGACATATTGTTCTCATGTTTTTGGTTGGTTTTTTTTGTCATTCTCCTTCAGAGTAATGTAAAATATAATGTTTTACAATCTTGAAAATCATCACACCAATAACAAATATGTTTGATATTCAAACTCACTTGCATATCATGATTGAGGTAGTATCAGTTCAGTATCCAGTTCTACGCTGACGTCTATCACTGTGGTTCTCTCATTTCCCTACTGGTCTTCATACTTAATTTACACAAGTCCATTCTTCAAATAGTCAACTGATACTTATTCCAAGTTTCCATCCATGCTACTCTCTTCCTCCACTCCCTCTTCCATCTTCCTCAGTCCTCTGTATCACCTACTAATCCCCACCCTCCCAGCTGCCTTCTCTCTATCTGTACTTTCCAAGTCTTAAATCCTCAAGACCTTGCCTCTTTCTTTCATCCTTTTGGATACCCGGTTCTGCCTGACGAAGACTTTGACAGAGTGTGCACTCTTACAGCTCTGTATCTTTGAGGACCAATGTGAGCGTGACCTTCAGAATAAAGACATTTCTCAAAAGTGAGGCATGGGATGGTTAGAGTTGAAGGGACCTGGCAGTTTCGTACAGCTCAGGGTAGTACGGTATATAGGCCCATGAATGTTTGTGTATTCACAGCTTTCAGCTGAAATAGATTTGAGAAGAAATGCTGTGGTGTCATTTTCAACACCTGATGGTTCCTATAAATCTTTTCACACTTACACAACATGCATTCTCAATGGGTCACACTCTTCCTGTTATTATCAATATGATATATTTTTCATTAATTTCATAAATACAAATAAAGCACTTTGTTGCATTTTCCTCCTGTCATAGTAATTCTTAATGCATGATCCCCTGAGAAAATGGTGCATAATCACCAACTTCAACAAATATGTCCTTGATCGGGCGAGCCAACCATGAACTATAACACACTGAAAGGACATGAAATTTTTTTTTATTCAGTTCCATATTGAAAGTAGGGATTTCTATTCACAGACAGATGGCACATGGTTCAGAATATGTTTTCTTATCTGTAAGTTATGCCTTCCTCTTAAATGGTCCAAAAGGCCATTATAGAGGGAGGAGGGATGTTTCTATTTTGTTAATTTATTTGATTACATAATGTTCATCTTAAATCTTGTGTGAAATCTTAAGACTTTTCAAATCTGTCAACATTTATTTCTACATCAGCTTGAGATCGTGTGTGTGTGTGTGTGTGTGTGTGTGTGTGTGTGTGTGTGTGTGTGTGTGTGTGTGTGTGTGTGTGCGTGTGCGTGTGCGTGTGCGTGCGTGTTTTGGATTTAAAATGTTTGAATTAAGTATTAGAAATGAGATCGCAGTGTATAGTGCCGCCATACGCACCACATGAAAGTTGCTCACTACAATCTCCATCTTCTACACCATTTTATACAACTTGTTCCCAGCTGTGTGCAAAGACAAGATACTCGCCTAACATATTGCCAGTCTGCCACCAGGGAACACAGACAAGCAATCACACACACTTTCATTGTTACCGTTGTGTAGAATCACAAATGACCCTAAGATGAATTTTTAGAAAAGTGAGATAGAAATGAATTTGCGTGAACACCGTCACATGCATAGAGAGAACATGCAAACTCAACACACAGAAGTCAGTGGTGACTGAGCAGCTGTATTGTGTTGTTGTTGTTATTGTATGTTTTGTTGAACACATTCCGTCTGTATTCTTAAATTATCCATCAAATAGTGTTAATTTCTGCTCAGTTTTCAGAGGCTGATTCATATTCTAGGTCATCTGAATGACTGAGCATCAAATTGGGACAGTCAAGCTCTCATGTACCTTTGGGGAGACACTGGTGTTTACTGAGGGTGTAGTGTGTGTTGTTATTCTGCCCTGTTTAGCACACTGACAAGTGGCAGAAAATAGACCCGAACTGAAGTGCTTTTAGTGCATTGCTATAAAGCAGGGGTGTCAAACTCAGATCCTCGTGGGCCGCAGCCCTGCACGTTTTGCATGTCTCCCAGCTCCAACACAGCTGATTGCAATGAGCAGCTCGTTATCTGGCTTTGTGCTGAATGTGGTGATGAACCATCAGGACATTCAGGGGAGGGAGACATTGAAAACGTGCAGGGCTGCGGCCCACGAGGATCTGAGTTCGACACCCCTGCTATAAAGGATGACTATGGTATAAAGAAGGAACAGATTTGGGATCCTTTTGTTATTCAATCGTTCCAAAAATCATTGGCTGAAAAGAGCTTATATTCTGATAATGTGCATTTTATTGCACTGGACAAAAAAAAGAAGATTTATTTCAACTGACCGTTTTACTAACTACACACCCTTGTGTGTTGTAGGCCAAGTTCATGCATAGCAGCTTATTTGTGCTGAGTTACACATAATTACTTTGTATTTGCAGCCCAGCTAAATGTGCACAATATTGCTGTTTGGATGCTGACTCTTAAGTGTTATTAGCTCCCAACAGCATAGCACCACCAAAACTATAAGAAAACACATTTTTGTCTCATGGGAAATGCCATGTTCTGCATTAGCTCACACCAGAGGATTTTACTGTGGAAGCTACAAGATGTTTGGAGGGATTGGGAAGAGGTCAGAAAGTCTAAAGAAGTGTTAAAGGATTTTGACTGGGTAATTATCATGATCATGTGGTGATCATTATTTAGGTGAGTTTTAAAAGCCTTCCACAAATAAGCGAAAAGCTTTACTCACTAAATTGAGGGAAATACATGATTTGTTTGTTAATTAACAAAAGATGAAATAAATTGAAGAAACAGTCTGTCGTACATTTATCTTCCATACACACTTAGTCGAAGTTGGAGGCAAGAGGGAGGCGGAGCCATATCTGACAAGAGGCAAAAAAACAGGTTCCACACTCTGCAGTCATTCACGGGGCCAACACATATATACTTTTATCTTTTAGCAGTTACTGTCCTGTTTGATCCACCAACAGCAGCAATATGTTGCCTGCTGGTGTAGTTATCAACCAATATGTACAATCTAACCTCAGCAATAATTCAGTACGAACAAATCACTCAACAGGATTGAATAAAAATGGTTATTGTAAGAATAAAGAATAATGATTTACTCAATGGATGAGAGGCATCTTCATGACACCTATGTATATGTATGTAAGGTTGTAATAGCTGGGTGATGGGCTTCCTGTAGAACTAATCGTATTCAGGTATGGAAGAGATGATGAGAGTTCACCTCTGGTCTGCTGGACGTAGAACAAAGCTGATTGGAACTTCACCATTTCACATTTAAACTGGACATTGGACTCGAGGACTAAGCTCACCTGGTTAAGCTTCTGTAGGTGGTTTACCCCAAATAAAAGGGAGATACCAGCAGTTGTCTCCTCTGTCCATCCATCCAAACAACCACACACACTGACATTTCCACCTATAGGCAATCTTACCAATCTGTACCAGTTAACCTCACATGCATGCTTTTTGACTGTTGGAGAAAACCGGAGTACCTGGAGGCAACTTGCGCACACACGGGGAGAACATGCAAACTTCATACAGGAAGACCCAGCTGGTATTTGAACCCATGACTTCTCGCTGTGAGGTGAGAATGCTAACCACTGTGCCACTGTGCAGCCCCCTCCAGTGATGATGACACAAATATTAAACAGCTCAACTCGATTAAATATCATAATGCATTCAAATAAATATTCAATGGAAGACTAAAGAAATACCTTTAAAGACAACATGGGTTGCATGCCCTTGTTACAGATTTAATGTGTTGCTATAAACGTAAGCAGGGGGGGGGGGTTAATGCAGTTAGTGACCTTCTCGGTGTATAATCATTGTTTGTGATAATAAAGGGCGTAATTCATGGAACTACTAAACTGGATTAAACAACCTGACTGAGTCCTGGCCATGACACCCCACTCTCCGACTCAGACATGCTCACTTAATATCGATTCCATGGATGCATTTTTAAAAGAAGATCCCAGATAATATCTTTCAGGAATGCAAAAGACGTATTTCAGTTGCAGTGTAGGCTTACAGAAAGAGGAAACATATGTTGTTTTGATGTGTTCTTCTCATAGCCCGAAAAGAAAGACAAATATTAAATTACTATTTTTTTGAGAGACAGTTTGAGTGGTAGCAGCGAAGCATTTTGCGTTTGGATGATGTAATGCGAGTCATAATAACAAAGAGATGCTTCACAACAGCTGCCTCTCATAACATTCAGGTGTTTTCTTTCCACCTGACATTAAAAAAAGACTTCTGAAATATTCCTCCAAAGATTAAAACTTATTTTTTTTAAATGGCTTCAAATCAAGTCCTTCTCTTCCTCGTCATACCAGTCAGCAGTGTTTCAGGCATATTGTTGTCAAACAGTATCTATCTTTGTCTGTCTCACAGGTGTACTCCCAGTCTGTGCGAACATGGAGGCCGATGCACTCAGTCCTGGAGCACCTTCCACTGTAACTGTTCATCCAGCGGCTACAGAGGAGCCACCTGCCACAGCTGTAAGTCTGACATGTGAAAACACTTATAAACTTGATATAATGTGCAAACTGAGAACTGCGTCTGACAAATTGTCAAAATAATAGGCACTATCCAGGCAGTGCGTTTTCCTGAATGGGTATGAAATATCAAAGTATCTGCTAATAGAGTCATTTATCACACGTGACGTGATTCACATAATCTAATAACAGTTTTGCTGTCTGTGATTCCATTAGTATTGAACATCTTTTAAATGGAAGTGGAAATTGGCTCACTCTTCAGTTGAAGTTGGCTGCTGTGATTATGCCGAAACACATTTCCTCCGCTTCCCCCACCAGTTTTAATTGCGGAGGTTGTTTTTTTTCTTCCATTATTTCTACTGTTCTTCTTATTGTTTTTAGCGACACGGTTGACTTTGTGATACATCAAATCCCATACTGTCATAAAAAATCGAATCAAAACAAAACAAAACAAAACAAAAAAAACGACAACGTGTTGTGTGTAACTGTACAATGTGTTTCTTAACCTTAATATAGCAGATGCAGACAGACCCACATGCAAAACCCTCAATTGAATACTCCGGTTTGAATGGCATCAATAATGTTATTATTCTTCATTGACCACACACAAAAAGATCCCAAACAGAAAACTTTTAAGAGTTGTATTGTTGATCTTAGTATATCAGGTTAAACATTCTCAAAATGTCTGGAGTCTGGACATGAACATGAAGCATCACAATATTTGCTTTATTTTGTTTCGTCAATCATGTTGGAGGAAAAGTTAAAGCAAAACAAAACACCGGCACATTTTGCATTTAGAATAACATATTCACATGACATGTTGCATTTCTGTGAAGCTCCTCTGGATTGATGCAGCATTTCTGTGAACTCACATTAAAGTTTAATACGACATGTTTTTCCATTTAAAACATGTCAAAAAAAGATGCCCTGACGTAATCCACATTTGAGGTACGTTTAGCTCTAGAAGGACATCTTCATGCTTATCATTCGTGGTCCCAAAAGAATATTTCAAAGTTGATTTCAACAGTTTGACTAGTGATTTCTTACTTGATGCAAAGCAGTGGTAAGTGTTTTTATGTCTTTCTTGCTAAAATTGTTTGCTGATTTTAAAAGCATAAATCAATTTTACTGGAAGATGCTAAAACTGATGATCTTGAGCATTACATATTTACTGCTGTGACACTAACTGGCTGCTAAAGAACCACAATCAAAATCCAAATGATTGTCGTATTTATCTATATTACTGTGTATTATTGCATCAACGATCGATCCTGACCCCCTCACCGCCCTTCCAGGACCACTGCCAAACAGTGACATCATACCTCGAAACAAGTCAGAGCCTTCACAACTTTACGCGCCATAAGGTTCATCCTCCTGAAATTGATACATCCACTCCTTCCTACACATAATAGATGGTCACATGAAATCTTAAATTGCATCAAGCTTGAGAGGATCAGATTCTTCCTTTGGGGTTCCTTGAAAACTTTCTGCAAAATTTGGCAACATTTTATTGATTACATCGACTCACTCAGCATTGATATAGAACCTGACAACTAACTGAGCTGACAATGATTAATTATTACTATCAGCAGACCCCCAACCCCCCCCTCCCAGGCCTGTTTTCATCCAACTTCCTTTAATCACACAGAGGCCATGTGTCCCTCAACAGTAAATTTCCCTGTCTTTCTTTTGCTTTTTTTTTGTTCTGCCATTGTTTCAAAACTTTAATTAGCTGTGTTCAATCGGGAATAGACCAAACAGATTGGTGGTCCTTCATTATGCGGTGTAAATTAGACTTCCATTTAACTGGAAAGTCTTAAAAGGCCTTATTGTTTGCTTTGTGAATTCTGCAGATGGTGCGTTCCTTTCTATTTGCAGCTTTCAAACACGTGTATATATATTAATCTGACATGTACATGTGGGCATGCAGTCCATACCGTGATGGGACAGACTATGTTACATAAAGAAGTGTCACTACACATTTTGAGGCAAAAGTTCACCCTAATACCCTATCACTCTGAGCTTCACTTGTTAGAAGTGATGAGGCCGTCAGTTCATGGAACATATAGGAATTGTAAAATTGAAAAAATCCATATTTATATCCATGAATTTATATGGATGAAAATGTGACGTAACAGGTTTATTTTAGCATGATTCACCTAAATACTTACAGTATTACAGTATTAATGCGTGATTTATCAAGCAGAGAAAGCACAATTTAAGAGTTAACATGCATTCTCCTCCAAATGTGTTTGGTGGATCAGAATTTAATTAGTCGTTTAATTTACTAAGACACTGTTTTGTATACAGATTGAGCTTCAAAACTTGTGATGTTTTTGTTTTTTTCTGAAAGTTACACATTACCTGCAACCCTGGGGAGACTTGCAGATTAGTTTTCACCAAAATTTGACAGGCTGCGTCTTAACAAAACAGAAATGAAGTGTCACTTTATCCACTGAGGGAAAGCTGAGGAAAGAACAAAGGGAAGGCATCTTGCTGCAGATGAAAGCTGCAATTTTCTCCGACTTCTCACTTCAAAGAGCATGCATCCTGCTCTCAGTATCGACACGGTGAACATATTTCTACTTAATTCTATTTGTACCAAGAAAAAAACAAAAGATGCTTTCCCAGGAAGATTAGTCATTATTATTTTGTTCCAATAAATTAAAGATCGTATTGTACAGGTGATTACATTTGAGTTACATTAGCATACCTCTCGCTTTGCTGATAGTTTATCAATCTATTTTCAATATGTTATCAGAAGAAATTACAAATAAATGAAGTGTAGAAGGTTGAAATCAAGAAGCAAGGATTTGTGCCAGAAAGAAAGGGAAAGATAAAGAGGCAGTCAGGATAGGAGCAAGACGGAGGTTGAAAGCATATCAGAAGAAGAGAGTGAATCCTCAGGCAGACTGTTCTTTCCACATAAATGGATTGAAACTTCCAGACTGCCTACAGTATTTTAGGTGCGTCAAATTAGAAATTAAAAAGATGGCGGCTGTGATTATTCTGCCAAGCTTTGCATGAATAGAACTATGCCCTGGTGGTCTGATCACACGCACACATATTGTACACCTTTTTGCAGTTTTCATTTTATGTGGGTCAAACTGTACTTGAACTGCATCAAGAGAAAAGTTGAGATGAAAAAAAGATTTTGCGCCGTGTGGAAACCTTCCTTTGCTGCTAATTTGCACTCTTGACACTGTGGAGAAAGTGTGTTTGCTTCCGGAGGTGTGTGTGTTCTACAAAGCATAGATTATATAACAAGACTGCTTGATGTGATTTTTTCCCACCTATTTTGTTGCATAGAAGAAGTTGTACTTTTACACAGCATGATTGATTAGTGAACGTTTGAAAATGGTGAGTTGCTTTGGTTTTTTTTATTTTCTTATATTGGCAACTTTATACCTTTATTATTGGGAGTATTTATTCCTACTGACTTTTTTTATTGCATTGGGAAGGATATATATGACGATAGCTCTTTCGTCAATATATAAATCACTTTGGGTTGATTGATTGATTGATTGATTGATTGATTGATTGATTGATTGATTGATTGATTGATTGATTGATTGATTGATTGGTTGATCGATCGATCGATCGATCGATTGATTGATTGAGCATTTGGGCACAGCACTTTTTCTCAGTATATTGTGTTGCGAGAGCCATTTTTGTGGGGAATACGATCTATTAATTTGCAACATGGCGGGTATTATATTACCTAATCGTGTTTCCTGTTTACTGGATCATGACCCCAACAGCAATATGTTTCAAATCAAAGCCACTGAGAACTCTTGATGAAAATGCAAGTCACTATTGTTGTGTGGGGGAATCAAATGTTTCTGAAATGTACTTGTAGGAACTTATAAAAAAAAATAAATAAAAATAATTGCAGTTTGCATTTGTTTATTATGCTTTTTTTTCCAGCAATGTATGAGAAGTCATGTGAGGCCTACAAACACAAAGGCAACACATCAGGACACTTTTACATAGACGTGGATGGAAGTGGACCAATTAAACCTCAACTTATTTATTGTAACATGACAGGTGAGGTGCACACCGACACACATTTTGTATTGTATTATCACTAATTAGTCAGACAAAGGTCTGCTTTAACATTATGACCACTAAAACGTAAAGTGAATAACTATTTCTTTGTCATGGCTCGTTAGTGTGTGGGTTAAAATCTTCTCCTCAAAGTATTTTAAAGAAAAGCAGTATTTGGGAGTTTGGCAAGGGCCAATCAGTGATGGGTAGTTGACTGCTTCAGAACATCTTGTAAACTAGGTGTCAGAATGCACGATGCTTTACGCCTGCATCGACGTGGTCATGGCGCTAAAGCTGATTCTTGCATGTTACAGTTCAAAAGATCACTTGGTATTCTCCAAATCCTTCTCTCTGGCTGTAGATGGCAGCACATGGATGGTGATCCAGCACAATAACACTGAGTTGACCACTGTCCAGTCTTCACCTGAGATAAACCAACACGTCGCTTACTTTGACTACTCCTCCGAAGAGCAGCTGTTAGCAGCCACCATCAGTCAGTCCGAGCACTGTGAGCAGGAGCTTTCCTACCACTGCAGGAAGTCCCGGTTATTCAACACACACGGTAAAAATAAACTCCTTTGATCCGAGTTTCAGTTTGCATGAAAGTGAAACATTTGAGTTGAATTGTACAAAAGTACAAAAAAGAGATTGTGTGAGAGAGAGAGAGAGAGAGAGAGAGAGAGAGAGAGAGAGAGAGAGAGAGAGAGAGAGACAGAGAGAGAGAGAGAGAGAGAGAGAGAGAGAGAGAGAGAGAGAGACTTTTTTCATCTAATAAATCCATGTCAAAGGCCAGGGGGCAATAATGTAAATGACTGATTTTGTTAAGTTAGAGATTACACTAATTAAAATATTTTTTATAGTTCCATTGTCACATTCCAGCAAAAGCTGTTTTGAGGCAAATCATTGGTTGCTTTGATTCTGTATCCTGTTTTCTTTAATATATTTGATTAATTTGAACAAAATTAAATAAAGGCAGTACACAAACAATTTTCAGAAAACTCTAGACCTTAACATCCACTTATTTTTTTCTATAAAACAAAGTTAGTCAATTTATTTGAATATTTGTGAGTAGTGGCTTGTTGAATTTTTCAGGCAAACAGAAGTAATATGTTGACAAAGGGCAGCTGCAATAGTGCTGAATTTGTTGAATGGTTGACAGATATAAGGAAAAAAAAAAAACAGAAGTTAGAAGAGGTTAGCGGCCCCATTTTTAGGAAATAAAAATGACACTTTTCTGTCAGTAATTGTATATTCATGTTAAACTTTGTCATACCTGATTTTCAAAACCAATTTTGAAAATCAGATTTGTTTTGAGGAAAACACGCCCCAGTCAGCAGGAAATGATCGACCTTGTGCATGTTTCTGCGTGTTTTCAGAGGGTGCTCCATTTAGCTGGTGGGTTGGAGGCCCGGGTGAAGGTCAGGTTCAGACATATTGGGGTGGAGCGCTGCCGGGCAGTCGACAGTGTTCCTGTGGTCTGCACGACGACTGTCTGGATTCAAGTCACTACTGCAACTGCGACGCCGACTACGATCAATGGTACTGTTCATATGCCATGCTATTTGTTCCATAAAAAGTGTTCTGAAAGTATTAGAAGATCAAGTAGGAATGGTAATTAATTTATTGTAGTTCAAACACTTTTTGGAGTTCCAATCTAAGGCTAGGGGTGGTTGATTTTTTTTTTTTATGTTCAGCAGTATGAAGTTCCCATGTATTTGACAAAAAAGTAATTTCTGCATGGAGAAATTCTTTTTCAATTTTTTTAATTCTGTTTAGTTAATGACTGAAGCGTTGCTTGCATGAGATGAACAAGCTGAATATCAAAATATAAGTAAATATGAAGTTTTAAAATGTATCTATAATTGATTTGCACTGACGTCTGTACAGGGAGGCATTTATAATGGAATACCACATGAATCATTCAACGCCCTTCTACTTGACGAGGATGGATCTTGAGACAGAGAAACACTCTTTTTTTAATCCCTTTGTAAAGCATCTGTTGGCATTTATGTTGTATCAAACTCAGAATCTGCCTCATGACGCTTAATAAGGTTGTTACTGTCACAAAGGTCATGGCATGTGATGTATGCACTTGCCAATGGACATCGATTTTGATTTAAGACAATCTGCTAAATGAATAGTATGATTGTTGGAGGCTATCAATACGACTTTACAGAATGCAACACTGGATGGTTGGCTCTTCTTCCACTTTGGTCTGAACAGAAATATTACAAGCATTTGATGGATTGCCATATCTAAGATAAAAAAAAGATGAACAATGATCATCTTCAGGGAATAGGTTCTGATTTCAACGTGCAGTAAAGTCAAAAGCGAATGTTTTTTTCTGTCTTCCATTGTGAAAGAGGAAAAAATCGGACTCTTTGTGTGATAGGTTCTGTGAGACATCTGTTGCTTCACTCAGTGACTTGATGACGGAGTTGTTTACCATACTCTGTCATACTGGACTGGAAGGAGCAACGACATTTAAGACAGGTCCCAACATGGTGAAAACATCCTTCCTTATGTTTAATCCCAATCCTGTTAATCCATCCATGAAGGAAATCTGTATTTAGGTCACTTTCCCAATACTGTGACCACTCCTACCACAAGACCCACTTTCCTTTATTCTAACTAATCGCGCCATTGACAGCATAGCCAGGAGTCTTATTTTCTTATCTATAAATATGTATGAGTCTCCGTCTTGTTCTTAGACTTTCGCCAACAATCAGCATGCCATCAGGTTCAGTTGCTGCCTGCAGGTAAAGTCCTCCATTGATTTCCAGACCACAATTAGAAGCAGCAGGAAAAGACTTCTGGATTCAGCGATAAAGCGGCGTGTTTAAAATACAGATCAATCAGTAAACACACATTTGTGCATTAACATTGCTCAGATATGTCGAGTCGGCTAAAATAGTCTTCACCATTAGTAAAACCTTAACATTCAGTGTCAATCAAATGAAATGAATCACGTACGTACATGATCGAGACCTGAAGTAAGAATCTTATGTCTCTTCGTCATAATTTCAAACTGTTTGGTTTGAATGCTGGTAAACATCATAGACATCATAGACACACCTCCTACATAGTCAGGAGGAGTGGGATAAGGACTCAGGGGATATTCTCTAGTGATGATTTGAACTTGATTTAGATCATCTCTGGATGAATTCTAAGAATTTATCTGTAGTTGATCTAATTTCAAATGGATCTGAAATAGTCCATCAAAAGGACTAGAATAAAGACCGATTCCCATTTTCAGTAATTCTCTAGATTTGTTTGAGGAATAAATAATTTGTTGACTCGTGAAAAAAATAAAACTACCAATATCCTGGATGACCCGAAATTGTTCCAATGTCATGGCGCATATTAACCTGTTATTCCCTTCAGAACCAACAGCAACTATTAATATTCTTGAAACTGTAATCAGAGAAATATAGACATCAGAAAATAACAGCTTGTTACAGTATCTGACTGATCTCAAGTTGCATCTCTCTTCTGTTTATGCATTTTGTTTTTAATTTAAGTATTTTATCTTCAATAGACTGTTTAGACCAGCTGATACAATAGCAGCCTTCATTTTACTTATTATCAAACTTTATTCAACAGTCACTAAATGTTAAACAATTTGTTGAATATGTTTAACATTCTATCTTAATTTTTGACCTTTGTAGTGTTGTGTGAAAATTCACCTGCTCAAATGATAAAGTCATATGATGGCAGAAATATCAACTATTAGCAGTTTCAACACAATACTTTCAAAGATAATCCATTGTTTGTATGCGACTGCATCCATTTTCTTATATTTAAAAAAAAAATGAAATGAAATGTTGGTACCAAAGAGATGTGTGAGACTTTTTTGGTATTTTTTTTTAATTAGAACAAAACATCATAAATTAATGACTAAAGTCATAAATTTCAGTCATTTCCCTGCCGACACCATTGTTCCATGTTGTCGCTCTTTTTCTCTCTCTGTGTTTTCCCTCACTGTCTATCGTTTTTTCCTTTTCTGTCCTCTTCCTTCCTTTGTCCCCGTCCTTCTCGTCCACCTCAGGACTGACGATTCCGGCCTGCTCACCCATAAGGACGCCCTCCCAGTCAGATCTCTGGTGCTCGGTGATATCCAGCGACCCGGGTCACAGGCAGCCTACCGGGTGGGGCCACTCCGCTGCCATGGAGACAGTAAGTGGTTTTCGACAGACGTTTGTTTAATGTTGCAGTGACGTCATGATCACTTCAGGTATTTCTGCATCTGTATTTGATATACAACAAATTAGGCTTGTTTTAATTCGACTTTTGTTGAAGCAACAGGTTCTTATCCAGCTGAGCAGTGACCTGAATTATAAGGATCTCCGTACAGCCTTCTGTCTGCCATTTATCTTATTAATGGGAAATATAGGTGTGGCTACATTACACAGACTCATTGCCTGACCACTTGTTGAAATATAACTCCCTGCATCCTCTTTAATAACAGCTGCTAATGAAAAGATATTTAACAAATTGATGAAAGTAATATATTCAACCCTATTTTAATCCCTTTTAATTCCTGCAATCAGTTTAACAAATTTTATAAATGCCTTGTAAGATAAATCAGCATTAATGAGATGCTATAACTGAAGTTGTGCTTTGGTTCCTACCTAATTAGCCGAACAGTTGGTTCATTTGTTTACGACACGATTTTCATTTCACAGCCAAACTTAATGAGGTTTCTTTTAATAAGCTTTGTTCCAGAGTGACAGATCACATTTCTGGATAAAAGTTTTGCACGGTTTCATATTAGAAAAAAGAGATGTGATGATATTCAGGTGACACAATGAGTTGTTTGTCTTGCAGAAAACTTCTGGAACGCCGCTTTCTTTGACAAAGAGACATCCTACCTTCACTTCCCCACTTTTCATGGAGAGTTGAATGCAGACATCTCATTCCTATTTAAAACAACTTCCTTCTCTGGGGTCTTCTTGGAAAATCTGGGAATCAAGGACTTCATCCGGATCGAGCTCAGCTGTAAGTGAGAAATGAGCAATGTTTTTTGTCATGATTATAAAAACCTTGTCTGGATTGCTTTGTGTTTTGGTGTTACTCTGTGAAAATGCAACACTGAGTCATGAATGGACTGTTGAACTTTATTAAAAAGGTCCAAGCTGATTAATGCAGGACATTTTTGTCCGCTCAGTTTGAGTGGTTAAAACTTCCAACAGCAATGGAGCAGTTTGCAACCTACACAAGTTAAAATTTGAGGCCTCCCTGTGGTGGCAAAGATATGAGAGTGAAAATGAGCCCCTCAAATATGACAGAGCTTTGAGTGCAACTCAACCAACTGCACAGGCATATTATTTATGCAAGAGTTTTTATAGCACTCTCGTGCAGAATTTCTCTCCTCGCACGAGCAATATTGTGTCCTGCAAGGAGAAAATCTGCTGAAAGAGCACATACCTGTTGTGAACACTGTCCTGCACATGAAACTTTCACCTGTTTGTTCATGAGTAGTTTTTCCTTTTTGGCAGTAAGTGGGTAGAGGCAGTCATTACTGCATCTTCACATATAATTAGTTAAAGTCCCATCAGTTATGATTGGCTGTTGCCTTTGTATACATCCTCTACTAGAGGTCTGAGAGTTTGAGGGTCCTGTGCAGTGTCTTAGCTGCTCCTCAGGACTGAGCTCTTTTGGGCTGAAGCTTCAGTTATTGTTGCTGGGATGTTGCCGTCAGCGGGTACTGATACATCTATCATTACCCTCGTCTGTCAACCACCACCATGTCCAGTTGGTTCGCCAGCAGCTGTTTGTTCGTCTGGAGGCGGATCCTAACTCTGTTGTTCTCAACCACCTTTGGCTTGGTACCCAATCTCAGATTATGAGGGTAATGGTGACCCCTCCCCCCACTGACTGGGCATGCTGGCTCTCCTCTGCTGCAGCATTGCTGTTGCATTTTATTGATCTCGAGTTGTGATAGTAGTTGGCAGTTATGGATGTTAGAATAATGTGTTATTAGATTACATTATTATCGATTGGGGGTTTCGACGCATCCATTCATATCTATGTCGTAGCGTTTCATCAGTTCCATATTGGCTGCCCTGGTCCATGTTCGCCATGTTCCAGTTGCCCATTTGTCGTCACATCGCTCTGGTTCCCTAGCAACTGACAGACCTTGTTGACCCGGGTGGTGTCTGTGCTGGTATGACTCTATTTTTTTCATAGTCACTCATGCCTGAGGTAGGCTCTCATTGCATTAGAGTGTGTGTGTGCGTGTGTGTGTTTGTGTTACATCCACAAATAATTCATCAGAAAAGAGCAATAACAATCATTCATAAAGTTGGATCACGCAAACATTCTTTCTTAAAATGAAATTAACCAAATGCATCATTATTGTGGAATTACAAACAGCACGAACACAAGTCAATTATAATTTTATAGTCAATTAAAGTCGATCATACATAATTTTGATCAACTACTCAGACTCTTCTGTGATTGAGGCTGGGGGTTTAATGATCTGAGGAGAAATTCTAACTGAGATTCACAGGGTGTGCTGAGATTTATTATTTTGATATGTTGCGTGAAACTATCGACGAGGCTGAGAACAGCGTTAACGCAATCTTCAAATATGATTTTTTTAAATGTAAAAATAGATATTTTTGTAATTATATGGATGAAACATGGTTCGCAACAACTTGATATTTACAGGCAGTTGCACAAATTGAGCTATTTTTCATCTGCGCTCTCTTTAGGGTATTAATGAGGAAATACAGCGTACATAGAGTTATATATTGTATTAAAAACCTTTATTTTGTTTTTGCGCAACATTTTTTTCAATAACTGATGGAGTAGGTGTGGTATTTCATACATTTGTTTTTCCCTACTTCTCAAATCTGTTTGTATGTTGCTGAGCAGTGATAACTGGTGCGTGCTTCTTCACGTTCTGCACATACTCAGCAGATTTTCTCCTCACAGAATACAGAGAAATTCTGGATGGTAAAACTGTAAACGCTCTCACAAAGGTAATATGGGTGCGACTGATTGAGTTGCGCTTTTGGCTCTCATTTGCATTTATACAGTTTGGCAGGGATTTACAGCCACACTTAGGAAATGCTGTTATTGTTGAGTTAGAAGCTGGTTAGAGGATATTTCCATCAGAAAAATCTTCCCTTGGGCTGCGAATGTTTTGACAAAGTGATGAACAAAACCTGTGTTTCCAAAGCAGAGACTAAATTTCGGTCTGTGATAGTACGTTACAGTATTTCAGGAGCATTTTGTGACCATGACCAGCACTGACTGATCAAACACGTGTTCTATATGATGAGAGGGACATGTTCTCTTTTTTATGAAATATAAAGACAAAAAATATGATCAGAGGAAGAGAGAAAGATCATAAATGAGATGTTGACAAAGAACAAAGGCAACAGATTGTGTGCAGACTCTGGTGATGAGGACTTCATTCATTTTGTAACATGTAGGATAAACAGTAAAAAGCTAAAAAGGCATTTATTTGCAGCCTAAGCTGAGCCTTGCACGCACACACACACACACACACACACACACACACACACACACACACACACACACACACACACACACACACACACACACACACACACACACACACACACACACACACACACACACACACACACACCCATTTAGGACAAATGTTAACCCTCTTCCTCAGGGAAACCCCATCAATATTATACCAGAAAATGTTCTCACTACACCACTATTGCTGCTGCTTTTTTAGGCTTAAGGCTGAAATGACTCAGTATCATTATAAGTGCTGCTAACATGACTACAGTCCACCAATAATAGTGCCAAAATTCAGTTATGGCTGTATTTTTAATCAGTTGTTTTCTTTATTGAGCAAAAAAGCAAATAACTTTATTTATAAAGCAGATTAAATTAACCACAGTGGACCCATACAAGGGAATAAACGAGATGTAAAAGTGCACAGTGCACAATTCACCTGTTATAAAATAGATAAAAGACCCAGACAATACAAATGCAGTTGAAACAAATTAAAATGAGAAAAGTATAAAGGCATTAAAAGATAAGTAAAACCATGCGAGTGGGGGTATGAGCCCAAATCAGCTCAGAAAGGTGAAGTGTAGCAAGGCTGTTGACAGTTTTATGAGCAAATAAAAGGTTTTTAAAATTCGATCCTAAAATATATGGACAACCAGTGCCATGACTTTACTTCCTCCTTCTCCCTTTTCGAACATGTAACGCACATATTGTAAAATTGGAGTGTCTCGAGCGATCTCTGGATTACTCATTTAGATGAGTGGCTCTTTTTTATTCATTCTGTTTGTCTTGTTTCTTTTTTTTTGGATGTCAATGTTTGGAAATAAATAAATAAATAATGGAATGAAATGCTATGTCTATGGAGAATGGAGCCAAGAGGGAGCAGGTACAATGTGAAGAAAAGAGGGCCTAACACTGAGTCTTGTGGCACCCCGCACAAGAAGTACATACAGGAAGATACATAGTCACCAAGGTTGACACAAAAGATTTGGTCTACCAATTCGGAACCAAACCACTTCAGTGTTATGGACCTGTTGATGAAAATATTATCATCCACTGTGTCAAAAAATAAGGTTAAAACTGAAAGCAAAAGAACAACAGAATCATCACAGTAGCTAAAATGGCATAATTAAAAGTAATTAAAAGTGCTGATTCGGTGCAATACAGAGGTTAAAACCATATTGGAAAACCTCAAGGATATTATGTTCCTCCAGAAAGGCCATCAGTTGACAGTGGATTACCTTTTCAAGTATTTTTTAAGAGAGATTAAATCAGTCCTCACAGCAACACAGCTTCTTCTCCCTCTTCATAGTTTGTGACGAATTCTGTTTTGTTCTGACACAGGTGTCAACAAACTGTTTGTACCTCATCGTAATGTTGAGCCTCGGCACACTTGCACTGCTGTGATGGATGAATGGTTACCATGTGGCCTTCAGCTCACCCCCACTATTGTAGGTGTGGAGCCTATTAGTGTTGCGTAAATGCTGTGAAGATTAATGACTGTTTTTATTATAAGTGAGTACTTACAGTGCCTGTGGTAACAAGAAAGGTTTGGTTTTAATGTCCCTCTGATGACATTCAGTTCGTATCAAGTCTTACTGTATTAGGCTTTGCTGAGACAGATGGGCAAAAGGACGGACAGACAGAAACAGATCAGGCTGTAGACAGCCTGAGGACTCATGAAGACAATAGATCTTTTATCATTTTGATAATGATGTCATAAAGAAGAAAAAACCACCCCTTAGACCTCATTACTCACTCATATATATATACCATAAATCTAAATGGTAGGAGGTAAGGAGAGTTGCAGTGTCAATACAAGCCATTCTATAATCACTGTGTGGTGTCAAAGCATCACACAAAGCAGATTCCGTCTTGATTGGGAGGGTGAGCCTTCTTATGACCTGGATGCTCTTGACCATAGCTTCAGTACTCTGAGTATGTCATGTACTGAAATTACAAAACACATAAAAATATCTGGTAATTCACATTAAGAGGCTCATATTTTTACCATCATGTCATTCATGTACCTTATAAACACTGATTCAACTTCTGCTAAAGTAAAATCAATAAAGTCCAGGCTCTGAAATGTGTTTTATATATAAATTGCCCCTGACCACCTCTGTTCTTCAAGCCTACTTTAAACATATTTGTTTCGAAGCAGATGTGTTAAATGTTTGGCTGCTCTGAAGCTGCATCAGCAGAGACATCAGATTTATATCCAAGTGAGTTAAAACACTTTACCTCCAGTTTAGCCTCATCTCCTACGGTTAAGTCTGTCTCTCCTGTCTATTCTTTCTAGTTGTGTATAATACTTCATTATTTTTCTCCTATCATGTCTGTTTGTTTGGTCACTTCTAATATTTGATTGAAATATTGAAGATAAAAGTAAAACTAACATACTCTGAGAATTATAAAACTCAACTAAAGTCTTCACATCTTACAATGTGTATACATATTAAGTGTTTGATTGTATTTGTAAATAATTTGGCACATACATATTTCTTCTGCACATAATGTTAAAATAGATTTTACAAAATATATAAAAATATGAAAAATATGAAATGCCAGAAAAAGCCATTGAAGCCACTGGAGGCATGCAGAGGAGTTTATTAATAGGAATATCAATGAATGGCACAAAAGCAATAAAGCCTGTGAAGAATATAACACAGGAGCTCTTGAAGTTTTCCATTCATTTCCAGTCCATCATGACCACAAGCATGAGATGAATATTTAAAAGTAATTTTTGAATTTATTGGCCACGCATGGCAGACTGACACTGGTATAATATAAGATATTGCTCTTACCAAATATATGCAGCATTGGGCAAATAATTTCAACTATGTGTCCTGTCTCTTTGTTCATTTTGACAACTCAGTTGTGGGAAAAAAAAAAGGCTAAATAAGTTGGCACCAGCAGTTTTACTGGTTGACACTGTATTAGGGGCATCATGTCTCACTTTAGGTAAAGTAAATCCTAGTGGTCAGAAGTGGCTCATTGTCATAATGAGTATTAAAAAACATAAAAAGATATGGAAATGGAATAATTATCTATGAACTTGATCAAAATAAAAAAAAAGTACTCTAAATTCAGATTACATTGTTTTCAAGGTAAGTCTAACAATTTACATGACTTACTAAGACGTTTTTTGAAAGAAAATAACAAGAAAAAAACTATCAACATCTGGAATCAGGCCATGGACATATGAGTTTGCTATTGCTGATGAGACCTATATATATATATAAAATTTAAAAATTAAAATGTATGCTCTCTTATAACTAAGATCAATATGGAATCAAAAAAAAATAATAATTCTTGCAAATACATGTATCCTGTTAGGTTGAGTTGAAATTTATAGTAAATGAAAACCTTAATCATATTCAACTTACACTATATTTTTCCATTGACTTTGGGTTCAACCTTCCTAACAGAAATATTTCTTTTTTTAATTTGTTTGGTACTGATCAGAAATCTTAGCCACTTTATTTCTACCTTGTCTTTGCTGACAGGACTTGGCATGCATTCTTCTCACAGCCACAACTCATAAGACCATTCATAGTTTCCAGACAATCCACAAACTACCAGAAAGCTGAGAAATAAATAATCTGCGGTATATATTTGTCATAACAATGATTCCCAGAACTGCAACACACCATTCGATCCCAGAATTAAAACATGCAAGGAGTATTACAGCAATCACTCAATCTACAAACTGAAAGTCAAAGTAAACCCAGCCAGCGTCAGTACAGCTAAGAGGTGGTGTATGGTCATTAAGTGGCCTTAAATCCGTAATTTCCTGTTTGTATTTTCTCTTATCTGGTGACTTGTCTGCTCAGCTTCCTCAGAAGTCGTGTTCTCCTTCGACGTGGGGAATGGCCCCCTGGAGGTACGAGTTCAGACCAGCGCTCCTCTGAACGACGACCGGTGGCACAGCGTGCGAGCGGAGCGAAACGTGAAGGAAGCGCTGCTCCGCGTTGACGATTTCCCCGCCGCCACTCAGGAGGCTCCTGTTGACGGACTCGTTCACCTGCAGCTCAATAGCCAATTATTCATAGGTGAGGAGCAAGAGGCCATATTTGTATGTTTTTGTGCTTGTCTTTATTTGTCTACAAATTCTTTGACACTATTTATAAGAAGAGTTCATTCATTCATTCATTTTCTTCCGCTTATCCGTTTCCGGGTCGCGGGGGTGACAGTCTGATAACTGTCACCCAGATCTCATCGCACCATTTAAGAACCTTCCTGCAGGTGGTGAGCCCATGGGAAGGTGGCGCCCAGCGTGGGACACAAACCCACTACCTAGAGATTGTTAGTCTCATGCTCTACCAACTGAGCTAGCCGGGGGACTATAAGAAGAGTTTCTAAAGACTATTGGGTTAAAATGGGGTTGGTATAAGGTTACTTAGATTATGAATTTAGGTTGGAAAGTGTTTGGATCAGTGTGGACAGTGTAAGTAGTATCTGTCATTATATCATCAACAAGGGTATTGTCGGTTGTCACCAAACCCCACCCTCCTCTCTCTTCTCTCTCTTCTTTCTGTCTCTCTGAGCGTTCCTGTCTGGCAGCCATGTTAGCATCCAATAAAGCAACAGGAGATTCCAAGTCTCTTCCTTTTGCAAGAGCGAAAACTGTTCTGACACCAAAAGGCTCTCAATCACATAATATTGTTTGTCTAAGCTGCCGAACAGGACAAGGGGAAGGAAAAAAAAAAAAAAAAAAAGATTAGGAACTTTGTCGGCAGACCTATTATGCTTAAGTATTACCCTCATTAGCTGCTGAGTGGTGGTTATTATTGTTGCTATGGCTCAGCTCCTCTTGTTCTCCACAGTAGTCACACACTAACGAGCAAGCATGTAAATGTATCGACAAGATGAAAATGAGATTTTAATTGAAAATCAAAAACTTTTTTTTAAACAACTTCTGCACACGTTGCCATGTAAGTTCTTGAATAACAATGCACAGCTGCATATTTTGGGTCTGATAACAGCAAAACTTATCCTCAGAGTCCTTTATAACCTCGAAGTGCTCCAAAAGTGGCAAGTCGTGTTCACACGAGCTGCTGATTGGGCGGTATTGAGAGAAATGTCTTCTGTACTGATTAAAGTAAATGCAGAGTCTTGGGTTTTTCTACAATGAACAGTAATTCCCTTTGATAGATAACAGTGAAGTGGAGTGTGCCGATAGGGCGAGGCGTGTGTGTGTGTGTGTGTGCGTGCGTGCGTGCGTGCGTGTGTGTGTGTTACTGTTACAGGGCCGTTACGACATTTGACCTTTCAGCAGTTATACACCTTTGACATTTTGACTTGAGGACAATCATGCACCTTCTGCTGTTAGACGTTGCTCAGAAAATAACATGCAATACCTATTAAAACTTGCAGCATGGCTCACCTTTTACCAGATGGTGTTTAACTCCAATTACGAAAAGCAGTTGAAGCCCACCTGAATATTTTACAAGATGACTCGACTGACTTTTGTACCATTTAAAATTAAAGGATAAGAAAAGTGTTTTAAAGTGAACAAATCGCAAAGGATCCTAAAAGCAGCTGCTATGCTGTTTTGTTGTCTGTTTATAATTCTACAACTTCACAACCTTGGCTGTGCCTCCTACCCGAAAGTATTGTTAGTTTTTTTTAGTTTGCCCTGAACATGGAGCCATTAAAAAACCGAAAAACAAACATATATATAACGTAAATGTTTTATGACTTTTCTTAAGCACACACACACTTTTCTCTTCACTGTAGATTAGGGTAAGATTGCTCAAAACAAAACGAGTGTGCAAACTTATTGGGACTGCTTCTACTGATGAGAACACATTTGTTGTTATTTTGTTACTAAAAATAAACCACGGCATCCATTTTTGTGGTAATTATAATGTATATGAGGGTTTAAATTTCATTTAGCTATAAGTAACCATGAAGCAGACATTTCAGGGTCAAATTGTCACAAACTCTTGGGGACAGAGACGAGTGAATTGTAGTGTAGGGAGTGAAACCAGCAGATACTGTAGGGCTATGATGAGTTCTATGTGACGCTGGACAGAAAAAAAGACGAATGTTAGATTCTTCCACTAGGTCCTATGACAGCTGTAAGCTTTTAACCTTCTCTGAACAGCTATGTAGAAGAGATTGTGAAAAAAGACTTGTCCGGTTAGTGTTTACAGAAAACACGTTTGAATGAACTTTTATATAAAGTCTTAGAGCTTGGCAAAAGGCTTGATTTACAGCACAACACCACTGTTTGGCTGCCTCTGTTGCCTTTCTGCAGACTTATTGTTAATCCATAATGTGAACAGCATGCTCTCTGTGAAATCATAACTCACCATGCAGCAAAAACATCTATATCACTGTGAATTGTGATGTGTAACAAAAATGTCCTTGCATGCGTGCGTGTGTGCTATTGAAGTCACATCTATTCCCGAGTCGGAATGTAGCAAACAAGAAAAGTAAATTAACATTTGCTAAACCAAAAACTTTCATCTGCACCATATTTAATGCATTGTCAAACCTCCATGAAAACTGTGAATCCATCACAATCCGACAGTATAAGGGTGTGAAGACAGGAGCCATCGCTTTGTAATTGTTATGGATAGATAAAAAGTTGCTGGTATAGTCTAACTGAGAATCTTTTTTTTCTTAGTCTTATTTTAAATGAGACAGAATAAGCTTAAAGTTAAGACTTTTAAATAAATAAAACATACATCTCCAAAGGAATGTTTCACATTTAACTTTAAAACATGTGGACAGAGCAGCTGGATGAGATTCAGGGACAATTTATTTATTGTATGTTAATGTTGAAATAGGACTAAATCAAGCTCTCAGAGTACAGCATCATGAAGGTAACTGATAAGTTCTTCACTTTTGTCTTTCAAAGGTTCAGAGACTTTATGTTTTGAAAGTGGATTCTGGGATTTTACTTTACTTATTTATCAGCTCCGAATGGGCAGGTGCTCTCTCCATTTTCATTATAAATATGAAATTTTGTATGTTCGGAGAACGCATGTGTTACACCACCGTGTTTATGATTTCGAATTATTGGTACATAAGATGTTAAAAAAAAGTTTATTTTCTGTTAGGCCATGTTCACTGGTAATAACAATGTGTTGGACACAATAAAGTACATATACCATCCACACAGAAATCATAGGAGAGCACAAGGTGAGAGCACAAGGTCAAGAATTTATGAGACTAAAAACACCAACAAGTGAGACTAAGATACAACCAGGTAAAGAGGAAAACTGGCAATAAACACATATTTTCAATTCACTACATAGAGAGCAGGCCATCCACCCATTGCTCTTGTTCATCAGCTTTATCAATGTCAAGGCTGTATATTAAAATGTCTGAATATTGAAATGCTTTTGAAGCCAACAGATTCAAGTACATAAAATAGGCACTTTAATCTATTGACAGAAAACAACACTCAGAAACCTGAAGGTGGAAACGCAAACAGGCAAATATAGGGAGCGGCCAAAATCATTCCAGCGCCTAATGCTATCTCACTCCTTTGACACACAATGCCTGGCTTTTGGAAAGAGAAATATGTTGTCGGGCTGACTCAGTGAGAAAGGCACATCCATCATTATTAATTCATAACTGTGAGATGATAGAAAAGAAAATCATTGTTGAACACGATAAAACCACGGCAAAGAAGTTATTTGTTGGCAAGTCGTCTCAACACAGAGTAAAGAGAAATTAGCTGGTTCAACAAGGACTCAAACCAAAAGATTTACGTAGTTTTTCTTCTCTTTTTTTTTTTTTTTGTTTTTCCATTTTTTTATTGGTTGGAAATGCAATAGTGCACAAATAAGATATACATATCACATCACCCTTTTCTTTTCTTTAACAATACAAATAGCAAGAACAATAACAGCAGAACAGTGTCTCCGACAGCAATAATAATAATAATATTATTACAAAACATCTAATAAACAACCGTGGAGAAAAAAAAAATATATATACATATAAGTAAGTGAGTAAATAAATAAACAAGTGTATGAAGCCGAATCCTGGATGGACAAAAACAAAAGGAGGAAGAGAGATTTATGTAGTTTTGATGTGGATGGTGACTGTATGTTGGGGCACACTTGCTTCACTTGCTGTGACAAGAAAGCATGAAAAGAAAGAGCCAATAAAGAAAGCAGGTTTGCATAACCTAACAAGACTTTCCACTTAGAGATTGTTGCTGATTACAGTAAGTGCAAATCTAGAATTTCTTAAATGCCTCCCCTCCATGTCATATTGCATTTTTTTTTCTTTGGACTCCTGTACAGCTCATTCTGGTGGTTAACTTCCTTTTGTTTCTTTCTGTCAGAGATGGTGGAGTCCCATAGGTGGCTGTCATAGGTATACAAAGTGCACTGTAATTTTACCTGTTTTACCTTTAAAAACACTCCTTTCTACTGTCTTCATTCTAAAACTTTTAATCTTCAATTCAGTGTCAGGTTACTGTATGGCATGGCTAACCTGTAAGACTTGGCACATTGGATCAAATTCGGTCTATAAAAAATGATAGAAAGATTTCTAGCATGGTCTAATAAAGGTGCAGCATTGTACAACAGCACCAATTGGCTTTACCAGCTAGAAGTATTCTTGGTTTCTTTCCCCCTCTATCCTCTATCACAAAAGTTGGTTTATTTGTTATTATTTCTCTTTAAACATGGGGGCAGTTATGGTTCTCTTGGAAGAGCAGGTGTAGTTATTGTCTCATTAAATAGTTTCTGAAATAATCATAATAAGGTTTGCATTTCAAGTTTCACTCTGTGTAAATATAATATCACTAAGAACATCATTTTTTTCAATGTCTCCCAATGTGCTTCACCATTCTCGCTGCAACAGGAATTCAAGTCCCACAAATGTTTCTTTGGTATCACAAGCAGCTCCAGCAGAATACCTGAAACCTTTCCAAACTCATACTTCAATATGATATTGTCCATGTTTAATTGTCTCGTAAAAGAAAGAAATGATTTTCTTCTCACCTGTTGGCAAATAAAGAGTGAACAACAAATACCAGATGGGTCATCAGCCAAGCACTTAACCAATTAGAACGGGCACGCGGTGGAGCGCATACCTTCGCCAACGCCACATTTGTTCGTGGAACCGAGTTAGCATTGCCAGCATGTTAGCCCTTAGCTCATATTGATGCTGGCATCACTAATTGGAACATCACCATGCGAAATACTGAGCACACAGATAAACCACTACCGGAGTCAATGCGTTTACACCAGTGTTTCTGGGTACTTACCGAACTGAGATATTAGCTACAAGCTCCAGAGAGGAGTTAACACTGCAGCTTCCTTAATGCAGCCCTGACTGACGGCGCACAGCGGAGCTCCAGTGTGTCCACAACGGAGTAAATATCTTACCTCCCCAGGACCTGTTCGATCCCAAAATATAAACGCTTGGTCCTTGGATTATGACAAATCACCCCTGAAGATTTCATGGAATTTGGGTTAGTAGTTTTTGCGAAAAGTTGGTAAAATACATACATACATACATACATACATACATACATACAAACCAATAAATACATGCAGACACAAACATGACATTCGCCCCAATGTTCATGGCCGAAGGCAACAAGAACCAGACTGTCTGTCTCTGCCCTTTAGACATTATCTTGTGCTGCGGTGGCAACAAGTCGCTGTCAATCACAATTTTCAGAGAGAAATGCACATATTTGCAGTCATTCATTGGTGTTTGATCACTCTTGCTCTTCTCCTTTCAGCATTATTGGCTCAGGGTGGTTTAAAACGTGGTGTTAGGAAAATCTAAATACCTTGCATGTGACTTGCAGTCAAATAGCCTCAATACACTGCTTCTCCTTATTTTATATTTGGCAGGAGGCACTGCGTCCAGACAGAAGGGCTTTTTGGGTTGCATTCGCTCTCTCCAGCTGAACGGAGTCACTCTGGACCTGGAAGAGAGGGCCAAGATGACTCCCGGGGTTCGACCTGGATGCCCGGGTCACTGCAGCAGCTACGGCTGGCTGTGCCAGAATGAGGGTCATTGTGTGGAAAAGGCCAATGGTTTCTCTTGTGACTGTGGCCAGTCTGCTTTCACTGGAGCTTTCTGTCATCAAGGTACAGACACAGACACAGCCTTTCTGCTAGTAACTACACAGAGCCAGATCTGATGGCTGAAAGGGATAATCATACCGATGGACAATGACAACTTCTTCAAAACTATTGGACTGACTATCACCTCAAAATGAGAAAGAAAAATATCCTCTTAAAGTTCAAATAGGGACTTGAGAATTATTTGTTCCTCAACAAAGTCAATGCCAAGTGGCTACTGTAATGATGCCAATGCAACCCTATCCCTTGGTAATGTAGCAAATATGCTTTTAAAATCTAATTTACACCAAGCACTAAGTGATTTGTGGCCATTTTAGACAATGTTCGTATTTCCACACCAAACGCTGGGTTCCAGACGTGTCCCAGAGGTGAATCAGTGCACCGCTCCGCTGCCAAGACACAGCAAGCCACATTAAGCTGTACAAAGGAGCCAGGCAGAAAGTTCAATCACTAAAGGAATAGAGGATCTATTGGCTTGTATTTAGCTTCATTAATTCAATTATCATGTCAAACCTGGCTGGCAAGAAGCCTGAAGTTGAAGCCATAAAAACACATAAATCCACAAAAGATGACACAAAAACAACAGTCAAAGCCTCACTGCTGAAACCCTGCAGGCGCGGTCATGTGACAGAACACCTGGTGTAAATTACCCCTAATTTTACACTAATTGCCCATCAGATATTGGCAGTCCCACCAGGTAATGATTGGATAATTTGAATAAAGTAACATTGCCCAATACAATCTTGAACAGTTGAACTTTTGTTTTGCATGAAAGATTCCCTGATTCACCATGACATTCATGAAATGATCGTTAAATAACCTGCTGTTTTTAATAATCCTCAAAAAAAGATAACCAAACCTTTGCCATGACTTTACAATGCTTGTGTTACTTGGTACATTAAGAGGAGTTTTTAAACGGCCATTGACCTCATCTTGCTACCAAAGACCTTAGATAGCCTGATGGAGTAAATATAGATAGAGCTAATTTTCTGTCAATGTGGTCATTATATGACGGCTGTTTCACTTTATCTCAGAGTCTAACTGACGCTAAAACATACAGCTTCTTACTGCTCAACAGGATTGCTTTTTGGAAATAATGCAACATTCAACATGACACTCGTGATTATTCCCCAAAAAGAGTTTACAGACTTCGATGGAGGTGAAATGCAGAATCACGTCAACACTGGCTGTCTGCTCCTCTATTTATTTTTTCCATGCACATAAATGCCACGAGAGCAATAGTTCCATTCTTGATTAGCTTTATTTATTCATCTTTGGATGCTACTGGCTGAGTGCAGTGAGGTTAACAGTAAGGTTACCAGCTAGTGTAGCATGTAAAAATGTGGAAAATAGCTCAAATCATGCTGTCTGTTTTGATCTAGAAGTATGCTTCAGGTCAGATTCAAACATCAACATACCTACAAAATATATGGTTTCACTATACGTTATTATACACTAATGCATAATAAACTGTAACCCCTGTCATTTTATGTGTTTATGGTCACCTGAATAATTATTAAATGCATTTGTTAATGTCTTCTTACGCCCTATTGTTTCTACACCGGCTTTTTGGAGTTGGCTTATCTCATTTGGGGAATTCGAGACAGAGTGGACAAATAATGAGAAGAAAATGTGTTTGCCAATTGGATTTAGCCGTCACAAGTACCAACAGAAGTCAGTCTTTCAGAGAAACTACCCATGTATCACTCCCACTATTGTTGTACGGTATGTGAAAGAACTGGCATGTAGAAAATTCCTGATAACGCTTAAAATGGCATTATTTGAGAGGTTTTGGATATATTTTATAATTTAAATGTGGCTTACATTCCATATTTGTACAAGTAAACCCCCTTTCTATTGCTGCTACTTCAATCTTAATATGTCACACAACAAATTGCACAATGCATATAACCAATTATTCAAACGCTTTTTTTTTTGCAGTTATTATGCCACACCAAATGCAGTGGTCAAAATTAACATTCCTTCACCTGCTAACCCTGAGACGTGGTTCCATCCAGCAGATTTTACATGTCATTGACCTCAAGCCACCAACTCAAACAATGAGATCATTGTCAGCAGCCATTTCTAAACAAGAAGACATTCCAGTCGGTTGTATTTAAACTTAAAATACTAAAAACCAGACGGTTCTACTGCTGACACCTCCTACTGACTTTTCAACTTGCAGAGGCTTCAGCTGCCTTCAACTCGATGACATCCATCACCTACGTCCTCAATGAACCCTACGAACTGAGCAGGAACAGCAGCGCCTTGCCATCATCCATCCACTCTGATATCACGCTGAGAGGAGAAAACATCTCCCTGAGCTTCAGGACCAGTCAGAGCCCTGCTCTGCTGCTCTATGTCAGCTCTTTTCACAGAGAATACCTAACCATGCTCGTCAACAAACAAGGTAAGGAGACGAAGTGGGTGTTTGTTTTGTCTTTTGTTTCATAAAACACCAGATTGTTAATTTGAAAGCCCATTTCCATGTCTTGTTGTCCTGACAATTACTTCATATCATTGTCTACTTAGTCAATTTCTCATTTCCTCCATCTGGATGAGGTCTGTCATCCTACTGCCTCACAATGTTCAAGCATGGTTTTAGGCAGCGAGCCGTCCAGTCGTCATTTGGACGGTACATTTTTGGAAAAGACGGCCGAAAATATAGTGGACGGGTTGCTCAAAGCCGTCCACAATATGTGTATAATGACCATCACCACTTGTTACCATCTAATTCTGTCTAAATCTATCTTTCGCCTAAATAAAGTGAATTATCCTCTTGAGTACGCAATTCTCAACTGACTTCCAGTTTTGCATTATGTCCAGTAACGGGCAACATGATTGGTCAATCAATGCCACGTGGTATATACCTTTTGAAAAACGACCTCTGATTGGTCTGTAAGTATCTCACTCATCCTGATGATGAAGCAGAGAGGAGTTTTACTGTCTAGAATAAAAAAGGCACGGCTGCGTTGCTGCTTATCTATAGATTGACTGAACCAGCTCAATTTGACTTTCATACGAGCGTAACCAGTTGGAGGAGTTTCCTTTCCAAGATGCTGTTGAACTCTATATGCAGAATCCTATGATCTATGTAATGTTTCATTTCCAAAATGTTGACACATATTTTTAATATCTGTACATCATTCGTGTTTTTCATTGAAGGACAACATTTTCTTTGCACTGAAAATGTTGATGATTTTGATACAAGTATTGACCATCATGCTTGTTCCCTCTCCAATTTAAGTATTTGTGACTGTGACAAACTAAGGCCTTGGGACCGAGCCATAGGTGGCATGCAGATAACAAATAAGATCCAATATTACAGTACAGGTGGAAACCATCGCCAATGAAAAGAAGCCATTACCTTAAAAGAAAAAATACAACGTTTAAACAAAGCAATATAGGATACATCAGCAAACATTACAGGCAGAAAAATAAATATATTACTGTAAAGAACAAAACTTTTATCACAAGTCACAATGTAGTATTTCGTATTCCAGAATGTATTAGAATACCATTTATCATCACATAATAGTGTGACACATTTTCAAATGATAATTAGTTATTTATAAAAGGCCATTCAAGGTGAGTGCATATGCCTGTCTCAATTAATTTGAATAAATATCTGTGGAACAGTGGTCAGTGAGTTTTCAAGTTTTCAAGCTCTTGAGAGATCGCGCTTTTCATTCAGGGGAAATCAAAAGAACTGTCAAAGTACTGTGAGAAAATGTAGTTGAACTTTATGAATCGGGAAAACGGATTTGAGAACAGTAGTGTTTGAACGCTGATAAAGAAGTGTAAAACTAGAGGTTGTTGTGTACATATTGACATAGTGTAGTGGAACACCAAAGATTTCCTCCAGAGCTGCATGAAAATTTAATACCAAGCAAAGAAAAACCTCCAGGAAAGACGTAGCTTTTTCAAGATCAACCAAAAGGAGGTACTTGAACAAATATGAAGTGCATGGTTGTGTTTCCAGAAAAACAGGCTATTATTGCACCAATACAACTAAAAACTTGAGTGGAATCTACGAGGCATGTGATGAAAATGACACTCTGAATCGTGGAGCTGGTTCTCTGAGGCTTTTAACATGTCAGCCACAGATGCACTGAGCATATAGTGAAAAAGAATGCATCAGGCTGATCCATGGGATACACTTGAATTATCCTGTGTGATAATGATACCAGACTCAATTCCAATTGTACCCTTTAGTGGCTGCATGAGAAAGAAAGTAAAGGCTCTGGAGGGACCATCGGTCTCCTGATCTCAAGACCATCGATCTGGTTTACAGATCTCAAATGTGCGGCCCATGAAAGACAAACAATGAATTAGCGGGATCTGGGGAAATTTGGCCCAGAAGAATTAGCAGCTTCACCGGCAAATAGATCAAACAGCTCATTGCTAACAACTATCACAAAAGACCGTAAGTTGTCGTCAAGGTAACAGGGTGTATTACACCACAATAAGGATTAGGTTTTGCAAACATTTGATCGGCGACTATTGCGGTGTAATGATGCTATTCTGTGATGTCGTATTAATTGAATTCTGACCCCATTACAAATAAATGTGTTTTTCCTGACCATTCATGGTTTCTTCAAACAATGGCAAACATTATCTTAATTGTGTGTAAATAAACTTAGTTGCAGAAATGAAAAAGTATATTTACAATCTTGAACATTTCCACTGAAATAGATACCTGTCCGTGAATTAGTTAACACAAAAGCAATCAAGCCTGTGGCCCCCTGATAAAACAACATTTGCATGTTTTAAACTGAGCGAGCAGGGTCTCTGGAAGAAATCACCAGCAGTGCACAGTTAGTGGAATGTTTTCCATCACCCAGCAGTAGCTCCACCCTCATACAGGGAAGGCAGCATGAACACAAAAGGCTCACTCTCTTGCATGCTCTGCAAGGCAAATTAAAAGATTTATTCAGAAATGTAGTAAACAAGCTTAGGAATAAGTGCTTGAGTCAACTAAAGACTCAAAAGTATGTGGTTGCAAACCGTGACGATTGAAACACAAAATGTTTGTTCATTGTTTCAACTTTGGAAATTTCTTGTTGTGGCGGCGATATAAAACTAACTCTTGTGACTCTATAATCCTCAGCTCCACATCAACTAATGAAAAAATTTAGCAAATTGTTAATTTGAATCTTCTTGAGAAACGTCAAATTAGGCAGAGCTGCTCTATAATCTTAGCGCCCAGGGCACAACTATTCTCAATTGTTTTAAACAAATAGGTTAAACTGAAGCTGATTTCTACAGGCTGCAAATCCACTGTCACTGTCACAAGCTTCAGTGTTGTATAAATATTACCAATTAAACAGTATTTGTGATTTTTGATTGCTGTTTTGTACACTGACAAAAGTATTTTTTAAAATATGAACTCACTGCCTGTGCTTTGAGGTGACAGACTGGCCGGGACTATGTGAACCCCCATGGCGAGGACATCAATAGTCTCACAGAATGTGTCACTGGGTATATATTCACCTTCTATGTGGATAGTATCATCCCAACCAGGCCGGTCCTTTGTTATCCTCACAGCAAGCTGTGGATAACAAAGGACATCAATGCCATCGTCAACAAAAAGAAGAGGGCCTATCTTCTATTCTGTTGCATGCTGGGGCAGCAGGCTGAGGGTGGCCGACAGGTTCAACAAACTCATCAGAAAGGCCAGTGACGTGGTGGGGGTGGGGTCGGAGATGGACTCTGCATGAGTTCTCAAAAGAGGAGGATCTTGTCCAAAATGGGGTCCATCCTGAACAATGACTCTCACCCTCCGTAACGTCCTGGTCAACAGCAGGAGCTCCTTCAGTAACAGACTCATTCCACCAAAGTGCAGCACAGAGTCACAGGAGTTCTTCATTCCTGTGGCCATAAGACTCTTTAACTCCTCCCTGTAAATTCTGTTTGTTTTGTTTTTGTTAATAGAATTCTTCTATGCCAGTCAATGGCTGTGCCCTGAATATATTAGTATTTATTATTACTTATTTAACTTTATTCTGTCGTGTTGATATTTTGGCTTCTATGCAATTCTTTCCGTTTTCTTTTCTGCTTGGAGCAATGCTGCAAGAATTTACCTCTGGGATTAATAAAGTATATCTATTCTTTTCTATTCTATTCTATTCTATTCTATTCTATGTATTTAAAACACATGTCTGTATGCTTTTTTTAAACGTGTTTGTTGGTGAAGATGAGCTGGAGCTGAGGTACAAGCTACACAGTGGAAGAGATGTGGAGGTGTTGAGCAGCAGGGTGGTGAACTTGGCTGACAGTCGACTGCACACAGTGATTGTCAGGCGACTGGCGTACTCCGTCTCTGTCCAGGTGAAAACCCAACGTACATTTCGCAATATCACATCCAGCTCACGTAGATGCAGAAATGTTTATGTTATTTAATCTACAATGAAACAGATTGTGACGTGTAAAGATATGTCCCCGACACAAAACTGTAATGTATAATGTACACTCTGATGGGAAAATGAAAACAAGGTGAGCTACTTTATGTTAAAGATAACAATTCAGCTCAGTATGATATATAAACTTATAAATATACATTTTTAAATCCAGTGTTCGATAGTTTATCTCATTATTATCACTTTTAAAAGGGGAGAAAAAGTCGATTTTAGTGAATTTATAATGTCCAAAAACTCTACAAGAATCCTTGTTAAACTCCACATAAACAGTCATTTTCTTTTTTAATTTCAAGTACTTTAAGTTTCCCTGATTTCTGTGGCTCCTTTTAACTCTCAGTTTGGTCACCATTAAGAAATGTCTTATTGATGAATGGAACAAGAGACGTGTCTGTTTTTGCAAGCAATGTATCACAGACCCTCTGTTTATTATGAAGAGAGTGTCTCTCATGGATTGGCCTCCTCCACTATCGCCACACTTTTCTGCCGCCTTGCCATGACCCACAAAGACTTTTGGTTTGCAGCATATACTGTTGGAGATTAGAGTTCAGAGGCTGAACTGACATGGATAGTTTTGGTGCTTTCAAAAACGTAAAACTGTTTCAAGTATCCGTTGATTTCACATTAGGAGCCCCATCCTTGACTCATCATTATTATTATTATAAATCTTCACTTGACAAACATGATGTTTCAGATTGACGAGAACGCCAGAGAGGACTTCAACCTGACATCTGATGTGGAATTCAACAGCATCCAATCACTTATTCTCGGAAGAGTGAAGGGTAAGTGAGGCTCAGAATCATTTGAATAACAGTTGCTGATATTCAGCCTCATGTGACAAAACGCTGCCTTCGGTTGGACCAACGGAAAAGTTGGTTCCTGAGCGACAGTTTTCGTGCTGTTCAAGAAAAAGTTGAAAAGTTGGTGGTGCAACCTCTAACTGTAACGTGGTATTATGCATCAGGAGCATTATAGGAGCCATGTGGATGCGTAGACGTTCTTTTGTAAATTACAGTGCTGCGTTATTAATGCGAAAGTTAAGAAAAGACAGCATGTTTGTGCACTTCCATTTGGTTTTATAAAAGCAGTGACCAATCACGTCTTTGTATCTTTCTCGCTGAGCGAGGATCCCGACAGCTGTAATGGTAATAACATCAGAAAAGGTCCTTCACTTTGTATGGTAATGAGGAGAGATTGAAAAGAACAAATTACTTGGAAGATTGGAGTCAGCGCCTCGCTATTCAGCATAACAACCAATAAGTCTCAGCTGCTGCAGGTGAGGTCAGACTAAACCAGGAAGTCAGACAGTGAAGTCCAACCTTGTGTCTGTGTGCCAGAATAATGCTCTTAAGCATCATTTCTATTATAGCTGCAGAACAGATGAATCACCTAGAGATTTTATCAACTTTAAGAAAAATGAGTTTATAAAATTATCTGCAACTTTTTTTTACAATTCATTCTTCATAATATCAAAGTGTCATCAGAAATAATGGGTTCCCGACGCTGATGTAAATTTGTGTGCCTCTGTTGGTTTTCTTCTGGTACTTAGCCTTATTTGCCGAAGCCAAACAGGGGTTTACTACTCTGATCGGTGTCTCTGAATTGGATATGTGTGTGCTTGCCTGTCTCTGTGTTTGGTCTTGGAAAGACGGGTAACCCTGCTTTTCAGCAGTTGCTGCATTTGGCCCCAATTCTCAGTGAAATATGTCTTGAAAAATGACAAGAAAAAAAAAAAAGATTTAGGTTTAGACCATGTATGAAACTTTAGAGGAAACGTTTCCTGTTTCAGAAATATTGAAAGATCTGTCGTGATTGTGTGCATGGTTGACTGTCTTGGTTGGAGTCCAACTTGTGAGCCTCCTGAACCGAATTTGAAAAAAAGTGTCAGAGGAAAAATCCATCTGTTTGCAAACATTGATCACTAATTTAACAATGACCACAGAGTCAAGTTTAGATTTTCACAGAAAAATTTGACATCAACTTTATATACTTTTTGTCTGTATGTTTTTATATTTAAACATCAACTTTATCAATGTTTTGGGGCAGGTTGATGTAGCGATATTCAAGTGATATGTAATCGCCATTACTCACTCCTCAGGTGAACTAAACTTCTGTCATACAATTTTTATTCAATGCGGGAGAAAATTACTAAGTAAATATTTGGGGTGAAAAAAAAAGTGTTATATTAAAATATGAAAATCAGCTGCAGCAAAGCCTTAGTTGCTTTGTGCAAAGTCTTATAATTGCACCATAAATACTTAAAAACTAAATATTGTGAGATTCACTTTGCCATCATTTTGGTATTTTTAACTTGGACCAAACGTTGATTCCAAATGGCATGCTTGTGACATTTTCTGTGGCACAATTTCCCCAACAAGGCTGGATTACTGTGGTGGTGTTTTCAATTGATAAGCACCCCCGACAGCTTTTTTGGCGTCTAAAGGCATCAAGATAGCAGCAGGGTATGGGGTTTCTGAAGCTCATGACGTCTTGTGTTTGGTCTATTTGGAGCACATTGGATTTTGCTGCATTCAGAGTTTAACTGAACTTCACTCAGTTTATTCAAATGCAAATGCTTGTGGGATTTGGGATCGGTGATAATCCCACGCTAACGAACAAGAATCTGTCTTTCGAATGGAGGACCAATGCTACATCTGTATCTGGACAAGAGAAGGTTTTCTTGGAGCCATCTTTAACAACCTGCACCAACGTTACGCACCACTCCAACTACCAACGGAATGGTCTTTAAAACAATGGACACAGTACAATCATTCTTGTTCATTTTCAAAAGAACAAAATATTTGAGTTCCTCTGTTGTCATTTATGATGAAACTATAGTTTCTTGAGATACTTGCTCATCTACCAGGTTAAAAAAGCATCTGCCAAGCTTTGAAACTGTCTTAATGTCTCTTTTGTGTCTACATCATTGAAGTACAGCTGGTGTTCAGGGTAAGAGGCATTGTAAGAGGCAACTCTGGAGGTGGTGCCACTACGACAAGATGTCTGGCATTCATGACAGCTACAATTGCAGTCATCAGAGTTGTCAGGACACATCTGATTTATTTTGTTCCAGGAGTATGTAGTCATATATATAACAGGCCTACTTCAATTTGTCCTTCATGGCTTGTAGCCTGAATGTACGTTTACTGTAGACTTTACGCCTGTATGGATTTCTGGTGAGGGTTGATCCAGAATGTGAAAGGGTCTTTGTGCATATTCTAAAGTAGTCCAAGGGCTGTGCTCCACAGATAAGTCGTCTGTAAAACGATCTTGATTACCAACATCTTTGGAGGAATCTGCAGATGGGAATGCTTCAATTGCTGATTGTCAGTTTGGAGAAATGTTTTGCACTGTGCAGTTTGAAGCTGCAAGCGTTTGCTTTGTCCAACTCAACACACTGATGGCCTCTTCTTCTTTACCAAAAGATGTGAGAGCATCATCTGCATAAAACTTGTAGTCAATGTATCGCTTTGCATTGCTTCCATAGTCTACCTCTGCTTCTGTTATTGCTCTCCGTAGTCAGTACACAGGCATGGCAGTACACAAGAGGTGGACTCACTGTATTGACGTAATTCAAATCATTGTTCCTGTACTCCAGGAAGTGAAGGGAGTCCCTGTGATAATTCTGTACAACAAAGCTGGAACAGTTACCTGCACCTCTGAATATTATTAGCGTACCGAACAAGCAGTTCTTGATGGCTAGGCCAGTTAGTGGAACTTCATTAAGCAGCACCATTTCTTCATATGGTGTGCTGGAATGAAAGACCAACATGAATTCTGTCTGGGATGGTACACTGAACAAAGGAATGCAGCGACACTCTTCCCTGTTGTGGCCTGGAACGGCGTCATGAGCATGAAGTGGTAATTGTGTTGCGTACTGCCTTTTAACTTCTGCGTGATGAGAACACACTCTTGGGGAGACGCAACAGCCCTCTACGGTGGGAGGCAGGTCAACAGTGTGCATGTTGTTCAGAAACATAAGCAACCACTATATATTGATACTGTCTGTTTAGCCTGGAGTGAGGCGTTGCTGTGTACTTTACTGTTCATATCAGACATATTGATCTCCAAAGGTTTTGCTTTTGCTATAATAGCATTCATTTCCGATTCATCTATGGGGTCGAGAGAAGCTTAAATGCTTTTCATTTCATTTATTAATTTAAGTGAATGGAACAGTGTATATTCATGAACACACAAAGCAGTGCTGTAAGTATGCCGCATTTAGCTCAGAGCTTGCCTGCTTCATGTTTAGCTCAATTTCTTTTCCCACATGTGCAGCTCTAGCTTGTGCTGCTTCAGGATTTGCATTTTGCATCATTCAGCCAAACTAGCCTTTGAGCTGAATGATGCGTGAGATGAGCATGAATTTAAATCCCAGGTTTGCTTCTTTAACTCCGAGGCCAATCTCAAAAGAAATATCTGCTCTGCTTTGAGAAATAACATGTTGTCTGAAAAGTAAATCAAAGTACCTGAATATTAATTTTAATCGTAGGCGTTGTACAATAGTGAATTGGTATTTTAATTTGTAGCACTTAAATCGATTGCATGGAGTCAAATGTTCTTAACATTCAAATGATATGGCTACTTTAAAAAATACTCATGAATGTATAAGTATTACTTAATAAAATAATAGCACAGAGGAAAATTTGCACTTTTAAGTCAAGTTCAGTCAAAAGTCGCAGATTGACCAGCTTGGAGAGATTATCCCCCCAGTTTTAGTGAAAGCAAGTTGAGACGATGAGGGTGTCACTTTTTATAGGTCCCCCTCCTCAGCTTTGTCATTGTTGACCCAGGCCATGTTCGCAGGTGACCCAGCTGCCCGGGTGCTGTGCCAGATGCCTAACAGTCATATTAGTATCTGAGAGGGAGCGAGACTGTTGATTTACTGCCACTCCCTGCCAGTCCTGCCATCCATCAGCCCAACTAATGGGGAGCAGGAGAGAGAGAGAGAGAGAGAGAGAGAGAGAGAGAGAGAGAGAGAGAGAGAGAGAGAGAGAGAGAGAGAGAGAGAGAGAGAGATAGCATCCTTTCAGCATACTGATACAGGCTCAGTGCCATCAGTAACTGGGTTTGGCTGAATAAGAAAAGTCGCGGACTAATACTAGACAACAAAACATTTTATATATTTTCTATTCTCAGTTGAGAATTACAACTGTCTATCTTGCTTTATCTCGATAAGCTTTGCTCTGTGCTGGAACAGGTCATACAGTACAACCAGCGAAAGACTGTGTCCACCTCGGACAGGTCAATGGGAGGAAATGGAAGGAAACCCACACATGAAGAGAACATGAAAACTGACAAAAAGGTCCCACGTCTGGAATATTAAAACAAGGTGTTCTCCCTGTGATGCCTGAATGCAAACTGTTCATTGTAATTGTTTAATTCTATCTTTTTCACTATTGCACAAATACTTACAGAGTGATTTTACTGTTGACTTACATGCCTTTGTCACAATCAGCACATGCTGAATATTTAATATGTCGAAGCTGGTTACAGTTGTGTGCCTGCATGTTGGGTGAAGCGAGTTCCATTTTCTTGGTTTATGGTGTATCCCAAAAATAATTACTCTTGCTTCGCATGCGCTTTATCTTGTCATAAAAGAGTAACAGCCAACTGTGCAAATAACGTTGTAGTTTGTTTTGTAATCAATAAAGAATTGATATGCATAATACACCAAGCAATACAGCTGTTTAGCTCTTCTCCTATCCCACTATATGCCCCTTATGCCTTTTCTTTGATTATTATAAGTAGCGCTACACTACAAATCAACCTTTTTTTTCCCCCTATTATTATATTGAGTTTCACATTTTTATCTGATGTTATGCAGCTGATAAGCTTCTTTTAACTGTGCCACTATTTCTCTGATGGAAAGTTACCTCTCTCTGGTAGTAACTTAGATTACTGCCAGTGGTGTGCTGCTGTGTAATCAAATTGCACTGAGTGATTATAGTCCGAAGCGACATTCATAACTGCGTCCGGTTGTTATTTAGCACCTGATGTCATAAAGAGTAAAGCAGTGAACACCAGGAAGACCCAAAGGTAGTTCCTACTGAAGGTTTGCACAACAAATGCGAGGCAGTATATCGCAGTAATGCAAATGTGTCTGTCGAAGGAATGTTTGAAAATGTCTGATTAAGGAAATAGATATTACTGGTTTGTTTATTTTTCATGCAAGTGTTTAGGGTTCGAAACTTCCAGATTTGTGTTTTGTCCATGTCTCACTGAAATAAGATGGGCCTAATTATGCTGTGGATATTTATGGAGAGAATAAAACATCATGTTTTGATGACTCCAAACTCTAAAAACACTTTCAGGCTACAAACTGCAGTTGTTCCCAAGGAAAACAATCATGTAGACTGCCAATAAATTTGTTCGGCTCACTCATGCTCAAGGGTGAATAAATTGATTTTAATGACCTGTTTGCCCTCCCTCTGGCACCATTATCACTGCTGAGACTCTACTTGTTCTACCACACACTTTTCTTATTGTACAGTTTAATTACCCTTTCAGTCTTCATTAGTGCACTTTGAGCATGTTGGTTATCAGCAATTTAATACTGCTTGGTCTGGCACATCACTATTAAAATGGAGCTTCCTTTTTAACAAAAGGAAACACATAGCTTCATCTTTTTTTTGTATTAAAAGCTTAAAAGAGTCCAAGTATGTGATACAACCTAAATCAACTTTTCAAAAAAAAAAGATGTCTGGCATGTTTTATGCCTTCTGTTTTTCCTGCAATAGTTGTATACAATGATAACTTTTGTTTATAACACTTTGTACAAGGTATTAGCAGCAGAGAAGTTCTCAAATTGCTTTCATTGAATTTTAATTAGTCATAAAATTAGATTTAAAAAAAGAGGCAAAGAAACCCCTCAGAAACAATAAATAATGAGTAAAACAAGTGAGATTGTGAGTAAATTAGTGAGCTGAGGCAGACAGTAATGATACCACTGATGCTAAGGATTCACATCCATGCATCCATCTTCTCCACCACTTTATCCTGTTCAGGGTCGCGAGGCGCTGGAGCCAATCCCAGCTGACTCTGGGCGAGGGCAGGATTCCACACACAAGCACATTCACACAAAATCAGCTAACATGCATGGTTTTGGACTATAGGAGGGACTACCCGGAGATAACCCCTGCATTCACAAGGGAACATGCAAACTTCATACAGAAGTGCCCAGATTCACACCCAGTGTTCTGATGGGTTTGCTGTGACAACACCTGTGAAGACTCATTATTTAGCACTTTTGCTTATTTTACAGTTTTAATTCCCTTGTCAACAAGTCCTGAAATAACACCCTGGCTTTGTTTGGTCTCATCCCGCTTCTGATTCAAGTGCCATTAATAGTGGTGGACTATTTATGCAGGAATGTCATCAGAATAATTGTTTAAATAGTTAAGCTCTGTCTTCAGACATATTATGTGGTTGCTATCATTATCGTTTATCAGGATTTTATTTCAACTGCAAAACGTAAATACCACTTATCATCATAACAACGTTTCACCAAGATAAACATTCCTATCACGGCAGTATTTCAGATGTTTAATTGGATTGTACTGATAATAAATCGGTCCTAACTCTCCCTGTCTGTCTCTCTGTCTCCTTGTGTTCAGAGTCTGACGGATTGGATTCAGAGTCGGCCGAGTCTGGTTCTCTTGGGTTCACTGGCTGCCTGTCAGGTGTTCGTTTTAACTCCATCAGCCCTCTGAAAGCTGCTCTGCTCCGTCCTGACAGCCCCGTTACTGTCACTGGCCCACTGCTCCAATCAAGCTGTGGCTCCTCTTCTTCAGAAAACCCCTACACAGCAGAAACCACACACTCCTTATCAGGTACGAGGGAACCTATCCCTCACATCCTGTTCAATAGACATGGCGCTCTTTCTCCCTAACAGGGGATCTGTCTGGCACGCCTTTAATATTATTCTTACTGCTGTTCATTAGACTTTTGCATTGGCTCATTAAGCATCCTCCCCTGATAGCAGACAGTGATAGTGCAGTGACAGATGAGATAAGACATTAGTCAGACAACTGCAGTGAACTCCTTTAAGACTGTGATGAGGCTTTCAGAGAGCTCTGCCTGCACTGACTGATGGTTCTCAAGTCAACTCTGCTCTCTGTTCCTCTTTTGTCTTTGCATGTTTTCATTTGATGCATTCTGCCAAAAAAAACAACAACAAAAAAAAACAACAACCTTTTCCCTTCTTTTGGTTTTCCTCTCATCTCTGCTGTATGCAGACCAACCTGGTTCAGTGGATCCTCGTCAACCTTTAGTCAACACCATCAGGAGCGACTCAGCTCTAATTGGAGGTAATGCTATCCATCTCAGTGGGAGCTTTTCATTACATTTTCCATTCATTTAGTGGAAAACTTCAGGAGAGATGCAGCCGAAGTATCAAACTTATTCACGTCTACAGGCTTCTCCTGTTTTTTTTTCTGTTTTGAGTTTTTTTGTGTGTGACTCATTACTTTTTAAACATTTTCCCTTTGGCCTTTGTCTTTTGTATATCCTGATAAAAAGGCAGTTAGAAATAGGGTGAAATCAGCAGTTTTTGATGAGTCCTCTCTTATTCCACAGCTTGCGTATACCGTAATTTCTGGACGATAAGCCACTACTTTTTCACACACTTTGAACTCCTTGGCTTAAGCAATGATAAGCTAATTTATGGATTTTTACGCTTAATGAGCTTCAGGTAGCCAATACTTGGTTGATGCGTTCAGGTGCATCACGTAATTCCGACCTTTTTTTTTTTAAATTTCGTGGATGCGGTTTATATTCAGGTGCGCTCAATAGTCCGGAATCACGGTAATTATCAAGTTTCTCATTTTATTGACAGCCAAGAGCTCAGCTTGCTGCTGAAAGCAGATTTACTTCATCTGTTCAGGTGATGAATAAACAAGTGTTATAAAAAAAAGTGCTTTAGAGGGATTGGTGGGCATTTTTCTAAACTTTGCCGACAGCCATGGTTGCCTCTTTGGTTCTACTTTGTATTTATTGCACAGACATAAAAATTAACGCTAAACTTCTGCTTCATGGAAAAAAGAATGTGAACCATTTTTTAACATGTGCCTTCAAGTGACACTTGCACAGGGGTTTTAATTATTTTTTTTCTGTTGGATTTTCCAGGGGTAATTGCTGTGGTGATTTTTGTCACCGCGGCCATATTGGCAGTCATGGTCAGATTCATTTGCAGCAGAAAAGAGACATATCAGAACCAGGAAGTAAAAGAAGCTCAGCCTGAAGACGGCCACGATTTCCAGTTCGGCAGCCAGGCGGACTCTCCAAGCGCTCCCAGTGAAAACCACAAGGAATATTTCATTTAGCAGGAGCCCTGACCTCTCACTCCTATGGGAAGACGTCAAGACTTCAAGCAAACAGGGCTTTACAAGACACCACAGAGCACCTCAGTCAGTAGTACCAGGGGCTCTTTAAGCAATGAAGAACAATCTTTGATTTTATTTATTCCCCTTTTTGTAAAAATTGTACATGTCGTATGAAACAAAGTGAATCCCTTAAAGTGGGACTTCCTGATTTTAAGGATGTAAATATAAATGTTTAAATTGTGATTTTCTGTGCTTATTAATATATTTCTGAAATCTTGTAATTTATACCCCCAACACACACACACACACACACACACACACACACACACACACACACACACACACACACACACACACACACACACACACACACACACACGCACGCACACACACACACAATCAAAAGAAACCCACATGCTATGATCAGAAAGTCCCTTTGTTCCACTCAAGACTTTTATCTTTTATTCATAGAAAAAGATTTTTCTACTAGGTGGATGCTCTTTCTTTGAATGGCATGTCTGAGCCATACAAGGTGTTTCTAAATGTGGGAGTACCGCCGACTGAATGGACTGGAGGACTGGCATGCATGGTTCACATATGGAGTCAAATCCTCACCGTCAAACAAACTCCAGCTGATTTCAGATCCTGCTGTATATACTAAATTAAAGTCGTTTTAAGCTTCACATCCAGACTTTGTCGTTGCCATTGTTCGAGGACAGCTTTTCTTTTTCTTTAAGATCAAAATAAAATATTCACAATGAAACGGATCATTTTTTTCAAACACGCTTCAAACAGCATAGCTTTAAGTAGCAAAGATTCCAAATGCGTAGTGTTTGCCACTTCTCTTTACTTTTGCTGGAGCATTTGTCTTTACTGAAATGGAGACTAAATTGAATAAATGTATATAAAATAACTCAAGAAAAGCTGACAATGAGAACGAATATGATGCAATGATAGTAAATCTACCCAACGATAACACTGACTGCTTTTGACTTGACTGTCTTGGCACAACAATCATGGAAAACAGTTAGGGCACGTAACAAGTCATTTAAAAAAAATTTTCAATGCTAACGTGTAATATTCACTATTGTTAAAACGTTTTATAAAACCCAATTTTTAACACTCACTTACTGTCATTCAAGTCCAAAGAATAGCTTGAACTGCTTCAAATGGTAAATGGATTTCACTTATATCTCTTTTCCACCGTGTAAGCAGTCCCCAAAGCGCTTTACACTGTTAATCACATTCACACACCAATAGAGGTGGCTACCAGGCAAAGGGCACTTCAACATGCGGAGATGGGACTCGAACTAGCAATCTTCCAAATGGTAGACGACCAACCAGGCCGCCTCAAAGGCAAACGATTAAAAAAAAAAAAATGAGGTTGCCCAAAACTGAGGAATAATTTACAACGTAAATACAACACAAAAAAACATGTGTCTGCAACTCACTGTAAATTGAGGATTAGTTTAGTTGCTAAACTTAACATTTTGTGGAAGTCTGTGTTTCCTTCAATTTTTGAGTTTGCCAACTTTTTTTTTCAATACTTTAAAATGTGGACCTTTCCTACGAAGAAATTTGAAAGACAGTAAGGTGTCAGTCGCGTTTCCTTCACCATCAAAAGGCACTCAGAAACAGGAGGAAACTGACAGGAAGAGGTCTGGCAGACCCAAAGCCACAGCAGAAACAGAAGACAAGACCCCGAGTGTCAAAAGCGATGTGTGATAGGATTCTGACAGGACAACAGCTTCATAGTGGTTATAGTTAGCGAGTCTCAGTTTCAACTGTCTCTCGACGATTTAGTGGACGATGAGCTCAAACAACTATATTCATGAACGGATCTACTGCTGTATTTTGCACAGACTTGTCATGGAGGGAAAGTGTAAACACAAAAGCGAATGACTTTATTAAAATGACAGAAACACTGAAGTGGAATCAGAGACAAGTCTTTCAGCAACTGTGATAAAGTCCTCTGTATGGCCAACATCCAAACCCTTTCACCAATCCATCCATCTTCTAACTAACAGTGCTTGGCGACCTGAGCTGGCAGTCCTCCCCATGATTACTCAGATCATTAACCCTTTAGAGGCCACTCAATTATGTGCCTGCACTTCAAGAATAATTTTTTTACCCTGAGACACAAAACTCACAGGCAGAATATTAACAGATTAACACCATTATGTGCCATTTATAGAAACAATTTTTGAAAGGCAAATTTCATGATATGCATCTTAAAATGCGTCTGTTTGAGACATATTTCTCAATGAAGTTCTGTAAAAAGTTATAAAGTCTTGTTGACGTGTCTTCTTCAGTACAACTGTATAACAGTTTAATATGCTACTCAACATGCCCCATATGTGTTTATTGTCGGTTTGTGGGGCCCACTATTAAATGTGACATTTTTTGTATGTTATCAGAGTTTTGAAAATAAAAACATTAATCAGGTGCCATTTTTCCGGGAGTAAGGGCTATTTTCAAGACAAAGGAACAAAACACATAATTGTCATGATATGATGAGTTTAAAGTGGAGGTCTAATGCGTTGTCATTATCTACCCAAATTATAGAAATCCTACACATCTGACAGCACTTATTTTGCGTGCCACACAAGTTTTTTTTGTTTTTTTTAATGTCCTCCGTTATCATTAATTCATTACTGTCATTTTGGAAATGAAGACACTGCCAAGTATGACAACTTGCCAAATTGATTGTGTGTCCTAAGCTCCTTTTCCCCTTAAACTTTTAAACCTTTAAGCCTTTGTGGGTTGTTAGTTTGTCTCACAGCCTGCATTGAGCGTCTAGTTAGTGATGAAACAACTGCAGTCTATTGAACCTTTGTCACATCTTTGTCTGTGTTAATAGCGTGAGTGCTTGTACTGTAGGGAAGTACAACGCAAAATGATTCTGATCACACATACATACACATTCAAACTTTAAATCTGTAATTAAATGTCTGAAGTATCCACTTGGTGATGAAATGCATTGGTCAAACACACTTCCACATGTAGTGTTTTCTCTCCGACGGCTTAAAACCTATAAAAATCTGCACCCTGTCAGCACAAGTTCACACTCCAATATCTGAATTTTTCTTGCTAAGCAGAATGTCAGTCCTGTGAAAATCTGCCTGCTGTGATTCCAACGGTTTAAATGAAGACGTGAGAAGTGAGAAGTCAGCTGTTGGTTCTATTCTTGAGTGCTTATAAAGGCTAAAGGGTAATAAATACTCATCTGGGTCGAACTGGGCAAATCATGCAGTCTTTCAGTCAACTCCTTAATACCTCCCTCTGTGTCTCTCTGACTGCTTCCCTGTGTTGCCTCTGGTCACACCGGAGGGATTTATCAGATTTATCAGATTGGTGAAGCACATCATGACAAACAGGAATTTACTCATAATAACCACTGACGGGCTTAAAATAAACTTTTATTGCATGAAAACTCAAATCAAGTTGGTAGTTGTTAGTGGAGGAAAAGACGAAAAGTGTTGTAGGAAAAGCAGTGGAAACCCAGGGTTTCCAGGCAGCCGGGCTCTTTTGTTTCCCTGTTAAATGAAGCTGAAACTCCTTCCCTCTCTACAGCAAATTAAATTAACATAAATTTACATCACAGATTGTTGTTGCTTTCAAACTTTAGGGGAGTGTTGTCTTTCTGTAATACATGGCATTGTTGATGGGTATTAATATGCTTCTGCCTGTAAAGCGATGATAAAGAATGCTGACTAATTGAGTGTACAGGGATGCAAGTAGTGTATTATGGTGACCAAAGGATTGCCCAGCTCTCGATATTCAGGAGTTCAAAAGAAACAACCTAGACACTAAAATGAATGCATATCTAATGTTGTAATTTAGTGTAATATGAAATCAAGATGAGCATGAGTTGAAAAGGTTATATACATCCCATATATGAAAAAAGAGAGAAAAATTTATATTTTCTCAGCATGATGACAATTACTAGAATATTATTGAATCCGGGAAGAAAAAAAAACCCACTTTTGTTTGAGATTTAAACGATCGTAATATTAATAATAACCCCCCCCCCCCCCCTAAAAATCCTTGTCAGGCCTGGTCATTTCTGTCACTTTTTTCCACAAGTTTTAAGAGAAAAAACACTTTGAAACCTTTGTGAATTCACAAGCAGCCCCAGAATATATTGAGTAGGGTGCCGTTATTGACATGAGTATTTTAGCTTTGAGTTCCTCAGCACGGATCAGCCATGCCAACGTTGCATGTTGCACTCAAAATACGATAATGAAGTCAAATGAAATAACTTTGTCAAATGTTGCTATTCATCAGAGCTGAAGGTAGGCTGCTCCAAAGCCTGAATATGATTTTCAGATGCACAAACATCAAAATGTTCAAGAAAGAATGAAAAGTCATATCTAACATGAAATTATATTTGATTCTATTTACGTGTGATGCAGTCAATATCATCTATGCTCACATCAGCTAAGGAAAAGAGAGAACGTCTCTCTTCAGAGAGACAGACACCAACACTGATGAAAAGCCATTACGCGCTGCACTCTCACGCAGGTGTTTTCACTCCATCTCATTAAACCTGTGTTCAGGCTGCACTTTACTCAAACCTCTGGGACTCCTGATGAGGATACGATACCACCTGCACCACCTGTCAGCGGCAACTTCCTGTTCAGCCACTTGAAGAGACGACTATTGATTCTTTTGTGTCTACAATAATGGCATCAATCAAGGCTTTCTGCATTTGTCTGCTGTCATTTGTTTTGGTTGTTCTGGTATGGCTTTAATAAGGGATTCCTCTCTGTGGAAGACGGGATTGTATACTCAAGGGATAGTTTGTATTTTTGGACCGAGGACAATGGGAATTAACACTAGTTTTAAAATCTCACATTGATTTCTGTCTGGATTGAGAGGCGTCAGCTGCACTGCAATTTATTTTGAAAAAAAAAAAAGAAAATACCATTGTGTATTCACCTACAACAACTGGCAAACTGTTCGGGGGTGTAGATGAAACCTCAATAGATAAATGGTTTCTGAAATTGGCAGACCGTTTTCACCAACAACAATTTCAAATTCAAAGGCACTTTCTTTAAAGGAGTCATATTATGCAAAATGCACTTTCTAATGGTTTTCCAACAGTAATATGCATACCCATACCTCGGAAGGACGCCACAGAAGTTACGAAAGTCTGTCCTCTCTCTCCCTGGTTTGTTTCAATATTTAAACCTGTGTGCTCCAACGAACGTATCAGAAATCAAACCCGATATAGTGTCATCGGGGGTTTAGCCAATCCCCATCAAGGTAGGCCCTCCCTTTGACCCTCTGATCTGGCACATGGCACCACGAGAGGAAGTACTCCCTCCTCTTCCAAAGATGGGCATGTGTGGGCGGAGCCAGTCCAGCTCACACCGACACAGCAGATTAAATGCAGCTCCTATGATCCAACATTGAAATGGATGAAAATCAAGGAAAAGCTGCATTTGGGGCAATACATTTTGAATGAAATGTTTCTGGACCAATGAAGCCCCTGAAAAAGTGTTGAAAAACTGTATAATGTGACCCCTTTAATATTCCACTGCTCATTTTGAAGTTTCTTAGATTGTATTGAGTGAATACTGATGAATGCATTGAGTTGGTGCCTTTTGATTGGCTGATTCGATGTTTGCCTGATGGAGAATAGAGATAGTTCTGGAGGTATGGGAGACCCTCAACCATACTATTAAGTTATGCCTAGTGGAGTGGCTGGTGAAAGTACTTCAATTCCATCTGCGTCATCTTCTGTTATGAATTTATCAACATATTACTCAAAAATAATCTGTTTAGCTTGATATCTCAGATTCTTATTTCGCTAAGGAGGAAATAAGGCATAAATTAAGCCTTATTTTTCTGGAAAATGCAATTAAGTATTATAAAATGTGGAAGATAATGGCATCCATGTTCTTATCAAATGCACACTCCAATACCTTTGTAAATATATCATACTTATCATAAGCATTTACAAGAGCTTGTTTTCACAGTGGCTGAAGCTGTTTTTTTTTTTGTTTGTTTTTTTTAAACACACTAGTGCCTCCAAACATCTTAAGCTGAACAATGTCGGGGTTGTGCACGAATTATGATCCCAGATTGTTATTTCATGCAAGGAGTAATCTTCTGCAAACATCCCATCTGAATAAATGCGGTAGCTTTGAGGATAAATTTCGCTGGAGATTATTTTAGTAGTTTACTTATGAAATTACATACGTTAGCAAACTGCCAACACAAAGACTCTTTGTTTTTCTTGTCTGTAACATCAATGTTTATTACTTACTCAGCGAGGCAATGGGCCTTGCTTGACATCAAACAAGTCAAACATGTAATTTTCCACGCCTAGATCTTAATCTAACATTATATCACTGATCAGCAAACCGCTCACACAGACAATCAAACACACACACACACTTTCTATCGATGAAATCTGAAAGAATGACAATGACAAAAAGATGAAATGTTGCTAAACATGACAGCCTTCTGGGTAGAGCTGATACCGTCTGTATTTCAGTTAATCATTCCAACTCAATATCAGTTGCAAAAAAATGTTTTTAAATCATTTCTGTTTTGCTTTTTATTTTTGATAAATACAAATTTGAAAGCGTTTTGACTTCTGGGAACACTCACTGAATACTGGGATGCTACGCAGAGTAGGATGCAAATGTGACTTCTGGTTTTATGGTCGGTTGTGTCCAGTGTAAAAGAAAAGACCAAAAATAAATAAATAAATTACAAAGCAGAATCCTCCATAAGTCCCACACGTCTCATAGGTACTTACAATCCCTTCTGTGGGTCAATTAGAACTAATGGTACTGTCACACTAAATTAAGCCAGCATATTGGGTGTTTCCATAGCTTAAACACATTACTCCTTTTTGTATTATTTTAACTGTATTTATTTTTCACAGTGACTTCCAAAGAAATACACTCACTGATGTTCATTAAGTGCATCTTTAACATGAAAAGTTGGATGAATAATTAGAGCTGTTTTAAAGGGTATGTATCCGAATGGTTTATCGGAAGTTCGTAGCTTTTATTCTTGGGTGGCCGTGGATCGCATCACTCACTGTTTAGCTCCTTGTAATTGGAAACAATTCCCCCGATCCTTCAACCTCATATTGCATGAACTCTGAAAAGAAGGGAAAAAGCATATGCCAAGACAGATATATTTAACTGAGCCTCGTCTGAATGGTCAGAAGCTTGCCGGCAACTCTGGGTCAGTTGACTATGACCACTTTTCCAGTGTGTGATAATGCCATGAGCAATGGCGTCCTGGAGGGCCACAGTCCTGCATGTTTTAGCTCTCTCCCAGTTCCAACACACCTGATTGTAATGAGGGGCTCCTTATTGTGCTTTATTACAAGCTTGATGATGATGTCAGCGTTATCATCATCTAAAACATTCAGGACAGTGGCCGTCCAGGACCAGGACACCCCTGCGTTAAGTGGAATTGCAGTTTTTAAGAAGGCAAGTATAAACCGGTGGTGATAACCTGATTTTAAGAACTGACCTGATTCGCTGTTTGAGGTACTGACCGGTCTTTAAGAGATACATTTTTTTTTGCCGGATCTATGGTCACTCCTTGCTCATTGAGGACATGGCCCAAGAAGATCATGTGTTGCTCTAAGAAGTGTGACCTTTTGGGTTACAACATCAATACATTTTAGTGGAGTGGCTGAAGAACTGTCTCAAGGTGGCACGACACACCCACATCATCTCATCTTCATCACTCAGTGTGCATGCGCTCGATGAATGCTGCCTATTGCATTTTCTCCCGAAACAGAATTTTCACCTGGGATTAAAAAAGTATTTTGTATTCTGTGCTATTTACAATAAATTAATTAATGGAAAATCTTTGCTACCTAAACTAAGTTGCATCCATCTCCAGAACATTGCATCTACTTATCTGGCATATCCACGGTCACCTCCTGCCATGGTCCTGAGCTTCTTGCGTCTGCAGTCTGGTACCTTTTTGGATACCTATGACTAAGCACCTGAACTTGTCCTCTGGCTGCGGGCTGTATCCATTTAATTGTCCCTGGTCATCCGTAAGGCAAATAGTAATTGTAAACAAACTGCTAAGGTCTTGGAAAATCTGTTTATTCTATTCAATTGAAGGCACACTGAACAAAACCACCGTGTAATATGGAAACGTGTCACACACTGAAGTCTCAGACAAAATAGATAACTTCCACAAATGGAGTTCATCCTGATACCTTTGCCTCTATACCTGTGGTTTGTATTGATGATGATCAGGAATCTTACCTTTTGGGAGTAAAAATTAAGTTAGTTGTTTATTTATTCATTTATTATTTTTCTTATCAATATCAATAATCAGTCTGGGTTAGAGGGGCTGGTGAAACTGAGGGAAGACGGTCTTTTTGTTATGAGAGGGTTATTTCTTTCATTTAATAGTCCATCTGCTTATCTAAGGTTTTCTCTTTGGCCTGTTTAGATGTTCTTTTCAAACTGTAAATATTTTGCCTCTGTCAGAGTTTTCTTTTGTTTCGAATTTGAAATTTAAAAAAAAATTCCATTTGATCCTAACAAGATGCTTAAAATATCCCAGAAGTCCTGAGGGGTTTTGCCTTTCAGGTTGCGTGCCTGTCACAGATGGTGTTACAATCCCTTTGTGCTTCTTCCACAACTGCTGTCACTTCTGAATAATCATTTTGTATTGGTATCACCACACGCTTACATGATATGAAATTACCTAAACACCACGAGGGTTGAAGCTTCTCTCAAACGAAACATGTGGGCAAAAACATTCCACGGCTCAAAGGGAATGATAATTGAATTTAACACACTCCTCACTCGAGGTTGGTGTCAAGTGTTATGTACAAATGTGCTCTCACCTGAAAGAGGAGAGTTGATTAATGTGTCTCTGTGCAGATGAAACAGCAGCAATCAGTAGTAAGAGTGGAGGCGGGATGAGAGTGCGCTCAACTCTTCGCTGCTGTTCCAGTGGAGGTGGGCTGGATAATTACCAGCAGCCTTCTCCCTGATTACTGATCTGATGAGACTGCAGCACTACAGGCAGACTCCACGCCGCCACTCGCCTGATTATAAATGACATCACAGACCTCTGTTGTCAGTTTGTGTCCATCATAATTGCTGTGGAAAATTGATCTGGAATAATAATGTGCCTGTTGTGGGGGCAAAACAGTCTTGAGTTTAAAACATAAATAAGCAAGTGGGTCTAATAAGAGTGACAGATGCTGATGATGACGGTTTTCGAGATCACATTAGAGGAAGAAATATTCGTGTCTTCCCTACTGTGGCATTTAATCAATTTTTTGTTAAAAAAAAACACAAAAAAAAGGAAGAAGAAAGAACCACCCACATGAGTAATATTATATCCCCGTATTTTCAGGATGAGGTTTATTGTATTTTGTAACTTTAGTAGTAGTTCTTCTATTTCTTGTAAGGCTTGGACTTGTAAGGCTTGGACTTATAAGGCGTGACCACTAAGCAAATATCATTCTAATGAAATACAACAATAAGAAAACTTGAAATATACATTTTAATTCATAAACAAGAACATCAACTGAACATATGTTATGAAGTGCTGTCACAACAACTCTGAATGTGTACAATGGTAAAGTGGAGGATTATTCAGCCATACAAGATCAATGGATTCATCAAGTTTGGTCAAGTGTGTCACTTTATCTTGTGTCTTTGATGAACACATACTATTGAAGGTTTTGAATCCACATTGGGATCCCATTGTTAGTCTATACTATTTCATTCGAATTGCATTAAAATTTAAAGATTACCAGATTAATCGACATTTTCTATCTGGTAACAGTCATTTTTACGACTTTTACCCAATAGAAAATGTTGATTAATATTATCGAATCAAGAAAAAAAGAACATACTTCACAAACTAAACTACGGTTGCTGTTGCCAGTCATTTGCAAAGTTAACACAGAGATCCTCACACATTTACAGTCACTAGAAAATACAAACTCCACACAGATTTTGAGAATTGGACTTTCAACATGAGCTTGTTATCACATCTATGACGTTCGTCTTTTTGTTGGGCTCTATTGTATTTATGTGTTGTAATTGAGTTTTTAATGCATATCCCATCCTTTTTTGCAGACTAAGAAAACATGCAGTATATTGCCCCGTTTGAACTGTTGACTGGGTGGTCCCATGTGAATTACAAGTGTTCTTCATGTTTTCTTTCAATTATTTCTTAGAATTTTCATCCTCAGTCCTAATTTTAAGATTTTGGTTTAAGGTGTTAGGGATGTTGACGTATTCTGTTTACCTTATTTTGTAAGCACGCACATTCATTTTTGATATCAGCCTCTCTGCATCTTCCAAAAATAGGATTTAAATTTCTCCCTGATGCATAACAATGGCTGACAACAATTCATGTTGGAGGCTCAGAGTTTGATGAAAAATAATTTATTAACTATTCTTCAACATCACTTTTATCTTTTACTTATTTAGCGGAAAGAGAAGTAGAATGGGTGAAGTCGGTGAATCGCTGGGGTTTCGTTTTTGACATTGCAACATCTAAACGGGGTCCACTATTAATTAGAAAGATTTCTGTCCAGTCCGTGTTCAGCCCCTCGGAGATTTAATAACAGTGCAGATATAAATCACTGTGCTTTGCAGCTCCGCTGATTACATCTTCAGCAGCATTAAGTGGAAGAACTCCATAAATAAACGGATCTGGCAGACACTGCCTCGCTAAACGCCTCATGTATTATTGATACTCCACATGCAAACTGTCAAAGTTAATCCGTCAGACCGTTCACCACCTAAGCTCATTTCTCAGGATGTCAGCAGGACCTCAGTCTCACCTCTTCAACCTCTAAGTTTGACAGGTGGTAGAAGTCTTGCACTTACAAGACACACAGGAAAGGCGATACAAATAAAAGTTGTAAAAGACCATGTTCGGCATCTGTCTTCAAATCTGTCTTTAGTAATGTTTAGTTAACATTTATTTAACACAGTGTGAACATCTGTGTAACCATCTTGTGTGCCTGAGTGCGCGCGTGTGTTATAGACAGAAAACCTTTTAGGCTTCATCCCAGAGCCCCTTGATCCCATAGTGAATACATTTGTAGAGAAGAACGGTGGATGTTTACATGTTCAAAACGTGACAAACAAACGCACACCTCAAATGGAGTAAAAGTAAAAAATAGCCCTTCTCTTCCCCAATCTTTTCTTTAGTCAGTTAGTCAATAGTTATTTTTTGTTTTTCCAACTATTCCATGACATTTTCCATGTTAACTCATCATCTATACATACAAAAACCACACAAAACAACCGACTTATGTTACAAGATGTTTGTATTCGATTTGTGACAATCTTCTAAAACGCTTATAATTTTAGGAAAGTACACTTTCAAACATCAAATTCTATTATATGTAATCCTGACCTCTTTTAAAACCAAGTAGTTTAGTCCCAGGCTTCCAGAGGACCACGCATGTATCGAAATTCTCAAAGAACTTTTTTGAAGCTTTGGAAATTCCAAATGTTTCTTGGAACATACCAGACAGAAGAGATATGATCCAATTTTGTAAATGTTTAATCTGTAATTCTCCGTAACACACAACACGAACAAGAACACAAAATTGATATTGATGGGGAAGATTCTCATTGTCACTTGTCCATGTCCCGTTTGTCCCAGAAGAAGTTCATCACAGAACAAATAGAATCCATTCTGAGACATTGGCAGGAGATGGTCAGTCTGAGAGCCACTGAGATTCTGAAATACAACGTATCTTTCAAAACAGGCTGTCCGTGTCCTTCATGTCCTTATGGAGATACAAAGACATCCGTAAGGGGTCCATGCACATCCCATCTATTCTCAGTCTGTTGTACCCTTTTTACATTTTTCTGAAGATCTTCAGAATCAGAATAACAGATTCTCTCTGTAGTACTCATTTTTGAGATCTTTAAGATGTATCTTAAATTAATCACTCAGCACCCTCCTCCTGGAGTCCAGACAATTCTTTCCTGTTCCATTAGGTGTGAATTCATTTTTTAATTTTGTAATGGAATGTATAGTCTAAATGTATTTAGCTGTACATAAATAGGTGAGGATGTCTACCAGTGTAAAGTACATTGTGACTATTGAAAGGAATGAAAAAGCATTATATACTTAAGTGAAATTCAATATGTTATTTTTGCACAAAGTACTGTGAAAAAAATGTTGATCAAAGGTGTGATATAATACTACTACTACTACTACTACTACTACTACTACTACTACCATTAGGAAGCTTTCTAGTTAGTTCAAATGTGTTCTGCAGCAGAGGAAAATATCCCAAAACATACAGCTGATGTTTATTAACTACTTTCAGCATAAAGAATAACATGTCTCCAAGGTGATGGTGTAACCCCGACAGAACCCCGATTTCAAGTAATGAAGACTGTATCAGTTTACACCGAGAAACAGAAGAGTCTGAATCAGTGTACATCCACAGAAAATGTGTTTTTCTGTCCTGCTAGATTATTTAAACAGCCTCAGTGCAAGTCCCTCAAAAAACTACGTTAGAATACTGACAAGACCTGATGTCACGTTGAAGACAAAGGCTGCTCAAACAAAATGCTCCTTTCTTTCCTGCTAGTTTACTTTAAAATCAGTACTGAGTGACAATAAATTAACTATTTCTGTAGGCTATTCATTCCAATCTAATTTTCATTATCGATCAAAGCAACAGCCACAGTTCAACAGCAACAGATTGTATTGAATACACGGAAACATACAATAGAGAAAATTACATTCAATTTAATACTTTTATGGCTAACTTTGCTGATAAGAATTTGAATAACGTGATACCACTTCTGTTTCTCTGACATTGACAAGCAGAAATTGGACTTCCAAACAAGATTTTATTCTTACCATGGATTTTAGCGCTTGCTTGCTTGGTTGCTGCCACTTATGATCTTGTTAAAGCATCGGCATCAGCCTCAGATAAATGTTTAAATCAAGAGGAGGGTGTTCGGTGCCTTTGCCCAGACTTGGGGTCGCAGACGTATAGGAGAAACAGGCTGGCCTAGGTGGGTTGAAGGATGTGGTTTAATTTCACCGTCAGGTAGATTGAACTGCAGCCACAATAGATGCGGCTGCTGCTCCTTCCCCCTGCATGCCGAGATGAAGGTCACATCAATATGTATGCAGGAATGCTGCAGTTGAATATTTCCTTGCTCACCATCACATAGGCTGCCTGCTGTGATGCTAATGGAACTGGGGTGATAAAGGGAAAGAACCAAGTGTGGAGCAAATCGTGGGACATTAATGTCAGGATAATATAATGATAATACCTTGAAAATAAACATTTTTGATAATACAACAAACCTGTCAGAAATCTCGCAGGACTGCATATATTTCTATCTTTGTCATCTGTTTGCTAATTTAAATTGCAAAAACAAACAAACAAGCAAACAAACAAGCAAATAAAATATACAAACACTTGAGTTAATTTTTCTCACCTCAGTTGTATATTCTGCATTGAGTCCATTGTGCAAATGGACTCGTGGCACCCGTGATGGTGTTTCTCTATCCTCACATGTACCTAAAGTTTGTCATGTTTGGTTTGGTAGGTATGGTTCAATTAAAATAAATTATAATGTGTTGTGTGGGTTTAATGTATAAAGTATGGGTCCTCTAATATGCACCAAACAAATGGCTTAATAATCTGGGGTCTAAAAACAATGGGCTAATGGAATTTCCGTTAACCACACCAATCTGTAAATCAAACTCTAAAATCACTGTCAAGTCCCTTTAACGATTGTGCTGCTCTGGACTTGGCCTGTTGTCCTGTCTTTTTGTCTCTATTATAATTAACTTTCAGTTCTGTTTTTATTCTGTTCATAGCTGTGTTAAATGAGGCTGTGCCTCAGTGATTACAAGAATTTATGTGCTCACTGTTAGTTGTAAGCCAAAAATCACATTTTAGCATTCCAAAATCACAAGTGCACAGACATGAACATCTGGTTAATAGTAATCATTATGTGCTCAAGCAAATTAGCAATGTAACATTTGTGTTACAAAGTATGGTGCTGACTTGCCCTAATCACCATCCACTCTGATTTTACCCCACATGGAATCGCATTTGTCGGCATATCAAGGCTGAAATGACACGTAGTATTTATACCATCTGTGCTGGCGTCATCATAGCTGTCGTGCTGTGTGTCAAATTCCCTAAACTCTTTTGTATAATTATTCAGTCTCTGTTCTTGGTGATGTTGTCTATTGCCCAAGGTCAGAGCAATGGGGCCGGCGAGCCAGTGGTGGATTAATAGTTTGCAAGACTTTGAACTCTGTAACACTGACATGTTTCACCAAATCAGCAAAATGCTCCTATTTTATATGAGATTCCATTTCTCTTGACATTTCAGCATCACGAGGGAATGGTTGCTGGAGACTGTGGTACCTTAAATGGACTGGATGCATTTCTCCAGACCTGAATCCCAAAGAAAGCTGAGTTGCTGTGTAGAGGCTCGTAGCTCTGTACCCAGAACCTGAATGACCTGAGGGCCGTACTTCCAGATGAGTTTGATGCCATGACGCCTGAAAAGACAATAAGCTCACTTGTGAACAGCAGGTGACGTTGTCGTGACGCTGACATTGATGCTCAAGGTCACATTACAAGTATATGGTATACCCTCCATTGTTTGAGATGAGGAAATCCCCTTTCCTTGCTTCTATTGAAATGATCAACTTTCATGATCTAACATTACTCTAACGTGAACATTTTACGTTCTCCATAAATTTCCCCCAAAATCCAAATATCCCTAACTTTGTTGGAGTAGTGTATACATCTCGTATGCAATGAGTATCCAAACAGATTTTACTTTATCGAGAATAAAAGCAATCAGTCTTGGTATATGAAAAAGAACTGTGACATCGTCCAAAGACTGACAGACAGAATAGGAGCAGAATCACAGGGAAAAAAACCTGGGTTTGCTTTGGGTTCCTTGGGAGCAGTGCTGTGGATCCAAACACGGGTGTCATGTACATGGACCCCTCAAAAGCGAAGAAAGTTTATACACTCGTTTCCGTTGTCGTGTAAACAGGGCCTAATGGTGCTCATGTTGTTGCTCTACTGCTATGTTATCTTGGGAGCGAGAATAATAATTCAATGCAGCTCATCTGATCAAATTGATTCCAAGGCCACCAAACAAAAGTGTTAGTCACTTAGATTACTTAAAATTTGCTTTTCCACTCCAACACCAGCAGTTGAGATTTATACCTTTGACTAACAAATTTAAATTGGAGCCATAGGACAACAGCTAAGGTTGGATGCGTGCTGATGTTCAGAGTGTATCTACGTGTTTCTGCATGTTGAATTTGACAGCAGGTTAGTTGTTATCTATCATGTCAAATGTCAGAGGAGGCACGCAGAATATCTGATACAGAACTGGAGTTGTAAAACCTTGTAATTGATTTAAGGACTTTTACATTTTGGGACAAATTGAGCCCATTGTAGGTAAATTATGAAGCAAATCAGTGGGTTAAAGCAGAACGCTCATCACCCTGACAGGGTCATCATCTGAGCTGCACAGTATGAAAGCCATCTGGTCTCCTCATATGAATTTTTTCAACATCATCAGATAAAGAATTGTATAAATATTGTAAGAGGCCGCCATCTATCTCTATCTCGGCACAAATCATTTTTGATATAAGCACCTGTAATAAAACAACAAGAATCCCTGAACCCATTATGGTCTACAAGACAACAACACGTCAACGCACATTTGGATGAAGGACCCGGACATAGAAATATACAGAAAACGCATTGGGAGAATATAAACTGGAAGACTCCTACCACAACAAAATACCAAACAGAACACCGGGGCCATTACATAGTTTCAGTTTTTTAAATCATATACATTTGGCCTTGTGGGTGTCAACACAGACGCTCCAAAGTCAAAAAAGGGATGTACTGCCCCTTTGGACATACTTCATATTGACATAATTCACATAAGGGTGAATTTTGCTTTGCACTTTTCATTGTCAACAATTATTTGACCTCATTCAGTCTCAAAATCCTGACTGCTTTTTTGTTTGTGCCGCTCAAAGATAATCTGTCGCTGAACTTTATGAAATGATGGTCACGATGCCATGTGAGAGGCCTTGACATCTACTTTGGCCCCAAATGATGTTTTTAGTGCTTTCATTGCTTTAGATGCAGTTCAGCTTAAGGTACAAAGAAAATAAAAGATGTGGTTACCTCTGTCTCCAACATCTGTGGCCCTGATGCACTTCACATTTGTTGCCATGGTTTGAACCTGAGTTAGCACAATTTACCTCTCCTCGGGGGTCCGTGGCTCTTTAAACAGATGAATTGGAACAGAGAAGGCCAAGTTTGGATTTGTGGAAGATTCCTAGAGCAATAATGCTTTGGGGTGAAAAATGTGAACTGAACAGGCAAAATCAACCCCCATATAACCTCTTACTTGTAAATAGGTCTGGGATGATGAGTGGAATCCTGACAGATAATTGAAAAAAATTGAAAAATAATTGTTTTAACATTGATAATGTCTCCACAAAATGCGAATATTAACATTAATATTAACTTGAACTATGCCACAACAGAGCCACACTGGGTATTTTGCTGCAACAAATTAGAATTATCCCCAGATGCCTAATGCAGTTCTGACTTTTAAACAGAAAAGGAAAGTTTTGGAAACTATAATTTTCACTGTGTTATTACTTAAACATTTTTTTGTCTTTGTTCTCGAGTCCCAAAGTGAAGCCCCAAAATACATGCCCAATTCCCCAAAAGTTGATGCTTTGTTAATGTAAATAGAAAAAGAGAGAAATGATTTACAATCGTATAAATATATATTCAATTCCAAATATAATAAAAACAACATATTAGATGTTGAAACTGAGACATCTTACCACTTAAAAAAAATATTACCTCATTTAAAATTTGATGACAGTGGCAGTGTCAAAAAATTGCTTACCATCGCGTGGCATCAACTTGTCTTTTAATGATTAGTAGTTAACATTTGTGAAGTGAAGAGACAAATCGTAGGAGTTTTGGAAGAGGAATATGGCCCTGTGGCCGCAGCGTAGCGCCTTTTAACTGTGTCCTCATAGCAGTGATATACTGATTTCTAATCTGGGTTATGTGGAGTTTGTATGTTCTTGTTGTGCTTTTGTGGGTTTTCTACCAGGATTCCTGTTTCCTCCCACAACCGAAAAAAACAACCGTTTAAAACTAATCTGTGATTTTCATGTGCCTGTCGGTGTGTATGTGTAAGTGACTGTCTCTTCAAGTTTCCCCTGTTTCCGCCCGTTATCAGATGACAACCTTGAAGTGGTATTGAAGGTGGATCTTGTTCAATTCACGCTTGAGGCAGGATATGATCTATTCAACAGTCCTGGGACTTTCTTGATTGCATCATAGGTCAATGTCAATAAATGGGGGTTGTAAAATAAAATACAGTAAGATGGCATATCATAACAAAATTGAATGGATTGAACAGTTTGTTAAGTTGTAAGGTTGTTTCTTTTGCTGTCAAGAAACTTCGGCCTGGTCAGTATTAATTGTGGGTTTGGACATCTTCCATTTGTATTTTGGAGTGACAGGATTATTTTTTACATTAATATTAATAACATATTTTATTTGAAGGCGCCTTTCTCTGAACTCAAGGACACCGTACAGTCAGCAGTGCATTAAAAAGGTGTACCAGGTTTCATTATAGAGATGCAATCAGTAAGGGAGGAGGGTGGGAGGGTTTACTGGTGAGCAGTGCTGGGTGACTGGCTGACTGCAGGTGGACCCCAGGACAGAGCCCTGGGGTCCTTTTATGTGCTTATTCTGTAAACACACAAGGACATTTTCATTAGATGTGAGAAAAAGAATGAACATGATTGAAATAAATAAAGAAACAAAGAAAGAAAGAAATTTGAGCGGAAACAATTAATTAAGAAAATACCCCAAAATACTAAATACACTAACCACAACGAAGAGTCTCAAACTGTTTATTATTAAATAACTATGTTAAGAAAATAACGGGGATAAAATACCGGTAAGAGGAGAAAAGAGGGGGAAGCCCTCAAGTTTTATTGTAAACATATCGACTTTGGTGCGATCGATTTAGGCAACTGCGGGAATGTGTTTCCTAAAGATTTTTTGGGGGTAGAGTAACTTTAAAACAATGCAGCTATGGAGAAGACATTTTAGTGAAGTGTAAAATATAGTTTAAGGTCTCAGTCCCTGATCTCTTCTCTCCCACGGCCTTTCAGTCCGCCAATTACTGCAGATGTCATGATCCTAAAAACAAAAGAAATTAAAAGTCAAATGATGTAACTGTGATTTGGCATACCTAAAAACAACTTATTAATATATGTCTGGATCTGTGAAACCTCATGATGTGTTTTTATTGAGTGCATCTTATTCTGTCCTTTTCTCACTCGCTGCACAATGTATAACGCACTGAGGTGACCTCATTTTTCTATTGGGAGACATTGAATTGATTGATTTTGCCTTATTTTGCATAGGTCACTTTTTTGTACTTATCTGCAATGTTTGATTTTTTCTACTTGTACTTACCATATTAGGCTCAACTCTTCTCAGCTCCATCCCAGACGTTTTCATGCAAAGGCAACAACAGAGAAAAAAGGTGTTATTGTTTACATGTTGTACTCTTTTGTGGTATCATTTAATTATAACTGAATAAGCTTTATATCACTTTCTATTACGTATTCATTAATTATCTTTGTGTTTGTGACGTGATGTGATTTGTTTTTTTGTTTGTTATTAATGTTGTTTCCTGGTCCTGTATGAATAATTATAATCTGCCTCTATTTGTTGTGGTAAACATGCTGGGACTTATTTAAAAATGAGATGGTAAATCGAACAAAAACAGAAAACTCTTCATGTGACTGATATAGTTAGCTCAGACTTGTAATTGTCGCTCTGGGTCCAGTCAGCCCGCACAATGTTCATAATTTTGCTGCTTGTTGTTCTATTTTCTCTGTACAGTCTTTACTACTTGACTTGAACGCCTGTCTAACTATTCCTAAACCTTCTTGTGTACTTCACAGGTTTCTTAGCCTGTTCAACTGTATTAAGCTCACCTTTCATCATCTTTGTCATAATTTGACTAATTGTTGATTATTGGTTTCGGCCTTTCTCTGATTCAGAGCGATGTTTAGGTCTCGACCTGATGTTTCTCTACTGTGACCTGTAAGTTTCTTCACATTGTTTATACAAAACCAGTCCAGTGACTTTTCAAACTGAAGTTTGGACTTCCACTGACTGTATAATGTAACTTTAGGCCATTTATCTGAGTCATATTATAATAATGATATTCCTCAACATTTTTCATTGTCAATGATTTGACAAACCAGCATAACATGAATTTGGAAGTTTTCTAATCAACAGTAAGCTGGATCTTGAAGCTGTAAACATAGCAACAGTCTTGATGTTTTATTTGACTGTCATCAATAATGAATCACACCAGCAGGTTTTCACCCACACGGTCACCTTCTTTCTATAGCCGAGGAAGGAAAGCGGCTGACTGTCCATGAATGGTTTCAAGTTTATTTTCTTTCATAAATCCATGATTCATTAATGCAATCAAGCAGAGCAGTGAAGTCAATCCTTCCTGCCACACTAATCAAACAAACTAAGGAGCAATTAGGAAGAGTAGTACTGGCACATTAATACCGCAAGAGGAAAAGAAATGTTCATTTCTCTGACGTGTGTCTACTGTCTGGATTTTAATTAAATGTTTTTAAGAACATGTGCATTTATCTTTACATTAAACTATGTCGGAGTGAACTAAGTTTTTTCAGCTGTGCAAAAAAACAAAACAAACATCTCCAATTCCCAAATAGCCCTCCATGATTTCTTTTTTCAATTCCAAGGCAATTCACACACTTTTTTTTTTTAATGGGCTCAGTAGAGGTTGTCCTGAAGCTGTCAGAGATGGTGTTCAATACAGAATGAGAATGTTATTCAGCAAGACATTTAGTCCATTTATTTGAATACAAACATTTTGAAAACTAATCATAGGGAATAATTCAAGCAATTTCAACATGTTTTCATGACCAGTCCGATTCACATATCAATGATGATTTGGGTGAGAAACTCTTCCAACCACAGCAGCAACACAAAAGTGCACATTGTTCTTACATGAAATGAAGCCCTTCTGTTCTATTGGACGCAGGATTTTAGGAATACATTAATGGAAGAAGTATCATTTGGTCACCCTCTCAAACAGTTTGGTGCAGTAGCCAACATTGCCAAATCTCTCAATAGACTTCTTTATATGCAGAAAGTAATGGATGCAAAGGAGAGTGATATGGGTTAATGATTTTGAATTAAAACCCTGGAGAGGGAGAATATTTCTTGTAATTGCTGAACTGCGTGGCCCGCTGTGCCGAAAACACTAATGGTCTGCTAATTACTCTCAAGACAGATGGATTTTGTTTGCATTGAACAGTACCTTAAATCATCCTGCTTTACAAGTCTACTTTAACAAGTGTTTTTGTGCAAGGCCCATTGTATCCCACGGATGATGCGAATGTAACATCATTCTGACCGCCCCCTCATTTTGTTTGTCTCCTTCCTACTCGGTTCCACACGATGCTGAAATCCCGAGATATATGTAGATATTCAGCTTAGCATGAAAATTAACAAAATTCATATTATAAAGGTTTTTCAATATGCTTTTGACTTGGCTTAATGTGAAATGCCTGCTCACTGGCGCAAAAAAATCCACCGCTTTCACTTTTCACAAATCCCTCCCACTCCTTCCTGACAACCCACTCACAATAAGAAAATCACAATGCAATCATGCTCTGTCCTAATTGTGTAAAACCGTCTAATTTCATAATTGGTGATATATTCATATGTTTATTTTGGAGTGGACAAAATAAGACATATATTATGGAAATTGTGACTTATTGTCGCTGGCAGAATTATTACGAAAGCTGTCAAACAATGTCGCTGAAGGCGATCTCGGTGAGCAATGACAAGCGAGCTATTTGAATGCTTCTCAACACTAAACAGAGTCTGTCGCTGATTTGCATTCAAGGGACAGTGAGGGAAGCTCCCATGAACCGAGTTAGCTGCAGTGTCAATATAGATATAATATTATTGTAGCAGCATTAACATTGACCTAAAATTTGAATTATCCTCACTTTTTCATGTCAAGCAATGTAAAGAGTAATCATACGGTATATAAAGTGCATACATTTGCATTCTGTATCAAAAAGAGGATTGCAATGTTTTTTGTCCTATCAGTGGAAACCGTGGCTAAGCCCCGAGCTGCTGGAAGTCCCCATGGCAGCTGCTGATTGACAATACAGGGCCCTGTGTTGCCATAGGAACACTCAACGTCTTTGATAGTCTGCTGACTGGGGCAAATATTGACCTAATGCAGCATTCCTGTGGATGCACTGCATAAACTGGATATGAGATGTTCTCTAATTTTAACCGTTTTTTTTTTGTTGTGCATTGGCTTAAATAATGTTTCCACCTTGGCACAAATAACATGCAAAGTCACGTTTAGATGGCGAGCCTCATGTGGGCTTAAGATATTAACTGTGATGAATTCACGGCACCACAAAAAAAAAGCTTTCTTCTGTTTGCTTTTTCTTTTCATATGATTTGTCTCTGACTTCACTGTTGACACTGCAGTCCAACAAAATTAGGACAGTAACACAAATCCACATGATGGCTTCAGACTGGTATCTTTCCCACCATCATCGAATTTAAAATGCCATCATCATCATCATCATCATCATCATCATCATCATCATCATCATCATCATCATCATCATCATCATCATCATCATCATCATCATCATGTGTGACTTTCTAGAAGACGAACATGACAATTCGACTGTAACTTGCATGAGGGTAGTAAGGTAGAGAATTACTTAACAAGAGATAAGACAGACGGACGGACAGATGTATAAATGGTTCCCTGAAAATCATCTTCAGATATTTCTTAACAAACTGATTGCTTCGACATAATGTCTGTTTTGCCCCTCACCAATGATTCAACATTAGATTCGACAAGGTGATGGTGGACAATGAATCTGACTCAAAATGGAGGAAATCTGCATGATGAAGTTCAAGCGAGCGCTGTGAAGCAGAACACCACCGATGACCCTTTCTCCCTCGCACGCTGCAGCAGAGAAAGTTGTATTGATTAATCACTTTCTGCAATGACCCTCGAGGACTTCTCTTATCTCATTTCCTTTCTCTCAAGTGGGTCCGAAATAAGAGGTTCAACATGTATAACAGCTGAAAGATCCATGATCGGAATGATCAGGTTTTAGCTGCTGCATTACTCACTAGTCAGGTGAAAGAAAAATACTGTCATACATTCTTTTTGGGAGCTTGAAGTCATTTTATTTCATTCGATTTATTTTCAAAGTTTGAATTTGAATTGGATTACTCTCAATAAATACTCGATAAAGTAAATGTTAACTGGTCACTTCAGGGCTTAATCGTTCTGTCACTTTAATTTTCTCCCTCAAATGTTCCTGTCACAATTATACATGAGCTGTATGGAGCTTTCTGCACTGTGTGGGTCAGACTCACTGACAGATTCAGCTGAAGCTAATCCAGGATTATTGAGATACTCCTGTTCCTCAAAGAGGAGTTCAAGTATCAAAAGAACAGAAATGGTAAACCTTGTAAGTGCATGGGGCCTTCTGGGTCAAACTCCGCGCAGCACAAAACTAAATACTGAACAAAAACATAAACGCAACACTTTTGTTTTTGCTCCCATTTTTCATGAGCTGATCTCAAAGATGCAAAACATTTTCTATAAACACAAAAGTCTTATTTCTCTTAAATGTTGTTCCCAAATCTGTCTAAATCTGTGTTAATGAGCACTTCTCCTTTGCGGAGATAATCCATCCCACCTCACACGTGTGGCATATCAAGATGCTGATGAGACAGCATGACTATTGCACAGGTGGGCCTTCAGGGGGGGCCACATGCATTTTATTTGTCTGCAGTTTATAATATAAAGCTTTGTGTTAATGAAGAGAGAATCACTGCAACCTTGTAGTTACTGTTTTTTCATCTAATGTCAAAAAGAGAAAATATATCCTAAATGCACTGTGCTCCTTTAAGACACATAAAGGAACACAAAATGCCTTTTTTTTTTTTTTTTTTTTTACATTGTGCCAAAATGTGATTTCATGATTTTAAAAAAAGTAGAAATAGAGGTCCCACAACCAGGGCCCACAGTTTCGATTCCGCACCCAGCTGATCTATACTTAAATATGACAAATTAACTTCTGAATCTGAAAGATTTTTATTGCTAAGTATGTTCAGCATATGAATAGTTTGTTTTGGTTTTTTGGACAGCAACAGTTTAAAAAAAGCATCTACAAGGACATACACACTTACATGTAATCACATGATATTTACATTTATACACATTTCATATATAGCCATAAGTAGAAATAGCAAAAATAACAATATAATAGATACACAAAATACCCCCTTTTTTTCTTTTTACCTATTTACATATAGATAATATAATATAATATAATATGAATTAATATAATATAATATAATCTAGTGATGTGTGGCTGATGTGTCATTAATGAGGCTGGTGCAGAATGGAAAGAAAACTGAGGGGAGTGGCTCCAATAGAGGGTCCAGGGAAAACAACAGATTGAGGAAAACAGATGATGTTGCTTTTTTTCTCCTTAATCGTTTCACTCATCAGTGTGTGGTGCTTCCTCACGATAACTCAATGTTTTTTGTTTTTTTTTCCAATTTATGAAAATCCACAGGACCACAACAGACCAGCAGGATGGAATTGCAGAAAATCCATGGTCTTTCAGACTTGCTGCCACTCTCGATCATCACAGAAAAAATAAGGTTTGTGTGCCATGAACCTATTATCAGTTCATACAGTGAAGATGAGTCTATATCACCTTAAATTGTCCTCATCCCTGCAACCACAGAGAGGTAATGTCTCATCTTCTTGTCCGTCCACCTTCCCTTCTCAAAGAGTTTATCTGCCAAAAAAAAAATTAATTAAAACATTAATTTTCTTTTTCATAACTAGTTGTGAAAACAAATGTGATTGAAAACCTTATCCCAGATTAGCTTATTGTTTACTTATCACACTATCTTTGTAAAGAGAAACATGAGAGAGCGGTATAAACACCAAAAGTAAATAGATTATATCAAGTTTTGTTGGACTAAAAATAACAAAAACATTTAATGCGGCACAGTTCAGGGACATCACATTTCATCCCATTGCCTTTGTGCTTAACCTGCAATGAAAAGGGTCAATTGAAAAAAAAAAAAAATAATGTTTTGCTGGCTTAGAGTAAAGAAAATAAAAACAGAGGCTTAGGAGCACAGACAATACAGATGAGTCTCTGCGAAGTGGTTCGAGTGCAGGTCTTGGGGTGAAGTCTTAGGCTGCAGATAAAACAGGGACATGGGCAGAAACCAGAGAAACTGCAGAGGCTGTGTGAGGAGAGGAAGGGCTGATGAGGAGCCTCGGGCTGAGAAGCAAAAGTGCAAAAGTTCAAGGTTGGGTTTGGGCCGGGAGAGAGTGCTGCTGGATCGAGGCCAGGTGCTGGAGATAAGGTATGGGGTGTGAAACAAGACTTGAAATGAGCTGTCAGGCCTGTCAAGGTGCCCTCCGGGTGTTGAGCCTCCTTCTTCAGTTGCTTTCTATGTATTTCTGTACCCATCATCAGACAAAGTGCATTCCTGCATTATCTACATTGCTTTCCTTCTTTTCGTTTTCTGTTCTGTTAAGATACTTCACAACTTTTTGAAATATTCCATATACTGGTTTTGTTTTCTAGAAGAGGTTTTGCCATTTCTACTACACTTAGCAAGGTCTCTGTGAACACTGCAGGTTCATCAAAACATGTACCACAAGATTTATGACTAGTTTTTGCCCCAAAACTTCTCTAACTAAAATGTAATCACTCATAAATAACAGTACTTTTTTAAACTGCGTACATTTATTTTGTGTGTGATTGGTATAACTACTGGTCTTTTCTGTGCTTTCGGAGGCTGATCAGAGGCTTTCCTTTGAGCTTTCCACATTTTGTCGCATTACAACCACAAATGTAAATGCATTTTATTGGGATTGTGTGTGGCAGAACAACAGAATGGCCACATAATTGTTAACTGGCTTTTAATTTTTTCTTTTACAAATAAAAAAAAGTCTGGGGTGTAAAAGTACTCATATCACTTGACCCTGATCTCTAAAATAAGATCCAGTGCAGGTAAATGCCTTCAGAAGTCACCTGATTCATTAATAGAGCCAACCTGCAGTCTGATCTCAGTGTAAACCCAGCTTTTCAGTAAAGGCCTCCGACATTCATGAGAGAACTTTTGTGCACCAAACAGCAGCATGAAGACCAGAAAACACACCAGACAGGTCAGGGGGGGAAGTTGTGGAGAAATTTAAAGCAGGGTTAAGTTATATTAAAATAATATTACCGACGTAGAACGTCTCACAGAGTGCCGTGAAATCCATCAACCAAAAATGATGGAAAACATAAAATGGTTGTAATGTGATAAAATGTGGAAAAAGTTCAAGCAGTATGAAATCTTTTACAGTCCACTGTAATTTTCTTGCTATTTATCCTTATCATATGTAGTTTATTTATTCTAATCTATATCTATTATATTGTCTATTATCAATTTTTTTCTTATTCCATTATATTTTGAACATATTCGAAAGCGGTCCAAAAACTGCATGAATGCTGTCGTGCATTATTTCATAACCACAATTTAAAAAAAATTTGAATTTTGAACTTAGTAAAGATTTGATCTAGAAAAGAAGGACTATGTGAAAAGTCTAGCAAATTGCTAAAAAAAAAAAGATTAAAATCCTGTACATGTTAATTACTCTAGATTTGTGTAATCTCATAATTTTGACCTACCTTCGGCTCCTTGAGCACCGGTTAAACACCATACCCTCTCTGAATATTGTAATGGCCATCATTTTATGATTGATGAATTTCCACCTCTGACGTGTGGAAGGATAAAAGCACCATAATACATTCAAAATGTGAAGCTGTCGAAATCCAATGTTCCAATTTTGAAAATCACTTTGTTATTTGCAGCAGGTCACCACCAGACTATTTCAGATGGTCACTATCTGTATTTGAAGCCCGGGATTTGCATTAAAATCTATGGAGCACAGCAAACAATCCCGCAGCCCTCCGAGTCACTTGTTGACAAACTATAGAGCGTCAAAGCATCCTGTGAATTAGTCAAAGAGACAGGTGAAAATACAAGAGCCAGTTGGAGCAAGTTTGTTATAAATTGTACTGTCAAACACTGAGCTACTTGCATAAATGAGCCTCCTGGCTGGTGGCAAAATGCAGTGATTGATTGTAAACAAGAAAAGCAGCACAAAAAAACGTGATAAAAAAAAAAAAAAAAAATGCACAGAAAAACCAAGAGTCATACATGTACGAGATACATCACAACTGTTGACATACATTTCTACCCAATAAATATGACTGTTTTGGCTGAACTGAGATAGTTTAACTGAACCCCATAGACACATAAACACCGTGCTAATGCTGTAGCTTTCATACATGTCATTGTTCCCTGTTTGCTATTTCAGTGTGATAAGTTCTTTCCGGAAAAGAGGAACAAGTGTGTTTTTTGTTTGCGTGTGATTTCAGGCATTTTTCCTCATTGGGATGAAAACTAAAGAAGGCAATGACTTCAAAGTCAAAGCAATGACTTGAATTTTCAATTACTGTAGGCTTGTCATAATCTTTTTTCAAGAGAACTGCAAACAGATGTCCTTTGTTCGAATATTATTACAAAATCCCTGTGTGATCAAATGTCTACTCGGCTGCACTGATATGTTTGACCTTTCTGTTGTGTTTTATTCACTGTTATGTCTACCTCGGTTTTCTTTTACTTTTTTTACTCCTAAATTATTATATTCTAGCCTGCATATTTTTGTGTGCGTAATTTCCCAAAAAAAAAATTCAAATTTATTTATTTTTAAATGTTGGTTGAGAGGGAAATGCTATTTCAGTTCTCTATATGTATGAGAATGTGTAGCAGAATTGACAAATAAAGCAACTTTGAACTTTTGAACTTTGATCATTTGCTTGGACCAATTACGTATCTATGTAGCATCACTTTCTGAGAATAGAATCGGCGATGTCTGTGTTATTTTGATCAACTTCATCAAAACGCTTTGTGATAGACATACTGATTTATACTTCTCTTATTATTTGACCGTCAGCGAAGCTCCGTTAACGTGTGAAAACATTTGGATGGAATGGTTTTTAACTATATGAGATTAAAAAAGATGACTTATCCACCTTTTCAAAACACAAAAACACACCCTTACATACATCCAACACACATATAGGGCAGGGGAAGGGCGGGAGACGTGGCTCCCCCCAGCACCTCCCGCTGGGGTCCCGCCCCGGCCCGGGGTGAGTGCGGCTGGAGTGCGGGGGGCGCGCTCCCTCGGGCGCGGCGCTTGTGGGGGGGCTGGGGTGCGGTGCTCCTTCTCCACTTGCTGTTGGATTGGTGGAGGTTGGGATACCGCGGTGGCCGGGAGGGGGCCCGGCCGGCGGCCTGAGGGTGCGAGAGTCATCACTCCCCCCCCCGTTCCGGGTGTGTGGGTGTGTGGGTGTGTGTGGGTGTGTGGGTGTGTGTGTGTGCGGGGTGGGTCATGGGTTGGGTTTCCCAATCAAGACCCGGGGGGAGGGGTTATGGGGCGGGTGGATTATGAGGCTCCTGGGGGTGTAGAGTTGACTGTTCTCCGACCGGGGCCTGCGCCGGGCTTCGCTTTCCTGGGTCTGGGGGCGGGGCTGGTCCGGGGCGCGGCGGCTGGGGCCGTCTCTGCCTTACCGGGTTGGGGGGGGGCGGTGGGTGGGCCTGTTCCCGGGGGTGCGGTGGGACTCGCCGCCGGGGTTGGGGGGGCTCTCGGCCCGCTCGGCCCGGGGGCCCTGCTCCGGCCTTTTCTCGGCTTGGCGGCTTGGGTCGGGGCCTGGGGCCCTGTGCCCTTTGTCCTTCTCTTGTGGGCCCCTCTTGCCTGGGGGGGATTCCTCTCTGCATTCTCCGTCGGGTGCTTTTTGGGCGGGGGCGGGGCTATCTGGGGTGGTTCGCTGGGGTCTCCCCGGGCCTGGGGGGCTTCTGTCTGCCGGGGTGGCGGTGTCCGGGCGCGGTGGCCTCGGACCCCGGGGTGTCACCACGGGTCCCCCCACAACAGTTCCGGCCACACCCAGTGGACAAGCCACACACACTCACATACACGCACACACACACACACACACTTTCACTCCTCACGAAAGGTGCTTCTGAAGTTGCTTGTTGTCTGTCATCATTTGCTCAAACTTTAAAAATCATGTTCCTCTTTTGTTGTTGCCTCTTTGTTATTTCATGTTCCTGCTTCACGTTACTGTCTAGATAGAGCTGCTCAGGCTGGTTAAATCTAGGAAATCATCTTACTGTCTAGATAGAGCTGCTCAGGCTGGTTCAATCTAATAACAGTTGGAAAGTATTTGGATGAGTGTGATTATTGCAAATAATATATGTAGCACAACAAGGACATTGTATGTTATCCCCTTTCCCCCACCCCCCTCCCCCCTCCCCCCTCGACTTTCTTCTCTCTCTTCTCTTCTCTCTCTCTTTGTGCGTTCCCCCCCGGTCGTGTACGGCAGCCATGCCAGCTTCTGACGGAGAAGGCAACAGGAGGAGACTCCAGGTCTCTCCCTGTTGCAAGACCAAAAACTGTTCTGACTCCGAAGGCTCTCAATCACATCATATTGTTGGCCCAAGCTGCCGAACAGGACAAGGGCAAAGAAAAAAAAAATAAAAAATAAAAAAAAAAAAAAAGATGACTTATCTGTTTACACGGATATCCTAGAAGGAACCATAGTACCTACATTTAATCAGAAACCAGTTATACTTTACAACAATTGTCCACAGTGTAGTTGATGCATTACAGATCATAAATTAAGTTGTGAGAGTTTATAGCATGTTAAAAAACCATCTAAACCCCAAAAAGGGATGTTTGCAATTCACAACCAGCTTTGTAAATGAATTTATATATGGAGGATCTGTTCCTGACAAGACTCTTTTCCTCCACCAGCATATTCATCAGCGATAACTACATGTGGCTATTTTAATATGCATTTTTCGCAGATTCTGGATAAATCTGGTGTTTCTCGGAGGCGCCAGCAAACATTCACAAGCCAGTTAGCAGTTTGTGTTCTCAAATGTGAAAAGCAAATTAAACATCTGGAACAACAACACTATCATCTGTTGCTAAATACAACTTATAAATCAGATTGAAGTGCATATTTGGATTATACATACATTAATAAAAGTAGCTACAAAGAGTACAGATGGTTCTGTCAGTACTGTAGATCACTGGGACCATGAACAAACCAAATATTCTCAACAGCTGTTTTGTCATTTTAAAAGACCAGTAATACAGTTTTCATTTCACAATACTGAAGGAATTAGGTGCAGGCAATGATTGGAGAAATTAGTGAAGTTCAGTGAAGATAAAAAAAGCTAATTAAGTCAACAATTATATCTGTAGCTTGGTGTTTGATGTTCACTGATGTGTGAAACTCAGCAGCTATTCATTGACGGGGGGAACCCTGCAGGCAGCGCGCGCGTGCATGCGTGTGTGTGTGTGTGTGTGTGTGTGTGTGTGTGTGTGTGTGTGTGTGTGTGTGTGTGTGTGTGTGTGTGTGTGTGTGTGTGTGTGTGTGTGTGTGTGTGTGTGTGTGTGTGTGTGTGTGTGTGTGTGTGTGTGTGTGTGTGTGTGTGTGTGTGTGTGTGTGTGTTATTATTATCAAACCATCAACACAGCGCTCCAAACAGATCCATCGATTGTTCTGCTCATCTCAATCTGGTTAGACAATAAAACCAAATCAAAGGGAAAGAAGATAATGATCATTGCTCGACAATGAAGCCTTGTCGCTGATGGTTTTTTGCACATTAGAGCCTGTTTACACAACAAAACACTGCTCACAATAATATGATAGTAAAGCAGAATTGTAAAAATTTGATGGCAAAGGAAAAAATGCAGAAAGGTGCAGCACACAGTTCTTTCACTGAAGTGATATAAATATAACATTCATATTTGGCCACAAAGAAATGAGATTTGAACCACAATCACTAGACACTGTAGAAGAAGCTTGCAATTAAATGACAAATCGAAGTTCCTCCATTGGATTCATATATTTATATAACTATGCCTCATCTGCAATGAACCTTAAAGGGGTCATATTATTCAAAATTCACTTTCTAATGGATATTATTCCAACAGTAATCCCCAAACTTGGAATGACGCCCCAGAAGTGAAGAAAAGGTCTGTCATCTCTCTCCCTGGCTTGTTTCAATTCTTAAAAAGTGCATGCTCTAACGAACCAATCAGAAATCAAACCCTACGCAGGGTCATCAGGGTTTAGCCAATCCCAATCAAAGTAGGCCCTCCCTTTGACCCTCCCACAGTTAGGCAGCTCTGCTCTGGCACATGGCACCACGAGATGAAATACGCCCTCCTCTTCCCAAGATGGGCATGTGTGGGCGGAGCCAGATGCAGCAGATTCTGAATGCAGCTCATATGATCCAATATTCAAGTAGAGGAAAATCAAGGAAAAGCTATCGGTTAATGAACTTTGAATACAATGTTTTTGGACAAAACAAGATCCATGTGAAAATGCTGAAAATCTGAATAATATGGCCCCTTTAACAGAACTTTAATAGTGAGACTGATTGGTACAGTATCAAATGTGAGGCATTGTGCTCGAAACAAAAATATACTACTGCAAGACACCTTATTTATTTTCAAACATTAAAACCAATAGGTCTAGAAAGAATTTGAAACATCTTATGTTTTGGTCAGTTTTCAAGAGATTTAATTGTATAACTAGCCTGTAAATGTATATTTTTTTGTGACTTTGACGTCTTCCTCGGGGTTATAATTTTCATATAGCACATATTTTAGTGAGTGATCTATAAGTAGGCAGATCTTCTTTCATTTTGCTGAGACATTTGGTCAAGGTCTTACCTTCTATTTGACAGCCAGTATAAATGTGACTGCTGTGAAAATGATGAACCCTGAGAGATGAGTTTAAAGTGAAAGTTGAACTTCATGGAGTTTAAGTTGTGTGACAAAGGGCAGCGGAAATTCAGTTTCCTCCTCAGTGACTGTTTTAATGACGTCCAGAAACTCAATCTGGGGCACAAAATAAAACACTGGGATGCTCCTCAGCAGGTATCTGCCATTGAATCCACCAGCAGAACTCCCTGTTGCGCCATAAATCAACTTCTCGGTTGTGAAATGTGCTTAAGTCCACAGGTGAAGCAAGATCAAAACAGTGTTCCTGGTGTGCAGCTCTGCACAATATTCCTGTGTGCTCTCTTTGAAAGACTGTTACAATGGAGGAAAACAATTTGAGAATTTACAGAGAAGACTTGGACATCTTTATGGGTTTCATTGTTGGAATAGAAAGCAATAAATGTGTTATTTAAAAAAAAAAGCAAACAATAAATGCTTTTATATGGACTGACCTTTCAATCAAAGTATCAGAGTATCTGTCTCTATGCAGGGAAGTTCAGATGAACTGAGAATACCAAATCAATTCCATGTATCAAGATATAGAATGCTTTGTTGCTATCATGCTTATATTTAAAAAAAAACTAACAAAAGGAAACACATTTTGAGGTAGAATTTCTCCCAGAAGGAAATTAATGATATTTAAAATTAGCTTGACATGTTGCCTTTCTCAATGTTCATAATATTCACAATATCTTAAGCTATAATTTCATAGTGGGAAAAAACAAAACAAAATATTAATTTGATTTAAAAACCGTATCTTTCCACTCTTTCCATCTGTTTATCTCCTATGCCTGCTGTATCCAGATCAAGACCTCTGGAGTTCATCTGAGTTGCATTTGGCTAAATTGAAACGAACTCTGAACAGGTTGCTAATCAATCGCATGACCGACACACAGTTACAAACACTCACAATGTTGATTTGGATTTTCATAATAGACAAAGTTCTATAGGGAAAATTATAGCAAGGGCTCAAAAACATTTCTGACAATCAATGTTAGAACAATACTTGACTGCATAGTGTCTGGTCTCTCTGTCTGCCCCTGTGTGTCTCACCTCATGTTTCCAATTAACCAATGACCTTCTCCCTCTGTGTGCACCCATCATCGAGTTCCACCTGTGGCCACCCCTTCCCAGTGTGTTTAAGCCTCCCATTCTCTGTTGTCTGTGTCAGTTAATTTTGTCAATCTGTCTCGTCGGCTCCCCAGTGTTACTGGTTTGGTTTTTGGACTTTGCAGTTTTTGGGATTTTGACTTCCCTGGACTTTTACTTCTTAAATAAACTCTGTATTTGTACTACCGGACGAGTCTGTGTTTGGGTCCACCCACAATCCCTGACACATGGGCAAAGGCAACTGGATGATCTGTATGAGACAGGATCATATTTGTTCATTTTGTTTTAGGTTATTATTGACCTTTAACCCTGGGTCATTTTCAAGAATCAGGCTTGTGATAATTGGATAGACATTGAGTGCTGTTCATCGTATAATTACAGCCCTCTACCAAAGTTACTTCAGTTGTTTTTAATGCAATTATCAATGCACAGATATGCTCTTGAGGCAATGACACTTTTCTGTGGCCTTTGCCTTGGCACTCATGTATTATCAGCATTATTTTAAGTATTTCTCACTTTCTTGCAAATCAGATCTGTGCATACCATGATTACATGATGGGTTCAAACTGCAGTGTAGTTTTTCTTCTCATTTTAGTTTGTATTGATTTTTCTCATTTTTTCAAAACATACAGAACATATGGAATTAAAGTTAACATAAGATAGAGAAGAGAAAAGTAAAAAGTAATATCCTACTGGGAGCTTCTTATTTTATCCTTTCTTTCTCACAGTTTTCATCTTCCGTGTTGATTTATTCTTTCAATTGTCTGTCGCTATTCAGGTTCCTGAAAAAAGTTAATTTCTTCCGCTTATCTTCTAGTTTTGTTTCTTGTACTCTGTTGATGCATTAGCTTTTTCACTGTGTAGATTTCCTGTATTATGTCAGTCCATTCTTCCCAGGTGGGAGGATCCACTTTGCCCCATTTCCTTGTTATAGCCTTTCCCCCAGCTATTAGTAATATTTTAACTGGATATATGTCTCCTGCTTGCATGTCGTTTTCCATTCAAAATAAAGTACTATGCAGCTTTTAGAAATGTCATATCTTAATATACGTTGCAGCGTTATATGTATAGTTGTGCTGTGAAGTTTTGAATATACATTTACCGCTGTTATATTATAGGTACACAAAAGATGCATGTTAAAAAAGTTAGATTTAAAAAAAAAGAAAAAAGCAATCTTGAATTGAATTGTTTTGTGGTGCTACATTCAATGAACATTTCCTTTTGTGCTCCAGAGTGACTGAGGCCATTGACAAAAAGACAAATTCTTTCTGACAGCAGCAAGTGTAACCGGTAGGATTTAGTTTGCTTGCAATGGATGAAGGTTTGAGGGTCCGCTCTCAGTTTGGTGACCATTTCATGGCAAGAGGTGAAGAGCATTCAGTCTTGTCTCCTCAAGGAGAACTATTTGAACAGGTTGTTTGCTTAGTGGGGAAGGTTAGTGACAGACCAATGCTCGTCTCACTGCCGGCATTAGACTTATCAATAAGCGGGTCCTGACAGCACACGACTTGCTCAGCAGTGCAGACAACACCCTGCTGCCTGCCGATGGGGCCAGAGGTGGCCTGCTGATTGATAGGTCTGGAGGGCATCTGAGCATCTCCACTAATTATGATTAATGCCTCCATGTCTGGTGGATCACAAACTGCAGATGCGTGAAATTAACTTTAATTACTTGGTTTGTACAGTTCACTTGTTTTTGTTTTGTTTTGCTCAGATAGAGCACTGACGGAGGAGCTCTGAGTGAGCTAAATACATCAACCATTTCAAAATGGCTCGCGGTGTGCATTTAAATTTGTTAGGTAAAGAAATGAATAAATCCATAACTTGTACTTGTATTAGTTCTTTCTCAGTAGATACAGTAGTGTGTCTGTTACATTTATTTTTCAACATAAACAACTGGTATAGAAGGATTCAGAATGTCTTGTCTTGCTTGAATTCACATTGTCCTGCTGGAGCTCACAAACTCACCGTGAATTTTTTGCCAAAGGGTTCCTACGCCTATTGTATAAATACGTTATACTCTCAGCTGGAATGTCTCTGTGAAAAGCACTACCTTAAGGTTGTCTGTGAAGAAATAGCCTCATCATACCGATGCACTGCCTGATGTGAACATGATAAATACTCTTTTAAAGCCGGATTAAACTGCATCATTTCATGCTGCCTGCCTCAAAGTTGCATATATCACGGCTAATGGAGTCATAAGATCACATGCAATATGCATGAGCTCCTCTCAAATTCAGGCAGCGTTATCAAAATACACCTGACAACTTTTCAAATAACTGCTTTCTCTATATCTTCCAGATTTCTTGTTGGGCTATCAAAAACTTTTACTCATCATGCATTAATTTACGGGTTGGTGGCAGATGGTTGCATTGCAATTTTCCAGTCATAATGAAGATTACGATGAAACCGACTGATGAGACAAGTTCACATAACCAGAGTGGACTTTCAAAGTCTTTATCTTCTCCAAAAGTAGTTTTCACTTAAATCACCTTTGTTCAAGACTGCAATAAAACTCATTAAACACTTTGAGAACAGAACCTTTCCTGTTACTCAAAGTGAAATCCTGCAGAAAAGACACAGAATGCAAAGTCATTTACAGTGATGAAGAATCCTCTCTTGGTAAATGTTTTGGAATGAATATCTTAAAGCAAGAGTGTGAACCATTTGTGAACTTAATCGGTGGATTTATGGACAGTTAGTGAAGTTGAAGGCTTTCCCGTTTAGAGTTATTGTTGTTCTACATCAGGTGAAGTAAATGTCCGCCATCGAGCCCTGGGAGCTTATTCGAATAGATGCAGTTTGGAGCAGTTTGGAGACAGTGTCTTAGACATTTGTCTTTATGTTGTCTGTTTGGATGTAACCCAATGGAACATGTCTCTCTCTCTTGGGCTCAAATTATTCACGCAATGTTTTTCCTTTTTATACAGGAATTTTGCACCACGGAATTATTTATCAGTATTTTTCAGTGTAACCTCTATTCTTACAGCAAAATGTAAACATGTGTTTTAATCCAACAAGTTGACTGATGTGTATCCAGACTTCAAAGCACTTTTGATATTAAACTTCAAAATAAATATTAGATCATGTTGCTACGGTACATAAGTCTCTGTAGAAACAAAATATAAAAAAAAGAATGGGACAGCCAGACATCAATATCTCATCCTCAAAATGTTTGTTAGTTTGCAAATATAAATGGGATTATTACCACATATTGTGGTTGTTATCATGGCACTTCTGAAGATGGTACTGAACATTTTATCAACTTGTGTTTTTACCTGGGCATATAATTGATCGTTGTGTCCACGAGTCCTCAGTCTGCCCTTGTGGTTTGGAGCCTAATCATACGACATAAGAAATGACCCTAAAACAAGGATAAACTCTCACTGTGGGCAACCAGCTCTGACAAGCATGAAAAGAGAGGACTTCAAAAACACTTGTCTTAATAGATAAGAATGTGTAAAGACTTGGCATATTTTCATAATTGGACATCAAATCCTTTGACCTCCCAGCATGGATTTGCCTGGTTTCTTTGAGTTGTATTCTCAAAGAAACCATTGGCATGGGAGTTGATATTCTTACAAGCTTTTCAAAGTCAATTAGGCTTTTATCTAATTTATATTAGTCCCACTGAGATCATAAGGCTCAATCAAGGAAGACCTGCCTCAGACAATGGCAGCAGGAAGATTAAGTATGTCTCTGATTCACTGTGATTACAATTGGACTCTTCAACATAAGTCTTTGTATTCACAGTAATGCATTCAGTCAAGATTTCCGTCTGAATACTGTAATTTAATCACGGAATGAGATGTTGTTTTGCGTTAGGCTGCATGCTTTAATCTGTAATTCAAACTGATATACATAAATACTCTTTTCCCTGCTGCATTACAAGTCAATATTGGATCCCAAGAGTGGGTAAGTATTCAGCAATTGGTTTGAAGCCTTAGGGAATGTGTTTATAGAGACAAATGTCTCATTATGTAGTATACTAGAGAGCCTAGTGTCGCATTTAGTATATTCAAGTGTTGTATTTATTGACAAAGACACAAATTAGGAGGTACTCTTCATCTAGGTACAGTTTGTACAATTAGTATTCACTAATGATCAGCAATGTGTATGTGTATTTTACATTTCTGTGCAGAGACTCTGCAAATGACGAGTGGGAAAATAGGATTGAGTAATTATTTGGAACTGCCGCCTTGCATGGCTCCACTGAGCTTTAATGTTAGACCTTTGCCCACAGCTACACACTTTATCCTGTAATTGTTATAGCTGATACTGTCCAAAAACAGACTACAGTCCTCCTGATCAACATAGAAAATAAGGAAAGATAAACAATGTTTACATCAAGCTGGTGACCAAAGTAGAGCATTGAGCGTGTAAAACATTCCTGCAATGGATCCTAAAGAGAGATGATCCAAAAAGGGATGAAAATAGAGCAAATGTGGAGTACACAATGTCCACGACTTGAGTTTTAGGTTTGTTATATCCTCAATCTGTCCAAGAATATTTAAATTCTGGAAAATCTGTAACCTTGTAACCACCTGCCTTATTTTGTGTAGATCTCACTCAGTGGGTCAGTGTAATAAGAGCATTGAGACAATGAGGTATACATTTCAGACTAGATCTAGTCTGACTAATCAAGAAGGATCTAGAGTTAACTAGATGCATCAGTAAGTGGAGTGTGGCAAGTAACATATACATGGAAAACAGTAGTGAGATGCCTATTTTGGTTCATGCATCCTGGTGTCATGTGTTTCCCAAGTATGAGCAATGTACATGTATCTGGCCATCCACCTGATACGCCATTCACCTTCTTTTGTTGCTCCAGTGCTGATGAACAATAACATGCTCATTGTTGTTGCTCTCAACAGTCGATGGGGGGGTTGGCATGGGCACCCTGACTGATCTTTAGATCATGCAGCCTCAAACACATCAAACTGTGTTTGTTCAGAATCAGCCTGAACTGCAGCAATTTCATCTAAAGTAGCTAATCTGTTGGATTGAGGCACACAGGCCAGTCGTTGCTCTTTGAGCCACCGGAAACTGTTGCAGGTTCACGTCTATTCCTCTCTTGGACCACTTGTGACAGACTCTAACAAATACAGCACCGCACGACCCACTAATACTGATTGTTCCTTCAACTTTGTACTTTCTGATTGTTTTGATATTTGTTCACCTGCTGGGCTTCACGCTGTTCTAACATTTATTTTTTATTTGTATTCTTTTTAATTGTCCTGCTGCAGCTATCCAAGTAAGTTTTCTGTACTCTGGGGTGTCAGCTTTACTTTTGAAAGTTAGAAACTCTCATAGGGCTTGTGGAGAAAGGGAACATCTGGTTTTCTGTTCCCAAGACTCTCATTTAGTTGAGCACACGCCTGCACAGAGACACACACACAAAGGAGTTTGTCTTGTCCCTCGTAGGGAGTAATTAGAGGATAGCCCGGTACATCTACTAGCCCCCTGACCAATACTCATCAAAAACACACGCACGCACGCACGCACGCACGCACGCACGCACGCACGCACGCACGCACGCACGCACGCACGCACGCACGCACACACACACACACACACACACAAATAGTTGAACGTTCCTGAGCGAGTAACTGAAATATTTTAAGGATCTGAACTGGAGGATAAAAAGGTCAATTCACACAACAATGCAGCACCATTTTTGCCAGTTTTCATTAAAGTTCAAGTTTCTCTTCCAACAAAAAGGAAGTACAACATTCCTAAAAACAGGGAACATCATTAACAGAATAATCAATGCCTGTTGTGATCTATATGATTATAACTGAGAGGGAAACGTTGAAAGTATACAAATACAATACTGTTTTGTCAAGAAATTTGAGATCATTATGGCTCTTCTGTATGAGAACGTCTGTTATAGACAGACAAACAGATGGATAGGCATAGATTTTGTTGTTGTTGTTATTGTTGTTGTTGTTGTTGTTGTTGTTGTTGTTGTTGTTGTTGTTGTTGTTGTTCCTTATAACATATCCATGCTGGCAATTGGATCAATTGGTCTTACAGAATTACATTTAGACAACAAAGATAATCACAGAGGCCAATAATTATCTCTTGTAAACATGGGGTTGCTGAAGACAAAATTCTCAGAAATATGAATCATACAGTATGAGTCTGTTAAGACGTTTATACTACATGCATAACCACAACATTTGCACTCCATCAAGAAAATATATGTTTTACCTGCAAACAAAATGCCTGTATCTCAATAAATAATCAATACAATTTTTTCCTTACACATCAGTAACTAGAATGGGAACTCAGCAGAGTGCATACATTCGCCAACGCCACTTTACAATGTCAGGGTGAAATGAGGATGTTCTGTTGGTTCCTAAATCTTTTCTATTGCTTGATCGCACCGTTAGTGCGGGTTGGCATGTGATTGGCTGAGAGTGGAGAAGGGGGCGGGGAGCAGAGTTGGCCGCGTGCGAGCCGACGGCTAAAAGCAGCTGCAGCCCTGCAGTGCGTCTCCATGGCGACTGACACTTATCTCCTTTGAGCTCCTCCATGAGGTGCCTCTCATGGGACATTGTATGGGACATTTTAACACAGTGTTTGGGAATTTATGTGGAACCGGTTAGCCGTTAACGCCCCAAAATCTCATTGGTCATTGGATGAAAACAAATCATACCTGAAGATTTCATACAATTTTGGTTAATGATTTTGGCGAAAAGTTTGTAAAATACATGCATACAAAGCAATCAGTGCACGCAGACAAAAACATAACCTTTGCCCCCGACTTTCATTGGTGAAGATAACAATAACTACTGTAAATGTATGTACAATTGCTTGTTGACAACTAGATTTTCTTTGGCTCTACAGCTGTGGGGGTTGGTATTCTTTTGTGTGAGGATATGCATTATAAAATGATTTTGAGATCTTGCAATGTGAAAATATCAAGAAGATGCAACTACAAAGGCGATGTTATGTTATGTTATGTTCCTAATGCAGGGAATGAACTCCAAATTCATCCAATATACATCTTTAATTATCCTCATCCATATGTGTCCATACATATCCTTAAATAACTTGTGTCTTCTCCATTTAAATCTGGAAGTGATGGGTAATCTCACAGGTCAATCCAAACTAAATGTGTGGAGAATGGATGCATCAAATCAGAGGCCATTTTGCTTGTTGATATCTAAAGGCGTTTGCCGCTTGATAATGATACTTATGTGTGGAAGGTGTCAGTGTAGTAACCCTTTCACAGATATTATTTTCCTCATGCTATAATCAATCCAGCATACCTATATATATTCCTAAAGACACTTGGCCATTGGCAGTCAGTAGTGAAAGATAATACACAATAAAAGAGTGCTATCCGTCAATGGAGTACTTTGACCATGCTTCGTGATGTTGAAAAGACTCAAATTAAATGTCTGTTCCTTTCTGACCTGGTGTAGTAGGCTCCTGTTTTGTTTCCCCTGTCCTCGTGTTGCACGGTGCAGCTGAGACCTCGAAGAATTGAATTACAAGCATTTTCCCTGAGTCTCTGTCAGCTTCAGTACACAGCTCAAGTCAGAGCTCCCAGATCTCGCCTGCAGCCATTGCTTTTGAACACAATGCCACTGTCTTTTTTTCTGACAGAGCATCTTCTACACCCTGTTATATGGAAACTGGTTTTCGTGAGCGGGAATAAAAATAGGATTTGTTAGAAAAACACGGAGATAACGGGTCCAGCCACAAGCACAGGAGCCATTCGCCACAACAACTGAAAAATAGCTTTTGGACTTTACGTAACACCTCTACTGGAGGTTATATTTATGTTTTGAGAAGCAAAATGTTTCCTCATTTACTTCGGGTATACAGCACACTGTTTAAATATTCCAAGAGTTAGTCAGAAAAGACAACTTGGCTGTATACTGCAATAAAGTGCATCTACGACTCAAATTACACATTTATATCAGGCTTTTTTCATTTATGGTTCATTAAATTACCTTTAAAATAATCTGAATGATACGAGAGCAAACCGGAACCCCCAAAGAAGAACATACTGTTAGAACATGCAAACTCTTTGCCCCCATGTCCAGAATCAAGCAGGAGGTGTTCTTTCTTTAAGGTCAGAGTGCTAACTGCTACCACCAAAGTAGTACTAACAATATTTAATGTGAGCGGCATCCACAAATTAGTGTGTATTATGAAGAAATACTTATCAGTAATTCACAATAACTGAATAACAATAGTAAACATGAAATAAACAAAATGATGTATTTAATATATTCATACCGATGGCACGTTGTCATCTCTCTGGGTTGCCATGAAACTGAAAATACTGCTTTCATGCTGAAGTTTTCAGAACCGTAAACTAAAGTGAAAACATCACAGAAGTTTACAAAGGATTTTTACTTTGTTAAATGAAATAAAATTCATCTCTTTTTCATGGGAAAACATGCCACCATCAGGGGTCGTCCATAGTGAAACCCTTATACAACAGGATCACGACATGCAAGCAAAAGTGAAGACTAAAATATTCATAAGTTGTTTCAAAGTTGCTGGGAATCTAACCTGATAGAAAATTACAAAGCTCTGCCTGCCAGTCAAACCTGTGGCCTCTCAAATCCTCTGCCCCTGCACTTTCTGCACCATGTAATTCATTTTACCTCTTCCTGCACCAGCCCTTTGACTTCCTTGTAAGTGGATTCAACATTTATTTCATCACACACCAGCCAAAGGCCTGTGCAAAAGCAAGAGATTTGGGCACTCTGAGCAATTAGAATGCCCTATGGTGATTCAGGTCATGGATGTTTAATTTCAGCAGAGGAGCTTTGGAAAAGGAATGATGGTTTGGACAGGAAGAGGCACACAAGCACCTGAGTCTGGGTTGAACAGCGATGTACCAGACAGCTGAGGCTTTGATGTTGGTGTGGAAAAGTCAATGACTGCTGTCTCCAAGCAGGACACAAAAGACTTGCTAGTACCTCAAAGACACTGAATAAGAGTGCTTCAGTTGCTCTGTAAAAACAACGTATTCACAAACATGTTGCTGTGAAACTATCCAGTTAAAGTTTGCCACTTCAAAACACTTCCAATGAATGCCAATGAGAAATTGTTCTAAAGAGGTAGCTGGAAAACTGCTCAGGGCAGAGGCAGGACAGCGGACAGTCTGTGTTTTCCTGATAGAATATCATTAAACACTGCAGAAACACTGAGCATGATAATTCTGTGAACTCTCTCTGGTTTCGTTCTGAGCTGCGGACCTTTCTTCATTCACATGGCTCGCTATGTGCCACAGTCTTTGACTACAAAATGCTTTTCAACATGAGCATGCCCAAAATACGGATTTAACATGACAGCCAGTTCTGCACTTCAGCGTTATCTTGTGTTCTTCTAATGAGGCAGAGAGACCAGCAGAAAATCAGGAAGACAAGCAGACAGATTGACAGGTTTTCATTAGATTGTTTTGTTAGGGGGTTTTATAATTAATCCTTCTGAGACCACTGCTGACTATCCTTTTGACCAGTTGAGAAATGAGTAAGCATATGGACTGAATGCAGATACGACATACATTATGCTCTTCTGGAGCATGTCCTCTACAGAGAGATGGTGTGCATATTCAGGGAATGTGGCTGTACTTGTGATTAAATATTTGTGGCCTATATATAAATGGATTTGCAACTTCAAAGTTCCTCTAGCTCACGCAGTGCAGCACTACTGGAGGGCGTCACAAAAGTGAGGCAATTTCATTGAAATGTAATAATCCCGTAGGAAAAGTGAGTTGAAGACATGGAGCAGCCAGTTCCTGTTTGTATAATGACCCCTGTTTTTCTCGCAGCATTGGTCATTTAGTCATAATTTTAAAACAGCCCGTGCATTTACATATTTCCGACCTCATGTGACCCTGCAAATAATGACTGTATATCATAAGTATGTAGAAAAGGATGACATTAGTGACTGTCCACCTTTCTAAGGAGGAGGGTAATGGTTTAACCAACAAATAAAGTTACCTTAAGATAGAAGACAGCTTCATTTTGTCGACATTTAACAATTAATTGGGTCTAAGCAAAATTATGGAAGCATGTCTAATACAGCAAAAGAAATGCTAACGATGTCAGTGTTAACGTTTTGTTTTTGTTTTTGTGTGTCCCAAAGTACAAATGTGTTGCCACAAATAATGGTTTTTAATAAGCCACTGCCAAACACATTTGATGTGGAACAACGTAAATGAAGACTTATCATTATTATTTTGTTTAATACTGTGTTTTGAGGAGAGTAAATGCAAGGGAAGAAGTGGTCAGAGTACAAAGCGCTAATATGATGACAGGCAGGGCTGATACACATGAAGAAGGAGCACAGGACCACCAACACACAAAGAAATGGGATAATGAGAGGCCGATAGGACTAGACAAGAGCAGAGACGGAATTGAAGAGTACTGAGACCAGGGGAAGTAAGGCTTAAAAAAATCAAGTCAAAATAACTGCACAAAACAGGAATTGCAAAGTAACTGGCATGAAATATGAACTGGAAAATGAACTTGACAGACAAGAAATAACACTAGACCAAAGGTGGTTACAAACTTCACAGGAAAAAAAAGAAAAGCAGCAAAAATAACGAGAAAGTTCATTCTGACTGGGATATATTGTAATCCCACACAGAACTCCAGTTCAGACCTTCTCTGTGAAGCGAGAGCCCTAATGGCTGTGCCACCGTGTGGCCCACCGTCACCAAACAACACAAAATTAACCTTCATTCAAGGATTCCCATTCTTATGTCAACTGTTTGCTGCCATTCATCATGTTTGAGTGGCAATTTATCCAGTAAATTTTTTATTGATTTATTGTTTTTCATTGGCTGTATTTTTTTCTTCTTGACCCCATGTGAATGGTGTGCCTGTTGTTTTATGTGGGAATGACAATTTGTTGGCTTGCATTCACAGTAAGAAACCATTGTGACCCTGTTTTATGGATACCATGTCTAATAATTACAGTGTGTGATGCTGTGCAGCAATAGAGTTGCTTACAAATAGTGTTGTGTGTGTGTGTGTGTGTGTGTGTGTGTGTGTGTGTGTGTGTGTGTGTGTGTGTGTGTGTGTGTGTGTGTGTGTGTGTGTGTGTGTGTGTGTGTGTGTGTGTGTGTGTGTGTGTGTGTGTGTGTGTGTGTGTTTTTAAATCCATGTTTTTACATTGCATGTGAAATGTGACCAGTATGACATGCTTTTAAGCTGTCACCTCATTTCCTTGCGTTTAAAAAATTATTCTGAGGGTGTCAGCTGCACGAAGGGTAGGACAACACACCTGCATTAAGTTAATCTAAGCTGAAAAATAATCAACCAGCAGGAAACAGTGATACAACAGCCTGCTGAGTCTCAACAAGCATCTTGGCCAATTTAGTTTGTAATCAGTGAGAGTTTTTTTTTTTTTTTTTTTTTTTTTTTTCTCATGTTAAGATTAACACCCACCTCCCAACCCTGAGGTAAACTTTACCCTGGGTCTTCAATTCTGAAGTTTTTGTCCATCAGGGCTGCTTTTGTCTAAGAAGTAGCAGTCGAGTTTGTGATGGAGCTTTTGTCTCTGTTGTCGATGTATCCTTTGTCTCGTTCTGTCTTTGTGTCTTCTGTCAAGTCCAAACAGGATGCGAGGAGAGAAAAAAAAATGCAGTTCTGACAGAATAAGTGCTGATGCTGTAGATGTGAAAGGTCATCTGTGTGGAGGAGAAAAGGAGGGTTGTTATGAATTCATCTGTCCCCCCGTCAAAATGATTTTGTGTGACAGGGGAGCAGATTCTTTCTTTCGGAAAACCAAGAGAGACTGACGTGCGGGAGCCTGATAAGACTTAAATGGACGTTCACAAACAGAACCATGGTCTGTCTGCTTACATGCGAGGAAGAGAGCGGCGAGAGAGAAATTGATATGCAAGCAGATCATCAAAAAAGCTCATTCATCAAACAGACAGTGAAATTAAGGACAGTCTTTTTGGATGATGCTGACAATATTTCAGTCTCTGTAGATTTGTACAAAAGGTAACATATTATGATGAATGACACGGGAAGAAGAGTATCAGGAAAACAGTGCCTGTGGTTTACAATTAGAAACAGACAGAAAAAATGTAAAAACACCACAGCTCTGTGGTTCGGGTGTGAGAATGTCGAATAAAACAACTTGTCCAGTTGGTAATCGCAGGGTGCGTCGACATTTTCCTTCATCTGGTATGAGTTGATCATTATGCATTATCTAAGTGGCCTACACCTTCCATGAAGTGCTGTGCTGAAGCATGTGTCTCCTGTCTAGAAAGACTCATATCTGGAAAACTCTCCCACCGCTATTTAGGCTTTATACTTATTGCTGCTCTGTGGTTCCACTGGAAGCTGGACTCTCGCCACAAGTTCATTGTAATTCTTAAAAAGAAACCTATTGAAAGTGAGACTGTGATATCAACGTAATACTGTAGCTGTGTGATCTATGAGGTCCCAGGTATGGAACAGAGGCTGGATAAAGAGCAAAATAATATGCAGGACCTTGGGAGGAAAACACTTGCGTCTGATGCATCGATTGGTCGTTCCTCAAACTGTACTTATACTGATGTTTGGATTCTCATACTCACCAGAACACTGCTCACAGAAACATGAATAGTGTATATCCTAAAGATATCTCAGTTAGGTTTTTAAATGTAGGAATAATGAATGATTCAGATCTTCAGTGCTAAAGTGGTTTTTGGAGATTTCTGGTACCTACAGTGTCATATTAGTAAAACGTTATTACTGCCAATTCAGCTGCAATGGCTGGGCCCTCAAACGCTCAGGATTCAAGGCAAAGTCAGAGAAGCATGTTATTGTAACTCTGCCTCATCATTTTATGTTTTATTAAATAACTATGATATCCAGTCTCAGCCGGCATTGGATAGATGGCATCAAGAGCCTCAATAATAAAGGAGCTGACTCATATTGAGGAACATGCGTGTGTGTGTGTGTGTGTGTGTGTGTGTGTGTGTGTGTGTGTGTGTGTGTGTGTGTGTGTGTGTGTGTGTGTGTGTGTGTGTGTGTGTGTGTGTGTGTGTGTGTGTGTGTGTGTGTGTGTGTGTGTGTGTGTGTGTGTGTGTGTGTTTGGGGTTTCAAAACGTGTGTTTGGCCTACAGCTACCCCAGGAAATCTTGACACGCTCACATACTCAGATAGTGTATCCACTGTCAACGAGTCCTCCCGTCTGACTCTCTCGATCAGGTTTGCATGATGATTACATCCTCCACAGTGATTTATGTGGCACTCTCCAGCACACCTCGCTGCTCTTAACCCAGGGGGAGTGCCAGCAGTCAGATAGGTTGAATGAGCTGACATGCAGTTGAGACCACCGGAGAGTTCATTACACTGAGGAGACGAGCACAGAACAGACAGGCCTCTAGTCCTTGTCAACTCTGGCTTACCTTCATGCATTACAGTGCTTTTGCCTAATGTCTGTGGGCCGCTTCAATATGTAAAAGGCTGTGCTAGAGGGCTGCAATTTCTCCATGGCATTCTGCTTTATTCCTGGCTCATATATTGCTCTTTTCAATGAACATATTTGTTGAATTTTGTGCCTTTAATAGTGTATTGGAAGTATATAAACATCAAATATCGAAACCTCTTTATGTTTTTAAAAGTGAATCATGAAGGAAATGCTTTCATATATAAACACAGATATTGATTATTGAGATCTGTTAGGTTTTGGTTTGCTCGCGGTGAATGTTTTAAGGTGTGGGTGAGTATAGATTGTGGTGTGGAAAATATTGAACCTACCTTCAGCTCTTGTGTTCAGAGTGGTGTGTTGCCCAATATTCCCCAGGGAACAAACACATCTGAAGAAGAGTCTGGGCTGAACCAACAGGAGGATAAAGCTGGTGGATGATACTGTATACAGTTTAAGAAGGGTTTATGATTTAGTTTATTATATAGGTGTTTTGTTTGAGGTTTACTCTTTAGCACGGGTTATCATTTCTTTAACTTATGGTTATGGTTTTGAATTGGAGGATTTTTAACTGAGTTTAAAAAAAGCAACTAATGTTGCCTGTATCACCATTGGAATTTTAATGGTTTTATCCAATTGAATGAAATGTATTTAAGGCTCTTTTCAGGATCACTCAGTGTTCTGCTGCTGGAGAAGCCACACTCCTGTTCATCCTCCAATGCACTTGCACTTTTTGTTTTTTTTGCACTTTGGAAAATAAAAATAAAATGATGTGGACCACCCAAGAAAGCGGCCTCTATCATATTATTTTGCTGCTCACTGAGTCTGGGCCTCATCGAGTCAGAGAGGACACATGCTTATGCTTATAGTATTAACAGTACATCCAAAATGAGATTAGTGGGGATCAGTCATCAATAAAGCCTGTGCATTTCAACCTGCTGTAAACACACACAGCACGGGAATCCTTTCAGAACTGAAGTGAGACACAAGCAGGACATCTGCCAGCAGAACATGCTCACATCTCCTGGGAGTCTTAATCTGCTCTTGCCAAAATATTTGAGTCTTAAAAATCCAAGTCTCCTGATTCACCAGCTCATCGTCTGTCAGAGTCTGACAACAAACAAACCAACTGAAGGTTGTTCATTCACAACAAACCACAGGAGGGGTTTCACTCAATTCTTCACTTTACTACAGAGAATAGAGTTATCACTATGGTTAGATGCCCTTGGCTGAAAACAATTCAGAAAATCCTGTTTTGGGCTAAATGACCAGCTGACAATAACAAAAATAAAAAGGTTTGTGGACAGTTACACTATTTGGATATTAAACTTTCATTCTACAGTGTAAATGCAACTACCACTGAAGATGTATGTGTCAGACGCATGGAGATGATTTCGGGAAACAGGAAACTTTTTCAGTGAAAAAGAGCAGCTGTATTAAATCAAAGCAGACACTACGACCGGTAAACAATCAAGTTGGTGATTCAGAGTGGCCAAGAGTTAGTCTGATAGTTTCTATCTTTTAACAGGTTGCTTTTGAAAACTTAAATGCATTATGTCCCCTCATACTGGTTGGCGCATTAACAACTTTAATGCAAACAAAAGCAGACTGATATTTGGCACAATCGCTTCTTTTTGTGTGGAATTTACAATTATCCCTGTTCTCTCCAGCAACATTCTTCCCACAGTCCAATAATGTTTTTGTTAATGGGTGAATTAGTAACTCTTAATTTTAAATTGATATGAATAAAGCCTATGTGTTGGTCTCCCCACCCCACCACCAGTCAGCACCTCATGGCCTGAAGTCGGTTGAAATGGCTTCAAGAATAAATGGTTAAATGAAAGCAGCCACAAAATTTGATTCAAGCGTCACTGGGCATTCCGCTACATCTATTTTTTTAGAATCAGTATGTTTACTTATAGTAATCTTAAGCAACATTTATCAGTATAACAGTTTAATATTTCTTTCAGGTTATCCATTCATTGTGACACTAAATCGTGACTCGACAAGGTTTGTTTTTATAATGTGAACTTCATATAAACAGCTGGAGGGTGTACCCTTAAAGCAATAACACTCAAACTCTGAAACGGATGAATTTCAGAGAAGTCATTTTAGTCATTTTAAAAGATATATTTAATTACAGATGTCAGAAACAATAATGATGTCATTTCAGGCATGGACAGTATGCCATTGGATGTAAAGCCAGTTAATTTATTCTTGCCCGCGCTCAGAATCCCACTGAGGGCCATATGAATATTGTGACCTATAGTTAATTTTTTGGGGGACAATTTCTTTTTCTAAGTAGTTAGCGAACTGAGTTACCAGTCTGCTTACTTATGTGACTGCCTGTCAGTGTCTGCAGGTCAGTGTCAAGTGATTCTATAATAAAGACAAAAATAATATTTTTTCCTTTTTTTCTCTCTCAGCATCTAAGAACCTCACAACACGGCCACGTACTGTGCTGGTATTGCTTAAGGTAATCCCATAACTGTGCAAATGAAGTAGAAATCAGTCACCATATGAACTTTTTCTGAGTTATTTCATTCGCACACAACTTTTCAGTGATAAACTCATATACCAAAGTGACGAGGTGTATTCGGTGTGTTTGAGCAGAGCTTTAAACTGATGAGGAAGATGGTGCATAATACCCAACAACAGATGGCTCTCACACATACAGAGCAGAGGCACAGAGGCAAAGGAATGGCTAAATGGAAGGACAGATTCAGGCCAAAGTCTCCAGCCTCCAGACAGATACATGTGGGATTCAAAGTGATTATGCGTTTGAATGGTGGAGGGATTTTATTGCTGGCTGCTGCTGTGTGGGTTTAGTCTTGGACTACACAGATTTAGGACCTAGGGGGATTTTTCTTTCACTGACAGGTGGCAGTTTGGGGTTTATCTTCATGGTGGAGGAAAAACATTAATGTGGTGTGTTTCGTAAGATTTATATATATTTATTTTGAATGAATCATCAACATCACAGATGCTGTATATCCCTTACCTGCTTTATTCTTATGAAAAAGATGTAACATCGACATCAGGCAGGTTTCCCTCCGGTCTGACAAGAGGAAGTGGGTCCTTTTATTCTTTTGGTGCAGACAAGAAGACTGTTTGCATGTAGCAGGAAGACAGTTCTTAGACTCACTTGACATTCAAACCCAAAACTTCCCTCTCTTACCCAGCAGGTGTTATGTTGCACTGAGTCTGTTTGTCTCACAGTCATTGTCTTGTAAAACTTGCAACTCAAATTTTGTCGCTGTATTTTCAACTAGTCCAGTGTGACTTGACTAGTGTGTATAATCACATTTTTACAATGCAAGTAGCAACTTTTAGCATCATCGTTATAGTTTATAACAACCTTGACCTAAACTTCTCAAAAACATTGTTCACATATTGCTACATTTGCATTATTAGACTCTGCTCCGATGTCATGGTAGTCCAGCTGACTGACTTGAGTTCATGAGCAGTGTCGGCAGCTCGAGAGATCTGAAACAGTGCTTACCTAAATATGAGACATTATTTCTGACTGATGCCCCTGAGATGGTACCAGTCGGTCC